>NW_027514537.1:662384-982268 GCF_048772815.1 Callospermophilus lateralis | reverse complement strand
ACAGCCCCCTTAGGGACCTGGTGGCTATCTCTCCACCCAGACATTTTTCAGCTTGGTATACGTCTTTCCTATTGAGATAACCCTGATGAAGAGGATCCCACTAAAGTTTCATTAAATCCCTTCCGTTCCATAGATAATTGAAACAAACATTATGGATGCACAGAAACGCGAGCCAGATTCAGGTTGGCTAGCCTAGATTACGATGTATGCCCGGCGGACTATCAAAGCCACAAACAGCCATGGCTGTGTGGGGAAAAGCCAACTTCTTGTGTAACTCTTGGGGATGTGAGCATACAGGGGCTGCCTGGTGGAACCCAAACTCCTCATCACATTCAGTACACAGCATTGGCCATATTACCAATTAGACAACCAAAAGCTATGGCCCCCAGAGGGTTCTCTAGATCCTCAAATTCTGCGTGACATTTTTAACTTCGGCAAGTGCTCAAAAGGAGAAAATTCCCCTATGCGGAATCCTTTTCCCTCCTTCACTCACATCCTGTACTATGCTTCTCCAATAGTTCCTCACCCTCAGTCTTCTGCTCTAGAGTCTCTGCTGTCACTCCCACCTCAGCAACGTGATTTCTCACCTCCAATTACTAGATCAAAAACCCAAACCTCTGCCAGTTCTCAGACCATTGCCCCCTTGCTGAGGTAGCAGGTACCGAGGTACCCCTCCACTCACTCACTCCTCTCTTTTTCTGTCTGTGCCTGCACTAGGTCCCACCAAGTCCTCTAAGAAGCTAAACCAAAGCTCAAACCAGCTGAGAAGAGCCCTCAGACCCCTCTCCAAGATGTAATAAAAATGGCCTTTAAAGTTGCTTTGTCATCACTGAAAACAGGTTTCTAAAAATTTAAAGTCCCTCAGGGGTTTTTGGAATACTCACTCCCATCTTCACCTCTGCTCTACCTGTTCTACTGCTCAAGTTTTGTTCTAGGAAAATCCCAAACCCCTTTTCCATTATTCTTTTACATCTCATCTTCCTCATTCTCAGATCCACGGAGCTGCTCTCAGCCTCGCCTTCCCAGTCTTCCCCCTCTGTACCAGGTCCATAGATATGTCTTAAATAACCTTCTCCAGAAGTCTTCACCGAGGCTTATATTAGGTCTTTCAGCAAAAGAGTCCCTCTGAAAGAGTTCAATGTAGATAAACTTCCACTTTTCGTGTTGCCCTGTTCTACTTGGCCACTGGCTGGAAAAATCACCACCCCTAAGCTTGACACCGCCTTACTAGGTTTTCACAAAATATGTGAACAAAGCCTCTGGCCTTGAGCTGGGGCTTCACAGAGATGACTACATTTCTAAGATAAAAAAGTTACCAACTGGGCTTCATGGTGACAGCTGGCAGGGAGAAAAAAAAGAGACAAAAAAGCTCTCCCTTTCCAAGGTGTCCTTGAAAAGTTAACTTGCCCAGAACAGAGGAACAAAAACAGAAACAAAAACTGATTTTTGTGAATTTCTACAGACTGTGAACTTCTGATCCACTTCCCTTACATGTTGGGTACAAATTCTAAAACTACCAAAACTTGGGGTTCAGGGGATTAATTGATTACAACAGAAGCAATGCCCTCTAAATCCAGATGCAACCAAATAAGGCTGTTTTCCTGTGTTTGGTGCTATCTTAGGTCCCTTTCCTTGTCCATCCCTACAACAGTATAATTCTATACACTTTAACATTATTTATGTTTTCATAAAATGGTCAATATATGTGATTAATTATGTAATGATGCAGATGTTTTCCAGAGTTCTCTATCATGACGTAGGTTCATTTAAAGATCAAATAGGGGGCCATACAACCCGGTTCCAGCGGGAACCTGTATCCCTCACTTTAGCCATCCTATTAGAAATAATAGTTGCTTAAGGGGTGGGCTAGTCCATGAGACACAACAAAGACACAATTAGAAGCAGAAATAGGCCAAAACTTAAAGACATTAAAAACCGACATCACAGCTTTACAGGAATTTTAACCTCTCTCTTTCTGAAGTTGTTTTACAAAGCAGGCGAGTGTTGGACCTCCTCTTCATGAGAGAAAGGTGCCTTTTTGCTTGCATTTAGGGAAGAATGTTGTTTTTGTGCCGACAATACTGGAGTTGTAAAAGAATCTATGAATAAATTAAGAAAACGACTTGAGGAGCGTCAAAGAGAGACAGAGGCCCCAAAAGGGAGGTTTGAGTCTTGGTTCACATAGTGACCTGATTAACTGCGCTTTTATCTGCCATGGCCGGTCCATTAAAATTCCTCATATTATTGCTAACTGTAGGACCCTGTTTGCTCAACCATGTAGTTTTCTTTCTAAACCAAATCGAACCTGCTATTAATCCTAACCATACACTGTTCTCTCAATCTAATTTTACAGAAGAGCAGGGACAGAATTGGTATTAAAATACAGGAAAATAGAGGATCTTCCACCTGCTGAAAACCTCAAAGGTCCACGTAGAAATGATCCCTGGAGAAGATGTAGGCAAGTATGAAGGACCTGAGAGAGCAAAAGTCTTCCATGGCAAACAACCTGCTCAGGATGAAGGGATGTGTCTGAATCAGCCACTCTCTTCTTAATGTAGAGAAGATGGACCAAAGCAGGCATGTGTTGAGAGCTGCTCCTGCATGCCTATGGTGGACATACCTCTCTGACCTGTGAAAGTGTCACAGGAAGTAGGAGCAGCCTCCCTCTCATGGGAACCTTGGAAGCAACTGTTAGGACAAAGTTGTTGCCAAGGCAGTGACCTCATTCAGTTCCAAATGGAAGTGACTTCACCTAACTTCCTTGGTGATGGAACTCTCTGAACTTGGAATCCAGGAAGCCAGGCACCCAGAGCCAGTCCCAGTCCCAGTCCCAGTGGTCAAACTTATTTTGATTTACCAAGGACAGACTCAGTCTTTCTTGGGACCTACTGATGTAAGGATGGCCAAATGCAAGGAAAGCTATGAAGAGGGGCCTTTCCTGAGAAAGCACGCAGTGGCTCACCGCTGGCTCCTGACAACTTCACAGAGTTGGCCAAAAAGACCAGATTTGAGACAGAACAGGCTATTTCCAGTGAACATAATAAGGCCCACCAGACAGAGGACACTCTGGATAGTCACAGACCTACTTGGGGGAAGGAGGTGCCTTTGTGGTGTGGGTGTGGGTTTGTGGTTTTGTCTCATGTTCTGAGAATAGGTTTGAAAGGCGGTTTGTTTTGTTTGGAGTGAACTGTTTCTAGTAAGTCATTTGACAAGGCGAGAATTTCTATGTCTGTGTATCCCACTGTGTCCGTGGTTGTAGACATTAGAAAACAGAATGCATGAATTAATATGTCCTGTCTAGTAGAAAGCTTCACAGCATTCATCCTGCCTATTTATGAATGGACTGCAGCTTGCCTTATTGATGTGCAACACCTGCTATCTTCCTTAGTTTCTGTTTTATTCCTGAATTCTGGCCACTCTCCAGAATAGGTTCATGGTTTTCTGTTTAAGATATGTACAACCTCGAAGCTCTGTGACATGACCATGTACTGTATAGCTGAAGGGAATGGTGAGCATCTCAGAAAACTCAGATATCAGTGTGACCAGGAAAGTCTTAGTGGAGAAACCCTGCTTGGGGCCTTTTGTTTACCTACTCTTCTGTTGCCCTGAATGTCAGGAAGGTCTTTTCCGCAGGCCACCACTTTGTGAAGCCTGAAGAAAACAGTTTTCAAATGGAAATGAATGGGCATTACCTGTGGCTCTTTGCTTAATTGCTTTGGAAAGGATGTGTCTGAATCAGCTTATTTACCCTGTGTGAGGCTGTGGCTTAGATTCTCAGGTCCTGATGGATCTAAAGAAAGATCCCATGTGTACATCCAAAACCAAAATGGCCAAAAGAGCAGTCCTTGTGGATGAAGTCTCTCGCCTTCCTCTGTAACTTTCCTGACCTCCATCAAGTCAGATTAGGGATCCTTTGGGTCAAATGAGTTCTTCAAAGCCTTGCAGAGTCTAGCCCATAGTTGCTTGGGTTTTCTCAATACTCCAATTCACATAAAGAATCCAAACCCCACAGTCATTTGGCCTCAAATTGAAGAAGCGGAGCAGTATTAACGGGAGGCCTATTTAATCTCTTCTGGTTCACAAGAAGGGTGTCCAGGCCACCCTGAATTTAGGCAAATTAGGTACAAAAGAGCTTATTTGGACACGGTCTTGGGCTATGCCCCTCATGGAAAACTCCAGCCATAGTGGAGTTTATTGTGAGTGTCTATATGGAAGAAGATGGGCGCCACGTTGGAGTGTTTTGGTTTAAATTGTGGTCATTTGGTTGGCGGTTGGAAGAGATGACTTGGTCCACATGTTCTTGAACTCTGGTGTGATTCCTTTAGAGTCTGAGTTCTTCAACTGACCTCAGAGAAGTATTGCCATGAATAGTGTTGAGATTTTTGGAAGCCAGGCATGAGCATCGCCCTTGGAAACTGAGTTCTAGGCCCAGGGTGGCTTTCCACAGAGCACTGAGCCTCTCAGCCAGGATACCACAAATTTTATTCTGAAAGACTTGGCACCCATAGTTGAGAGTCAAAACTCATATGGACCTCACATTGTAGACCTAAATGGGCATAGCATCATATGATCTTTTGCCACTCTTTGGGAAGCTTTACCTGTGAGTGTTCTCCAGAGATTTCATTGAAATGAGCTTCCTAACCATTTAATGGTTCCTGAAAAAATTGAAACTCACAGTGCCTCCAACTTCATCCTTAAAAAATGGCTAGATAAATACCATGAAATTTTTGAAATTCCCATCACCAGGTGGCACTGGAAAACCTTTTGATGTCCTGTTGCTGATCATGAATATACCAGACAGTGCCTTGATTGATTGGGTTTCATGTAAATGGTGTAGAACAGAGATGCCAGTAAGTTGGACTTTGTTGAGTAGTAGGTTAGAGCAGTGGTGGGCAGGTATGTGATAAAACATCTGTGGTGGGGCCATGTGGATCTTCCATTGGCTTCCAAATGGCTTGTGACTGACATGGTGCAGCCAGCAGAACCTTCCATGTAAAGGCAAGTTGTTATATGGAGAGGTTTCAGGACATTGTTCAGAATCAGGTTGCTATAGTCAAGGGGGCAAGATATGTGGGATAGGATCCTGGTTCTTGTATCCTCCTGCAAAACCTGACCCACCATACATGACAGAACTTCCTCTTGCATTGTGACCCAGTTGAACTCCTTGTATTTTGTGAAGCAAATACCAAACTCTCAGTGCAGCAAGAAGAAACACCACGAAAATGGAAGATGACCATATGCCTTCACAGTGCACACCGGCACACATTTAGCCCCCAGTAGCCACAGTTTATCTAAAAAGAGAATTCAGCACTGCTGCCTCATGTACATTGGGAAATAAGAAACCATGTCCTCCAGGTCTCATAGATGCAGACCAAGCTTTTATGGTCTCCCTAGAAAGGAAGCTAAAGCTCTTGACAACAACATATTTTTCAAGTGCCCAACCTCACAGGCAGTTTCTCAAGAAGTCTCTAGGCCAGCAGACCTCCATGTTTGTGGAGTTTTTACCCTGTCCCATACTTTTGGAAACTACTCTACCTCTTCCAAGGTTGTGAGCTCCTGAGCACATTGCATTCCACAAATTTATTCACAGATTTTCTAAATCTTCTCCTCTAATTGTGTCTTACTTGGGGTGAAGGGATTGTCAAGGCATTGTTCTGGTTGAGAGTGGGAATAATTTTGTGTAGCACATATTTACATACACATTGGATTCATTGTTCAATTTTCCATTCGAAATACTGAATCCTTGACACTAACCCATACACTACTAGACTCTGACTATTAATTCTAATATGATGGAGAAAAATAACCGAAACAGAATAGAAATACTAGCACTTCAGAAGAGGCATGGTGTATAGTTGGTCTTGCCTTTTGCATGATATAGGGTAGGAGTTATAAATCTTGTCAATTTTTTGTTGAAATAGTTCTGCATGTGTTTTTAAAGTTAACACATCTGTGAATTCCTGTCTCCATTTTTCTGTAGCCTATTCAGCACATGTATTTTTATACGCACATATAGAATTTTACCTGGTATCACACGTATATTCTTGAGAGGTGGCTAACTTGGCAGATACAAAGTGTGAGAAGAGATCACTCCTCATTAATACTTTTGGAACTGAAAATTCAGACTATGAGTGAGCTTCTTAGTTCAAGAACATTATACATAAATCCATGTTCAGTAAAATTAATATTTTTGGATCTGTGGATGATATATATTTCACAATGAATTTTAATTGGCATATATATTGCTACTTTTTAATGTCTCTGTGTGTGTTTTGTGTGTGTGTGTGTGTGTGTGTGTATATATATATATACTCTCTAGATTTTTCAAAATATAAAATATATGTGTCCTATTATACACTCCCTATATTCATTCTTGTTCATGTATGTGGTTTTATATTAAACTTTTCATAAGATTATTTTAAAAATATTCATCCACCTGAAATACATATTTGTTTTCTAGTACTAAAAAGTTACTTCAGTGAATGGTGCAAACAAATCCTTATATTTTTAGAGTAGCTGACCCACTTTAACATCAATGCAAGTAGATTCCTATGGGACATGATGTGTATTTTGACGTTCATTTTTATTAAACACTGGTACATTACTATTTCTGCAGTTTTTGTACATCATAGAATATACATTTCATCCACAAGTTCACAAATTTAAAGAAATTTGTAACACATTCAATCACTTCCTGCTTCAGAACATATGTATTCCTCCTTGTTTTTGACTGGTCATTTCATGAGACTTCTTTCCAAACACATTATTTTCGATTTCCATAATCAATTTTGAAGCAAAATTCACACACTCTTTATGATAAACCACAACCGTAATATTACCATTAGATGTATTACTGGTTGGAATGAATGTATATATATCAATATGTGATTCCTGTGTATTTTCAGATATCAATTCAATCCATTATTTAAAGTTGGAACAAGTTATATTATTTATTCGCAGTATTGTCTATTCATGCATTATCTCTATATTCATACATACATGGTACACCTATATGTACCTCCAATACTAATTTATACCCCTTCAAAATATTGCTCCAAGTAATGGTGCAAGAAATACTCATGTCACCTGATCTACATATACGTTTTATCACAGTAATATTCTGGCCACAAAATGCAAAGTCACACTTACGATTGTACCAAAGCCTAAATGGAATGTGACTATGGGTTATGAAAATCACCCATGTCCACGTTGCCTAATGCTCTCAAATGTCAATCCTATTGGTGACTACATATTTGTTACTTCCTAAGATTATATATTCAATCTCAAGCCTGTTGAAAGTGTCTATTGCTATCACTCACTTTATACTTTGCCTGATTTCCTAATGTCGCTATTGATATCTGCTTTCCTACATATTTTCCCCATTTCATCACTGTGACTGACTCTTCACATGTGCTGACATTTACATTTTCTGTCTACCTGAAAACCTATTGCTAAAGAACTATTTGTCCAAATGCTATACTCACACTTTTTTCTAATCCTACCAACTATCTTCCTAATCCTACCGACTCTCCCTCTTTGAATGGTTGTTCTCCTCAACATTCAATCATCCAAGGTATCAGGTCCTATGCCATTGTGTATAGATTTATCTGAGACATCTGTGCAGAACATAATTAAATGCTAAGTATCCCAATCAAGGACCTAATGCCCTTCTGGGCTTCAAATTTTACCGAGATTTCTGTTTTCATTCATATATTTCACCTATATAATCTTATATATATCGCAGGTTCCCAATACCATTATTCATCCAGCAGAATGATCCTAACCCAAATCAAACATGTTATTAACCGTAACCATACACTGTTCCCTCAATCTAACTTTACAGAATAGCAGGGACAGAGTTGGTCTTAAAATACAGGAATGTAGGAGATCTTCAACCTGCAGAGAACCTCAAAGGTCCATGCAGAAATGATCCCTAAAGAAGATGTAGGCAGCTATGAAGGACCTGAGAGTGCGAAAGTCATCTTTCATGACAAAAAAAAAAAAAAAAAAAAAAAAACAGGTCAGGATGAAGGGATGTGTCTGAAGCAGTCTCTCTCTTCTTAATGTAGAGAAGATAGACCAAACCAGGCTTGTGTGGAGAGCTGTTCCCGGGTTCCTGTGGTTGATATTCCATTCTAGCTTGTGAAAGTGTCATAGGAAGTAGGGGCAGGATCCATCTCAGGGACCCTTGGAAGCAACTGTTAAAACAAAGTGGTTGCCAAGGCAGTGACCTCATTCAGTTCTAGACGAAGTGACCTATGTCACTTTCTTGTTGATGGAACACTCTGAACTTGGGATCCAGGAAGCCAGGCACCCTGAGGCAGTCCCAGTCCAAGTACCAGTGGTCTCAAATGTTTGGATTTAAGAAGGACAGAGTCAGTCTTTCTTGGCAACTAAATTGAAGATGGACAAATGCCAGGAAAGCTCTGAAGAGGGGCTTTACCTGAGAAAACAGGCAGTGGCTCACCGCTGGCTCCTGATAACATCACAGTTTTGGCCAAGGAGACCAGATCTGACATAGCACAGCCCGTTTCGGGGGAACATAGTTTGGCCCACCAGTCAGAGGACGCTCTGGATAGTCACAGACCTATTTGGGGAAAGAAGGTGCCTTTGTGGGTGTGTGTGTGTGTGTGTTTTTGATTTTGTCTCATGTTTTGAGAATATGTAGGAAAGTCGGTTTGTTTGGTTTGGAGTGGACTGTTTCTAGTAAGTCCTTTGAGAAGGCGAGTGTTTCTATGTCTGGATATCCCACTGTGTCCGTGGTTGTAGACAATAGAAAAGAGAATGCATCAATAGATGTGTCCTGTCTAGTAGAAATCTTCGCAGAATTCATCCTGTCCAATTTATGAATGGACTGCAGGTTACCTTATGGATGGGCAACACCTACTACCTTCCTACATTCGTGATTTCTTCCTGAATTCTGGCCACTCTCCCATAGGCTCATGGTTTTGTGTTCAAGATATGTATCTCCTCCACAATCTGGGACATGGCCATGTACTGGATAGCTGAAGAGAATGGTGAATATCTCAGAAAACTCAGATATCAGTGTGACCAGGAAAGTCTCAGTGGAGAAAATCTGCTTTGGGATTTTGCTTACCTATTGTTCTGTTGCCCTGAATGTAAGGAAGGTCTTTGCCTAAGGCCCCACATTTCCAATGCCTGAAAAAAACAGTTTTCAAATGGAAATAAATGGGCATCACCTGTGGCTCCTGGCTTAATTGCTTTGCAAAGGGATATGTCTGAATCAGCCTCTTAGTGCAGTTTGAGATTATCGCTTAGATTCTCAGCACCTGATGGATCTAAAGAAAGATCACATGTGTGCATCCAAATCCAAAATGGCCAAAAGAGAAGTCATTGTGATGAAGTCTCTTGCCTTCCTCTGTAAGGTTCCTGATCTCCATCAAGTGATAACAGGGATCTTTGGGTCAACTGAGTTCTTCAAGCCCTGCAGAGGCTAGCCCATAGGTGCTTGGGTTTTCTTATGACTGCAAATCACATAAAGAAACTATACCCGACAGTCAGTATGCCTCAAATTGGAAAAGCGGAACAGTATTAATGGCATGCCTCTTTGATCAGTCCTGGTTCACAGGAACGTTGTCCAGGAAACACTGACTTTAGACAAATGAAGGGCAAGGGAGCTTATTTTGACATTGTCTTGGGCTGTGTGCCTCATAAAAACTTCCAGCCAAGGTTATGATGAGTGACTATATGGAAGAAAATGAGGGCCATGTGGGAGTGTTTTGGTTTTAATTCTGGTCATTGGTGTGGCAGTTGGAAGAGATGACTGGGTCAACTGGACTTGAACTCTGGTGTGTTTCCACGTAGAGACTGAGTTTTGAAACTGATCTCAGAGAAGTATTGCCATGAATTGTGTTGGGATTTTAGGAGGCCACGCATGAGAGTCGCCCTTGGAACCTGAGATCTAGGACCAGGGTGGCTTTCCACAAAGAACTGGGAATCTCAGCCTGGATATCACATGATTTTATTCTGAAAGACTTGGCAGCCATAGTTGAGAGTCAAAAGACATAGGACCTCACATTGTAGACCTCAATGGTCCTGGCTTCAAGTGACCTTTGTCCACTCTTTGGAAAGCCTTGCCTGTGAGAGTTCTCTAGAATTTTCTTTGAAATGAACTTTCTCAACATTTAATGGTTCCTGAATAATTGAAATCCACAGTTCATCCAACGTCATCCTTGAAAAATGGCTAGATAAATAACACGAAATTTTTGAAATTTCCATGACCAGGTGGAACTGCAGAAACTTTCTATGTCCTGTTGCTTACCATGAGTGTACCAGACAGTGCCTTGATTGACAGGGTTTCATGAAATTTGTTTAGAACAGAGAAGCCAGTATTTTGGAGCCTGCTGAGTAGTGGGCCTAGAGCAGTGGTGGAGAAGTGTGTGATAAAACATCATGGTGGGTCCATTTGGATCTGCCATTGGCTTCCAAATGGCTTGTAACTGACAGAGTGCAGACATCAGACCCTTATATGTAAAAGCATCTTGTTATATGGCGTAGTTTCAGGGCAATGTTCAGAATCAGGTTGCTATGGACAAGCGGGCAATCTTTGAGAGATAGAAGCCTGGTTGGTGAATTTTCTTGCAGACCCTGACCCACCACACGTGACAGAACTACCTCAAGCACTGTTTCCCAGTTGAACTCCTTGTATTTCGTGAAGCATGAACCAAACTCCAAGTGCAGCAGCAAGAAACACCACGAAAAGTGGAGGATGACCAAATGGTTTCACAGTCCACACGGGGAGACAATAAGCCCCCAGTGCCCACAGTTTACCTACAAAGAGAGAATTCAGCACTGCTGCCTCGTGTTCATTGGAAAATAAGAAATGTTGTCCTCCAGGTCTCATAGATGCAGACCCAGCTTTGAGGGTCTCACTACAAAGGAAGCTTAACTCCTGACAACAACCTATATTTCAGTGCCCAATTTCACTGGCAGTTTCTCAAGAAGTTTTAGGCAAGCAGAGCTTCATGTTTGTGGAGTGTGTACCCTGTCCTTACTTTTGGAAACTCCTATTCCACCTCCAAGTTTGTGCACTCCTGAGCATTTTCTATTCCAGAAATGTAATCACAGATTTTGTAACTCTTCTACTCTAATTGTGTCTCCCTTGGGGCGAAAGTAATGACAAGGCATTGTTCTGGATGAGAGTCAGAAGATTACTTTTTCTATTTTCCATTTGAAATTCTGAATCCCTGACACTAACCCATATTCTACTAGACTCTGACTACTAATCCAAATATGATGGAAGAAAATAACCCAAACAGTACATAAATACTTGCAGTTCAGAGTTGGACTTGCCTTTTGCATGATAAAGGGTATGTGTTATAAATCTATTCAATATTTAATTGAAATAGTTCTCCATGTGTTTTTAAAGTTAACAAATATGTGAATTACTGTCTCCCATTCTCTGGAGCTTATTCAGCACATGTATTTTTATATGCACCAATAGAATCCTACAAGGTATCACACGTACATCCTTGTGAGGTATATGACTTAGCAGATACAAAGTGTGAGAGGTGATCACTCCTCCTAAACGCTGTTGGAACTGAAAATTCAACCTATGGGTGAGCTTCCCAGTGGAACAACATTATACATAAACCCATGTTCACTAAAATGAATGTTTTTGCATCTTTATGATATATATTTCATGATGAATTTCGATTGGCATATATATTGCTACTTTTTAATGTCTGTGTTTGTGTGTGTGTGTGTGTGTGTGTGTGTATATATATATATATATATATATATATATATATACTCTCCATATTTTTAAAAATATGAAATATATGTGTCTTATATACACTCCCTAAATTCATTCATGTTCATGTATGTGGATTAATAATCAACTTTTCATAAGATTATTCTTAGAAATATTCATCCACCCGAAATACATATTTGTTTCCTAGTACTGAAAACTAACTTCAGTAAAAGGTGCATACAAATCCTAATATGTCTACTTTAACTGACCCAGTTTAACATCAATGCATGTAGGTTCCTATGGGACATGATGTGTATTTTGACATTAATTTTTATTCCACACTGGTACATTACTATTTCTTCAGTTTATGCACATCTCAGTATATATATTTTATTCACTAGTTAGCAAATTTATAGGCATTTGTTTCACTTTCAATCACTTCCTGCTCCAGAACACATGTATTCCTCTATGTTTCTTGACTGGTCTATTCATGAGACTTTTTTCCAAATATATTATTTTCGATTTCCATAATCAATTTTGAACCAAAACTCACACACCCTTCATGATAAACCATAACCCTAAGATTATCGTTAGATATATAACTGGTTGGAATGAATGATTGCATATCAATATAAAATTTCTTATAAATTTTCAGATATTTATTCAATCCATTATTTAAAGTGGATCCAGTTATATTATTTATTCACAGTATGGTCTATTCATGCATTATGTCTATATTCATTGAAACAGGGTACACCTATTTGTACCCCCATACTAATTTGTAAGTCTTCAAAATATTGCTCGCAGAATTGGTGGAAGAAATACTCTTTTCACCTGATCTACATACACATTTTATTACAGAAATATTCTGGACACAAAAAGCAAAGGTCACACTTACAATTGTACCAAAGCGTAAATGGAAAGTGAGCATGGATTACTAAAAACATCCATGTCCAGGTTGCCTAATGCTCTCAAATATCAATTCTATTTTTGACTACATATTTGTTTCTTCTTAAGATTATATATTCAACTTCAAACCTGTTGAAAATGTCTAACCCTATCACACAATTTATACTTTGCTTGATTTCCTAATGTCTCTATTGATATCTGCTTTCCTATATTTTTCCCCAGTTCATCATTGTGACTGACTCTTCACATGTGCTTACATTTACATACACTCTCTACCCGAAATCTTATTGCAAAAGAACTTTTGGTCCAAATCCTATACTCACTCTTCTTTCTAAACCTACCAACTACCTTCCTAATCCTACCGACTATCAGTTTTTGACTGGATGTTCTCTTCAACATTCAATATCCAAGGTACAAGGTACGATGCCAGTGTATATTGATTTATCTGAGACATCTGTGCTGCACATTACTCAAAGCTAAGTATCCCACTCAAGTCCCCAATGCCCTTCTGGGCTTCAAATCTTACCTAGATTTCTGCTTTCATACTTATGTTTCACATAAATACTCTTGTAAATATCGCATTTTGCCAATACCATTATTCATCCCGCAGAATGATTTGTAACCCAAATTGAACATGTTATTAACCCTAACCATACACTGTTCCCTCAGTATAACTTACTTAAGAGCAGGGACAGTGTGGGTCTTACAATATAGGAATGTAGATGATCTTCCACCTGCTGAGAACATCAAAGATCCATGGAGAAATGATCCTTGCAGAAGATATAGGCAGCTATGTAGGACCTGAGAAAGCAATAGTCATCTTCCATGGCAAACAACCTGGTCAGGATTAATTGATAGTCTGAATCAGCCTCTCTCTTCTTAATGAAGAGAAGATGGACTGAACCAGGCCTCTGTGGAGAGCTGTTCCCTGGTGCCTATGGTTGATATACCATTCTAACTTCTGAATGTGTCACAGGATGTTGGGGCAGCCTCCATCTCATGGGAACCCTGGATGCAACTGTTAGCACAAAGTGGTTACCAAGGTAGTGACCATATTCAGTTCCTGAAAGAAGTGACCTCACTTCACTTCCTTGGTGATGGAATTCTCTGAACCTGGGATCCAGGAAGGAAGGCACCCAGAGCCAGTCCCACTCCCAGTTCCAGTGGGCTAACTTGTTTGCTTTTCCCAAAGACATAGTCAGTCTTTCTTGGTACCTACTGATGTGAGTATGGCCAAAAGCCAGCAGAGCTCTGATGAGGGGCCTTTCCTGAGAAAGCATTTAGTGGCTCACCTTTGGCTCCTGACAACTTCACAGAGTTGGACAAGGAGACCAGATCTGAAACAGGACAGGCCATTTTGGGGGAACATAATATGGCCCACCAGTCAGAAGACACTCCGGATAGTCACAGACCTATTTGGGGGAAGTAAGTGCCTTTGCCGTTGTAGGTGTGAGTTTGTGGTTTTTTCTCATGTTCTGAGAATAGGTAGGAAAGGTGGTTTGTTTGGTTTGGAGTGGACTGTTTCTAGTAAGTCGTTTGACATGGTGAGTGTTTCTAGGTCTGTGTATCCCACTGTATCCGTGGTTGTAGACATTAGAAAAGAGAATGCATCAATGGATGTGTTGTCTCTAGTTGAAAGCTTCCCCGCATTCATACTGCCCAATTAATGAATGGACTGCAGCTTGCCTTATGGATGGGCAACATCTACTATCTTCTAAAGTTCCTGTTTTCTTCGTGAATTCTGGCCACTCTCCAGAATAGGCTCATGGTTTTGTTTCCCAAATATGTAACACCACAAGATTCTGTGACATGGCCATGTACTGGATTGCTGAAGGGAATGGAGGCATCTAAGAAAACTCAGATTTCAGTGTGACCAGTAAAGTCTCAGTGAAGAAACCCTTCTTTGGGCCATTTGCTTACTTCTATTTCTATTACCCTGAATGTCAGGAAGGTCTTTGCCTCAGGCCACCCCTTTGTGTAGCCTGAAGAAAACTGTTTTCATATGGAAATGTATGGACATCACCTGTGGCTCTTTGCTTAATTGATTTGGAATGAGATGTGTCTGAATCAGCCTCTTGTCCTTGTATGAGGTTGTGGCTTTGATTCTCAGCACCTGATGGATCTAAAGAAAGATCCCATGTGCTTCCAAAACTAAAATGGCCAAAAGAGCAGTCATTGTTGATGAATATTTTTGCCTTCTTGTTTTAGGTTCCTGACCTCCATAAAGTGAGAATAGGGATCCTTTGGGTCAAATGAGTTCTTGAAATCCCTGCAGAGGCTAGCCCATATTTGCTTGGGTTTTCTCATGACTCCAAGTCACATAAAGAATCTATACCCTACAGCCAGTAGGCCTCAAATTGGAGAAGTGGAACACTTTAACAGCAGGAATATTTGATCATTCCTGGTTCACAGGAAGAGTGTCCAGGCCATCATGATTTTAGGCAAATGAGGGGCAAGTGAGCTTATTTGGGCTCATAGAAACCTCCAGCTGGAGGTTATGATGAGTGTCTACATGGAAGAAGATGATGGCCCTGTGGGAGTGTTTTGATTTTAATTGTGGTCATTTTTTGGCGGATGGAAGGGATGACTGGGTCCACCTGGGCTTGAACTCTGGTGTGATTCCCCTTAGAGACTGAGTTCTGAAACTGATCTCAGAGAAGTATTGCCATGAATTGTGTTGGGATTTTAGAAGGCCACGCATGAGACTCACTCTTGGAAACTGAGATCTAGGCCCAGGGTGGTTTCCACAGAGGCCTGAGAATCTCAGCCAGGATATCACATGATTTTATTCTGAAAGACTTAGCACCCATATTTGAGAGTCAAAACACACATGGACCTCACATTGTAGATGTCATTTGGCCTGGCTTTAGGAGACCTTTTGGCAACTGTTTGAGAAGTATTGACTGTGAGAGTTCTCCAGAGCTTTCATTGTAATGATCTTTCTCAACACTTAATGGTTCCTGAATGAATTGAAATCCACAGTGCCTCTAACTTCATCCTTGAAAAATTTCTAGATAAATACCATGAAATTTTTGAAATTCCCATGACCAGGTGGCACTGCAGAAACTTTTGATGTCCTGTTGCTGATCATGTGTATACCAGACAGTGCCTTGTTTTTGACTGGGTTTCATGAAAATGGTGTAGAACAAGAGAAGCCAGTAATTTGGAGCCTGCTGAGTAGGGGGCCTAGAGCAGTGGTGGGCAGGTGTGTGATAAAACATCATGGTGGGGCCATGTGAATCTGCCATTGGCTTCCAAATTTTTTGTGACTGATATAGTGCAGACATCAGACCCTTATATGTAAAGGCATCTTGTTAAATGGAGAGTTTTCAGGGCAATATTCAGAATCAGGTTGCTATGGTTATTGGGGCAAGCTATGTGGGATACAAGCCTGGTTGGTGCATTCTCCTGCAGACCCTGACCCACCACACGTGACAGAACTCCCTCCAGCACTGTATCTCAGATGAACTTTTTATGTTTTGTGAAGCAAATACCAAATTCCCAGTGCAGCAGCAAGAAATACCACGAAAAGTGGAGGATGACCAAATGTCTTCACAGTCCCCACTGGGAGACACTTAGCTTCCAATGGACACAGTTTAGCTACAAAGAGAGAATTGAGCACTGCTGCCTCATGTTCATTGGAATATAAGAAACCATGTCTTTCGGTTACATAGATGCAGACCCAGCTATGATGGTCTCACTACAAAGGAAGCTAAAGCTCATGACAACAACATATATTTCAAGTGCCCAACCTCAGAAGCCGTTTCCCAAGAATTCTTAGGCCAGCAGAGCTCTTTTGTGGAGTGTTTACCCTGTCCTTTACTTTTGGAAACTCCTCTACCACCTCCAAGGTTGTGAACTCCCGAGCGTATTCCATTCCATATATGTATTCATAGATTTTCACACTTTTCTACTCTAATTGTGTTTTACTTGGGGCGTAGGTAATGTCAAGGCATTGTTCTGGATGTGAGTGGGAAGATTTCTGTGTATCACATATTTACATACACATTGGATTCATTTTTCAATTTTCCATTTGAAATACTGAATCCCTGACACTAACCCATACCCTACTAGTCTCTGACTAATAATCCTAATATGATGGTGAAAAATAAGCCAAAAAGAGAAGAAACACAAGCAGTTCAGAGGATGCATTGTGTATAGTTGGAATTGCCTTTTGCATTATATAATGTAGGAGTTATAAGTCTAGTCAATTTTTTTGTTGAAATAGTTCTAAATGTGTTTTTAAAATTAGCAAATATGTGAATCCCTGTCTCCCTTTCTCTGTAGCCTATTCAGCACATGTATTTTTATATGCACATATAGAATTCTACCTGATATCACTCGTATACACTTGTGAGGTGGCTGAATTGGCAGATGCAAATTGAGAGAAGAGTTCACTCCTCCTAAACGCTGTTGGAACTGAAAATTCAACCTATGGGTGAGCTTCCTAGTAGAAAAACATTATACATGAATCCATGTTCAGTAAAATGAACATTTTTCGATCTGTGGATTATATACATTTCATGATGAATTTCTATTGGCATATATGTTGCTACTTTTTTTTTCTTTTATTGGTTGCTCAAAACATTACAAAGCTCTTGAATATCATATTTCATACATTAGATTCAAGTGGGTTATGAACTCCCATTTTTACTCCAAATACAGATTGCAGAATCACATTAGTTACACATCCATATTTTTACATAATGCTCTATTAGTTACTGTTGTATTCTGCTACCTTTCCTATACTCTACTATCCCCACTCCCCTCTCTTCCCTTCTTCTCTCTCTACCATACCTACTGTAATTCATTTCTCTCCTTGTTTATTTTCCCACAACCTCTTATATGTAATTTTGTGTAACAATAAGTGTCTCTCTCCATTACCATGCAATTTCCCTCTTCTCTCCCTTTCCCTCCCACCTCATGTTTCTGCTTAATGTTAATCTTTTCTTCATGCTCTTCCTCCCTGCTCTGTTTTTAGTTGCTCTCATTATATCAAAGAAGACATTTGGTAATTGTTTTTTAGGGATTGGCTAGATTCACTAAGCATAATCTGCTCAGTGCCATGCATTTCCCTGCAGATTCCATGATTTTGTCATTTTTTAGTGCTGCGTAATTCTCGATAGTATATAAAAGTCACATTTTTTTATCCATTCATCTATTGAAGGACATCTGGGTTGGTTCCACAGTGTAGCAATTGTGAATTGTGCTGCTATGAAAATCCATGTGGCAGTATCCCTGTAGTACGCTCTTTTAAGGTCTTCAGGGAATAGTCCGAGAAGGGCAATAGCTTGGTCAAATTGTGCTTCCATTCCCAGCTTTCCCAGGAATCTCCATACTGCTTTCCAAATTGGCCGCACCAGTTTCAGTCCCACCAGCAATGTACAAGAGTACCCTTTTCCCCACATCCTCGCCAGCACTTGTTGTTGTTTGACTTCATAATGGCTGCTAATCTCACTGGATTGAGATGGTATTTTAGGGTGGTTTTTATTTGCATTTCTCTTACTGCTAGAAATGGAGAGCATTTTTTTCATGTACTTGTTAATTGATTCTATGTCCTCCTCTGAGAAGTTTCTTTTCAGGTCCTTGGCCCATTGGGTTATTGGTTATCTTATTGTCTAATTTTCTAAGATCTTTGTATACTTTGTATACTCTGGATATTAGGGCTCCATGTGAAGGGTGAGGACTAAAAATTTGTTCCCATGATGTAAGCTCCATATTTACCTCTCTTATTGTTTCTCTTTCTGAGAAAAAATAATTCAGTTTAAGTAAGTCCCATTTGTTGATTCTTATTATTAACTCTTGTTCTATGGGTGTCCTATTAAGGAATTTGGAGCCTGACCACACAATATGTAGATCGGAGCCAACTTTGTATTCTATCAGACGCAGAGATTCTAATTTGAATCTAGCTCCTTGATCCACATTGAGTTAACTTTTGTGCATGGCGAGAGGAGGGGATTCAGTTTCATTTTGTTGCTTATGGATTTCCAGTTTACCCAACACCATTTGATGAAGATGCTATCCTTCCTCCATTGCAGGCCATTTGCTCCTTTATCAAATATAAGATAGTTGTAGCTTTTTGGATTAGTTTCTGTGTCCTCCATTCTGTACCATTGGTCCACCCGCCTGTTTTGGTACCAGTACCATGCTGTTTTTATTATGATTGCTCTGTAATATAGTTTGAAATCTGGTATCGCTATACTGCCTGATTCACACTTCCTGCTTAGAATTGCTTTTGCTATTCTGGGTCTTTTATTTTTCCATTTGAATTTTATGATTGCTTTATCTATTTCTACAAAAAGTTTCTATGGGATTTTGATTGGCATTGCATTAAACCTATAGAGAACATTTGGTAATATCACCATTTTGATGATGTTAGTTCTGCCTATCCATGAACACGGTATATTTTTCCATCTTCTAAGATCTTATTCTATTTCTCTTTTTAGGGTTCTGTAGTTTGCATATATAAATCTTTCACCTCTTTTGTTAGGTTTATTCCCAAGTATTTAATTATTTGAGGAAATTGGGAATGCAGTGTTTTGACTCATTTTTGTTTCAGAAGTTTTGTCGCTGATATACAGAAATGCCTTTGATTTATTCATGTTGATTTTGTATCCTGCCACATTGCTGCATTCATTTATGAGTTCTAGTAGTTTTTTCTGTAGACCCTTTTGGGTCTTCTATGTATAGAATCATGTCATCTACAAATAGTGATAATTTAAGTTCTCCTTTTCATATTTTTATGCCTTTAATGTCTTTCATCTCTCTAATTGCTCTGGCCAGTTTTTGGAGAACTATATTGAATAGAAGTGGTAATAGAGGACATCCCTGTCTTGTTCCAGATTTTAGAGGGAATGCCTTCAATTTTTCTCCATTCAGAATGATGCTAGCCTGAGGATTAACATAGATAGCTTTTACAATGTTGAGGTAAGTTACTGTTATCCCTAGTTTTTAAAATGTTTTGAACATAAAGAAATGCTCTACTTTGTTGAATGGTTTTTCTGCGTCTATCGAGATGATCATATGGTTCTTATCTTTAAGTCTATTGATGTTGTGAATAACATTTATTGATTTCCATATATAGAACCCTCCTTGCATCCCAGGGATGAATCCAAGTTGATCATGGTGCACGATTTTTTAATGTGCCTTTCTATCCAATTCGCCAGAATTTTAATGAGGATTTTTGCATCTAGGTTCATCAGAGATATTGGTCTGTAGTTTTCTTTCTTTGAGGTGTCTTTGTCTGGTTTCAGAATCAGGGTGATGTTGGCCTCATAGAATGAATTCGGCAGAGCTCCCAGTTTTTCTATTTCCTGAATAACATGAGAAGTATTGGTATCAATTCTTCTTTAAAGGTTTTGTAAAACTCTGCTGTATACCCATCCGGTCCTGGGCTTTTCTTGGTTGGTAGTCTTTTGATTGCTTCTTCTACTTCATCCATTGATATTGGTCTGTTTAAATTGTGTGTTTCCTCCTGACTCAGTCTGGGCAAATCATATGACTTAAGAAATTCATCGATGTCTTCACTATTTTCTATTTTATTGGAATACAGGTTTTCAAAATAATTTCTAATTTTCTTCTGTATTTATGTAGCATCTGTTGTAATATTGCCTTTTTCATCCCGTATGTTAGTAATTTGATTTCTCTCTCTTCTTCTCTTCGTTAGCATGGCTAAGGGTCTGTCTATCTTATTTATCTTTTTGAAGAACCACCTTTTAGTTTTGTTAATTTTTTCAATAGTTTCTTTTGTTTCAATTTCGCTATGATTTTAATTATTTCTTGCCTTCTGCTACATTTGCTGTTGTTTTGCTCTTCCTTTTCTAAGGCTTTGAGATGAAGTGTGAGCTCATTTATTTGTTTTTCTTTTCTATTTTGAGGAATGACCTCTAGGCGATGAATTTACCCCTTAAAACTTCTTTTCATTGTATCCCATAGAATCTGATATGTTGTGTCTGT
The DNA here is from genome assembly GCF_048772815.1 of Callospermophilus lateralis. NCBI lineage: Eukaryota > Metazoa > Chordata > Mammalia > Rodentia > Sciuridae > Callospermophilus > Callospermophilus lateralis. Next base: position 961,690 of record NW_027514537.1, on the reverse strand, counting down.
ATTTTAATTTATCTCTAAGAATTTTTTGATTTCCTCCTTTATGTCTTCTGTAACCCATTGATCATTCAGTAACATATTCTTCATTTTGGATGTGATGTATGATTTTTTCTTCCTTCTTTAATCATTGGTTTCCAGTTTCATTCCATTATGATCACAAAAAATTCATGGTATTATCTCCACCCCTTTATATTTACTGAGGGTTGCCCTATGGCATAACATATGGTCTATTTTTGAGAAGGATCCATGTGCTGCTGAGAAAAAAGTATATCCACTTGATGATGGTTGATATATTCTATATATGTCAGTTAAGTCTAGGGTATTGATTGCGATATTGAGTTCTATAGTTTCTTTTTTCAACTTTTGTTTGGAGGATCTCTCCAATGGTGAGAGGTGAGTTGAAGTCACCCATAATTATTGTATTGTGGTCTATTTGATTCTTGAACTTGAGGAGAATTTGTTTTATGAACATCGCAGCACCATTATTTGCTGCATGAATATTGATAATTGTTATGTCTTGTCGGTGAATGGTTCATTTTAGCAGTATATAATATCCTTCTTTATCCCTTTTGATTGAATTAGTCTTGAGGTCGATTTTATTCGATAGGAGGATGGCCACCCCTGCTTGCTTACGAGGACCATGTGCATGGTATAAATTTTCCCAATCTTTCACCTTCAGCCTGTGTATGTCTTTTCCATTCAGATGTGTCCCCTGGAGGCAATATATTGTTGGATTTTTTTTTTTATTTCAAGTTACAAGCCTATGTCACTTTATTCGAGAGTTTAAGCCATTTACTTTTAGAGTTACTATTGATATATGGTTTGTACTGCCACCCATGTTTGCTTATATCTTTTTTTTAAATTAGTTTGTTTCTCCATGATTAGCTTTTCCCCCGCCCTCTGTCATTACTGAGGCACTTCTCACTCATGGTTTTCGTTGTTGATTTTCATTTCTTCCTCGTGTAGTGTTTTGCTCAAGATGCTTTGCAATGCTGGTTATCTGGCTGCAAATTCTTTTAGGTTTTGTTTATCATGAAATATTTTTATCTCGTTGTCTTACCTTAAGCTTAATTTTGCTGGATACATAATTCTTGGTTGGCATCCATTGTCTTTCAGTGTTTGAAGTACGTTGTTCCAGGATCTTCACACTTCCAGCATCTATGATGAAAAATCCATTGTTAACCTTTTTGGTTTACCCCTGATTGTAATGATTGTAATCTGCCTCCTTTCTCTGGTAGCTTTTAATATTTTCTCTTTGTTCTGTATATTGGATATCTTCATAACAATGTGTCTTGGCATTGGTCTACTGTGATTTTGTGTGCTCGATGTCCTGTAAGCATCTACAATTTGTTTATCCGTTTCCATTTTTATTTCTGGAAAGTTTTCTGTAATTATTTCATTCAGCAGGTTTCTCATTCCCTTGGTTTGAATCTCTGTACCTTCCTCTATCCATATGACTCATTAGTTTTTTTTTTTTTTATGTTATCCCATATCTCTTGAATGTTTTCTCATAATTTTTTACAGCATTTCTTTGTTGGCTAGACTTTTTTTCAAGCTGATATATTTTGTCTTCATTCTGTCTTCTACTTGCTCTACACTGTTAGTGATACTCTCAATTGAATTTTTAATTTGGTTTATCATTTCCTTGATTTCTAGAATTATTGTTTGATTTTTCTAATAATCTCTATCTCCTGATAAAGATGCTTAATTTCTTATTTTATCTGTTTATGTAATTTATTTTCAATGCGTTCTATCACTGTTTGTTTTTGCTGTCTCGTATCCTCTTTAAGGTTCCATTCCATCTGTCTAAGGTATTCCTTGAGTTCTTTATATGACCATTTTTCTGATGACTCTAGGTGCTCTTGAATATTTAGGCTGTCCTTCATTGTTCGTACTCCTTTTCTTCCTTGCTTTTTTATGCTTCTCATATTACTTCTCGTTCTGTTTGACTACTGAGTTACTGCTTACTCTTATAAATTTATTTGATGCTTGGGAGGAAAGATATTAGAAGGGAAGGGAGAAGTCACTAAAGAGAATGAGAGTAGGCAGGTAGAATTCAAGTAAGGGGGAATAAAAAAATTGAAATGAAATGAAAAGACAAAAAAATAGAAAATAAAGAAAGAAAATTTTAAGTAATAATGATGATTAAAAAATTGAAAATTAAAATTTAAAATAATAATATTAATAATAATAATAATAATAAAATAAAAGAAATTAAAAAAATAAAAACATTTAAAAAAGTTAAAGAACAACAACAACAAAAATGAAAATGAAAGAAAAAGAAAAAAATACAAATAAAAAAATAGTAATAATACATGCAGTCCTAGAGTTCAATTAACTTCTCTTCCAGTAGGTGGAGCTGTGCGCACTGGGCCAAGCTTCTCCTCTCAATAAGTGGGAACCAATCACTGTGCAGCAACTCTTCCTCCCAGTCTGGGCGGGTCTCCAACCCTGAGTGCCTAGGGCCTTCTCTTGTGCTTCCTCAAGCCAGGCCCCACTCACCTGTGACGTTCACCACAATACTGGTTACAAGCCAGGCCTCTGCTCCTGGTAGCCCTGTTTCCATGAACGCCTGGGCACACTCTCCTTGATTGCCACCCTCAGACCCTAAGTTTGTAGAGCTTGGGGCTGAGAAACCCCAGCGAATTTGCTTGCCCTTCGGGAGCCATGGCCCCGGTAGGTGGTGAAAGAGACCTCAATTGTCAGCACTGGTGGGAGCGGTAGCCGGCAATTACACGCCTCGAGTCCCGAGCCAATCCTGATTCCCTAGGTCTGGGTATCGTGCTCCTTGGAGAGCTGGGAGGGGCCATTACGGCAGAGGTGGGAAGGGCCCTTGAGGTTTCCCTGCGGTGTTGAGAGAGATGGCAATGGGATAACACACTTGTCGCACTGGTTTCAATGAAGTTATCTCCTCCAACTGTGACGTCAGTTCGCTGCCATGGTGGTATCCCATTAAAATGGTGACCGTTCGTTCCCTTTGCTGGGTGACCAATGCAACAGGTGGGTCCTGACTATATCTCCCAAGCCCCATTTCAATCCTGTGGCCACTGCCTATGAAGGCTCAGATGGCTTTTAACTCTGTCAATTCCGAAAGCCCGACCAATGATTTCAGCGGGAATGTTAGTGCTGAGTCACAAAAACCAGATGAATCTAAGCTTGAATGCAGCCAATCCGGGATTTGTGTGTGTTCTGAGGGGCCCAGACTGTTCGCCCCAGATTCACAACAGGTCAATATTGCCTAGTGATTCTGAGCAAACAGCATTTAGACAGTTTACGACACCCTATGCCCGCGCAGCTGAAGAGATCAGAGACTTGAATTCTCCATGCCTGCCTTCATAATGGATCTCCTGTATTGCTACTTTTTAATATCTGTGCATTTGCGTGTGTGTGTGTGTATATATATATATATATATATATATATATATATATATATATACTCTTTAGATTTTTCAAAATATGAAATATATGTGTCTTATTATGCACTCCCTAAATACATTCATATTCATATCTGTGGATTTATAATCAACTTTCAACAAGATTATTTTCAGAAATAATCATCCACCTGAAATACATATTGTTTCCTAGTACTGAAAACTAAATTCAGTGAATGGTGCATACAAACCCTAATATTTCTACAGTTACTTAGCCAGTTTAAAATGAATGCAAGTAGATTCCTAGGGGACATGATGTGTATTTTGACTTTCATTTTTATTCAACACTTGTACGTTACTATGTCTTCAGTTCATGCACATGATGGGATATATATTTCAGTCACAAATTAGAAAATTTATAGGCATTTGTTTCACGATCAATCACTTCCTGATTCAGAACACATGTATTCCTCCATGTTTCTTGACTGGTCTTTTCATGAGACTTCTTTCCAAACATATTATTTTTGTTTAACATCATCACGTGTAAAGCAAAACTCAAACACCATTCATCATAAACCATAATCCTAATATTACCATTAGATATATAACTGGTTGGAATGAATGATTGTATATCAATATAAGATTTCTTATATATTTTCACATATCAATTCAATCCATTATTTAAAGTGGAATCAGTTACGTTATTTATTCATAGTATGGTCTATTCATGCATTATCTCTATATTAATAGACACAGGGTACACCTCTTTGTACCCCTAATACTAATGTATACGTCTTCAAAATATTGCTCCCAGAAATGGTGAAAGAAATACTCATGCCACCTGATCTACATATACATTTTATCACAGTAATATTCTTAACAAAAAAAATACCATAAAAATGTCACACTTATGATTGTACCAAAGCCTAAAAGGAAAGTGAACGTGGATAACTAATAACATCCATGTCCAGGTTGCCTAATGCTCTCAAATGTCATTCCCATTCGTGACGAGATATTTGTTTTTTCCTATGATTATGTATTCAAACTCAACCCTGTTGAAAATGTCTAATCCTATCACTCACTTTATACTTTGCCTGATTTCGTAATGTCTCTATTGACACCTGCTTTCCTACATATTTTCCCCAGTTCATCATTGTGACTGACTCTTCACATGTGCTGACATTTCCATTCACTCTCTAAACGAAACCCTATTGCTAAAGAAGCTTTTTATTCCAAATCATATACTCACTATTCTTCCTAAACCTACTGACTATCTTCCTAATCCTACTGACTATCCCTTTTTGACTGGATGTTCTCTTCTACATTCAATCATCCAAGGTACAAGGTCCTATGCCACTGTATTTTGATTTAACTGAGACAACTGTACAGAACATAATTCAACACTAAGTATCCAAATAAAGGGCCCAATGCCCTTCTGGGCTTCAAATCTTTCTTAGATTCCAGTTTTCATACATATATTTCACGTATATATTCTTATAAATATTGCAGGTTCCCAATCTCATTATTCTTCCTGCAGAATGATTCCTAACGCAAATCGAACATATTATTAACCATAACCATACACTCACTTTGCAGGAGAGCAATAACAGTGTGGGTATTAAACTACAGGAATCTAGGGGATCTTCACCTGCTGAGAAACTCAAATGTTCATGCAGAAATGATCCCTGGTGAAGATGAAGGCAGCTATGAAGTACCTCAGAAAGCAAAAGTCATCTTCCATGGCAATCATCCTGGTCAGGATGGAGGGTTGTGTCTGAATCAGTCTCTCTCTTCTTAATGTATAGAACATGGACCAAACCAGTCCTGTGTGGAAGCTGTTCCCGGATGATTATGGTTGATATAACATTCTAACTAGAGAAAGTGTCCCATGAAAATCAGGACAGCCTCCACCTCATGATACTTTTGGAAGCAACTGTTAGGACAAAGTGGTTGCCAAGGCAGTGACATCATTCATATCCTGAAGGAAGTGATCTCACCTCACTTCCTTGGTGATGGAACTCTCTGAACTTGAAATCCAGGAAGCCAGGCACCAAGAGACAGTCCCTGTCCTAGTCCCAGTGGTCTGACATGTTTGGATTTACCAAGGACAGAGTCAGTCTTTCTTGGTACCTACAGATGTGAGGATGGCCAAATGCCAGGAAACCTCTGAAGAGGGGCTTGTCCTGAGAAAGCAGGTAGTGTCTCACCGCTGGCTCTTGAGAACTTCACAGAGTTGGCCAAGCAGACATGATCTGAGACAGGAGAGGTCATTTTGGAAGAACATAGAATGGCCCACCAGTCAGAGGACACTCCAGGGAGTCACAGACCTACTAGGGGGAAGGAGGTGACTTTTTGGGTGTGGGTGTGAGTTTGTGGTTTTGTCTCATGTTCTGAGAATAGGTAGGAAAGGCGGTTTGTTTGGTATGGAGTGGAATATTTCTATTAAGTCCTTTGACAAGGCGAGTGTTTCTATGTGTGTGTATCCCACTGAGTCCATTGTTGTAGACATTAGAAAAGACAATGCATCAATGGATGTGTCCTGTCTAGTAGAAAGCTTCCCAGCATTCATCCTGCCCAATTCATGAGTGGACTCTGGCTTGCCTTATGGATGGGCAACACCTACAAGCTTCCTAATTTCCTGTTTTCTTTCTCAATTCTGGCCACTCTCCAGAATAGTATCGTGGTTTTGTGTCCAAGATTTGTACCTCCAAGATCTGTGACATGGCTATGTACTGGATAGCTGAAAGAAATGGCTAGCATCTCAGAAATCTCAAATATCTGTTGACCAGGAAAGTCTCAGTGGAGAAACCCCTCTTTGTTCCTTTTGCTTACCTATTGTTCTGTTGAATGTCAGGAAGTTTTTTGCCTCAAGACACCACTTTGTGAACCCTGAAGAAAACAGTTTTCAAATGGAAATGAATGGGAATCACCTGTGACTCTTTGCTTAATTCCTTAGGATTGGGATATGTCTGAATCAGCCTGTTGGCCCTGTGTGAGGCGGTGGCTTAGATTCTCAGCACCTGATGGATCTAAAGATAGATCCCATGTGTGCATCCAAAACCAAAATGGCAAAAAGATCAGATATTGTTGATGAACTCTCTTGCCTTCCTCTGGTAGGTTCCTGATATCCATCAAGTGAGAATAGTGATCCTTTGGGTCAAATGAGTTCTTCAAAGCCCTGCAGAGGCTAGGCCATAGGTGTTTGATTTTCATGACTCCAATTCACTTAAAGAATCTAAACCCCAAAGCTAGAAGGCCTCAAGTTGGAGAAGCCAAGCAATATTAAAGGCAGGCCTATTTGATCACTACTGGTTCACAGGAAGAGAGTCCAGGCCACCCTGACTTTAGGCAAATGAGGGGCAGGGAGCTTATTTTGGACACTGTCATGGGCTGCGTCCCTTATGGAAACCTCCAGCCAGAGAATATGATGAGTGTCTATATGGAAGAAGATGAGGGCCATGTGAGAGTGTTTGGTTTTAATTGTGGATATTTGTCTGGCGGTTGGAAGAGATCTCTGGGTCCACCTAGGCTTGCACTTTGGTGTGATTCCCCTTAGAGACTGAGTTCTTTTACTGATCTCAGAGAATTATTGCCAGGAATTTGTTGGAATTTTAGATGGCCATGCATGAGAGTTGCCCTTGGAAAGTGACATCTAGCCCCAAGTTGACTTTCCACAGAGCACAGGGAATCTCAGCCAGGATATCACATGATATTATTCTTAAAGACTTGGCAGCCATATTTGAGAGTCGAAACACACATGGACCATACATTGTAGACCTCAACGGGCCTGGCTTAATCTGACTTTTCGCCACTTTTGGAAGCCTTGCCTGTAAGAATTCTCCAGAGTTTTCATTGAAATGAGCTTCCTCACCATTTAATGGTTTCTGAGTGAATTAAAATTCACAGTGCCTCCAACTTCATCCTTGAAAATTGGCTATATCAATACCATGAAATTTTTGAAATTCCCATGACCGGGTAGCACTGGAGAATATTTGGATGTCCTGTTGCTGATCATGAGTATACAAGACAGTGCCTTGATTGACTGGGTTTTATGAAAGTGGTGTTTAACAGAGATGCCAGTAAGTTGGATCCTGCTGAGTACTTGTACTAGAGTAGTGGTTGGCAGGTGTGTAATAAAACATCTGTGGTGGGGGCATTTGGATCTGCCATTGGCTTCCAAATGGATTGTGACTGACATTTTGCAGCCAGTAGACCCTTATATGTAAAAGCATATTGTTATATGGAGAGGTTTTAGGGCAATGTTCAGAATCAGGTTGCTATGGTCAATGGGGCAAGCTATGTGGGATAGAAGCCTGGTTGGTGCATTCTTCTGACGAACCTGACCCACCACACTTGACATAACTTACTTCAGCACTGTGTCCCATTTGAAATCCTTGTATTTCATGAAGCAAATACCAATCTTCCAGTGCAGCAGCAAGAAATACCACGAATAGTGGAGGATGACCAAATGGAATTACAGTCCACAAGGGGAGACACTTAGACCCCAGTGGCCACAGGTTACCTACAAATAGAAAATTCAGCACTGATGCCTCATGTTCATTGGAAAATAAGAATCCATGTCATCCAGATCACATAGATGAAGACTCAGCTATGATGGTCTCACAACAAATGAAGCTAATGCTCCTGACAACAGCATATATTTCATTGCCCAACCTCAGAGGCAGTTTCTCCAGATGTTAGGCTGGCAGAACTTCATGTTTGTGGAGTTTTTACCCTGTCCCTTACTTTTGGAAACTCCTCTACCACCTGCAAATTTGTGAACTCCTGAGCATTTTTCATTACACATATGTATTCACAGATTTTCTAACTCTTCTCCTCTAATTGTGTCTTATGTGGGGCGAAGGTAATGTCAAGGCATTGTGCTGAATGAGGGTGGGAAGATTTTTGTGTAGCACATATTTGCATACACATTTGATACATTTTCCAATTTTCCATTCGAAATACTGAATCCCTGACACTAACACATACCCTACTAGACTTTGACTTTTAATCCTAATATGGTGGAGAAAAATAACCCAAACAGAATAGAAATACAAGAGGTTCACAGGAGGCATGGTGTATAGTTGGACTTGCCTTTCGTATGATAAATGGTAGGTGTTATAAATCTAGCGAATTTTAATTGAAATAGTTCTCCATGTGTTTTAAAAGTTAACAAACATGTGAATAACTGTCTCCCTTTCTCTGTAGCCTATTCATCACATGTATTTTTATATGCACATATAGAATTCTACCTGGTATCACTCGTACATTTTGTGAGGTGGCTGGCTTGGCAGATGCAAATTGTGAGAAGAGATCACTTCTACTAAATGCTGTTGGAACTGAAAATTCAACATATGAGTGAGCTTCTTATTTGAACAACATAAATCCATGTTCAGTAAAATGAATATTTTTGGATCTGTGGATGATATATTACTTCGTGGTGAATTTCGATTGGCATACATAATGCTACTTTTTAATGTCTGTGTGTATATATATATATATATATATATATATATATATATATATTCACTCTCCAGATTTTTCAAAATATGAAGTATATTTTTCTTATTATACACTCCCTAAATTCACTCATATTCATGTATTTGGATTAATAATCAAGTTTTCAAAAGAATATTCTCAGAATTATTCATCCACCAGAAATACATATTTGTTTCTTAGTACTGAAAACTAACTTTGGGGGATCATATGATGGTGGTGAAGGGAGTGCATCACCCCCATGTACCGCGTCACTGTGCGGGAGAATGACGAGTTATAATGGCTAAAACCTATCTTGTTAGAAATTTCCAGCAAAATTGGGGTGCTCCAAAACCTAGTGGACATATTTCCATCTCACGAGGATAAGCTACGCGGGCTCAAACACGAGTGATTTGTCCGCATAGAGGGTCATGCTGCTTATTCAGGAAATCGGTCTGCGGCTAGAGTCTGCGGCGTGCACTGGGAAACGAAGAGATAGCAATGCAAATATACAGCGGTGTGGATTCTGTGGGCTCCTGACAGGTATGCAATCACTGTGCTAAGTGCTGAATTCTGGGTTTGAGACGGGAAAGGATGCTGTCCAATTCGGTTCTCCACACCGGTCAGACCACAGAGGAAGCCAGCGGCCACCATCTTGGAGAGCTGATGTCACCATCCCTGTTTTCGACTGATCGAAGCTCATTCAGCTATAGAACAGGTAATTTCAGGATGCCATTCACCTTTGTGTCGCAGACAAATTACTCAGGCTCAGTGCCAAAGAACCTGCAGAAACTCCGTCTTGGAGCCTGCTCCTATTAGAACATACACCAAGCCCAGAGGGGCCGAATTCCGCCTCTCGGAACTGATCTGGAGCAGGGCTAAAGAACCCGCGGAAACTGCTTCTCGTTCCGGGTCTTGCTGAATACTGTGGAGGTAAATATCAACCGAGCCTTCATAGGCAGTGGCAACAGGATTGAGACGCGGCTTGTGAGGGCCGGTCAGGACTCACCCATTGCTTTGGTCACCCAGAAAAGGGAACGAAATGCTGCCTTTCACATGGGATACCAACATGACAAATTACTGATGTCATCAGAAAGCAGCAGAGGAGATAACTTCATTGATACCAGCAGTGACAGAAACAGTTGGTCTCCTGGTGAAGAAAGTGAGTCACAAACACCCGGGTCTCTCTCACTTTGTCATCAAGCCAGAGGGGCAGAGCAGAGCAGCTTCCCGCACCTGGAACAGACCCAGTGACACACCTGCATGGTAGTCACGTCAACCCAATTGGAGTAGAGGCAGAACAGAGCCGCTGCCCGGGCCCAGAACAGGCCCAGCGACCCACAGGTGTGGTAGTCACGTCACCCCAATTGGAGTAGTTGCAGAGCAAAGCCTTCTCCCGTGCCTAGTACAATCCCAGTGGGTCACCGGCATGGTAGTCACATTACCCCAATAGGAGTAGGGGCAGAGCAGAGCCTTCGCCCATGCCCAGAACAGGCCCAGTAACCTGCAGGCATGGTAGTCACGACACACCAATTGGAGTAGGGGCAGAGCAGATCCACCACCCGCGCCCGCAAGGTAGCAGACCTGCACCTGACCAGAAGAAGAGGCCCAGCGGCCTGCTGGCATGGCAGACACTTTACCCCATTTGGAGTAGGGGCAGAACAGATCTGTAGCCCGTGCTCACAAGGTATCCTGACCTGCGACCAACCGGCAGACCAGGCCCAGCGGCCCACCGGCATGGTAGTCACGTCACCCCAATTGGGGTAGGGGTAGAGCAGAGCCGCCGCCCACGCAAGCAAGGTAGGCAGACCTGCGACCGATCGGCAGAACACCGCAGGGGTCCACGGGCGTGGTAGACACGTCACACCAATTGGAGGAGGGGCAGAGGAGAGCAACATCCTGCGCCTGCATGGTAAGCAGACCTGCGACCGATCAGAATAACAGGCCTAGCGGCCCATCAGCATGGTAGATATATCACCCCAATTGGTGGAACAGCACAGCCACCCCTGCCCCTGCAATGAAGACTTTTCAAATATACAAGAGCAATATAAATATATAGGGGGAAAATTTCAAAATCACAACAGTTTCACCAAGCAGAAAGAAACGCGAGCAGTATGAAAAGAAAAGGAAAAAAGAACCACAAGCAATGCAGGTCAACACAACTTTAGAAGAGGTAATAGCTGCAGCAGATGGAATGTCAGATAAAGAACTCAGGATATACATTCTTCAGATGATCTGAAGTCTCAAGGAAGACATTAGACAGCAAAATCAGACAATGAAAGATCACTTCAACAATGAATTACATAAACAAAACCAAGAAGCAAAAGATCAACTATACAGGGAGATAGAGATTGTAAAAAATAACAAACAGAAATCCTAGAAATGCAGGAAGCAATAAACCATCTTAAAAACTCAATTGAGAATACTACCATCAGAGTTGAACACTTAGAAGATAGAACATCAGACAATGAAGACAAAGTATTTCAACTTGAAAAGAACATAGACAGCTCAGCCAAACTGTTAAGAAACCATGAACAGAACATCCAAGAAATATGGGATAAAATAAAGAGACCAAACTTAAGAGTCATTAGGATACAGGAAGGTATAGAGGTCCAAACCAAAGGAATGAGCAATCTATTCAATGAAATAATATGAGAAAACTTCCCAGACTTGAAGAATGAGACAGACTCCCAAGTTCTAAAAGCCTACAGGACGGCGAATGTGAAAAATCATAAGAGATCCACACCTAGACACATTATAATGAAGATGCCCAACATACAGAATAAGGAGAGAATTTTAAAATCTACAAGAGAAAGGAAGCAGATTACATTTAGGGGTAAACCAATCAGGATAACAGCTGATCTTTCAACAAAGACTCTGAAAGCTAGAAGATCCTGGAATGATATTTTTCAATCACAGAAAGAAAATGGGTTCCAACCATGTACTGTGTATCCAGCAAAATTAAGCTTCAGGATGGAAGATGAAATTAAAACTTTCCATGATAAACAAAAGTTAAAAGAATTTGTAGCTAGAAAACCATCTCTTCAAAACATCCTTGGCAAAATATTACAGGAAGAGTAATTGGAAAATAATGAAAACCAACAGTGGGAGGTAGGACATTAAAGGGGGGAAATAATCAAAGAGGAAAACAATCCATGTTTAATAACATAAATAAACAAATATGGCTGGAAGAACAACCCTTATCTCAATAATAACCGTAAATGTTAATGGCTTAAACTCACCAATTAACAGACACAGGCCAGTAGAATGGATCACAAAACAAGACCCAATAATATGCTGCCTACCGGAGACGCAATTGATAAGAACAAGACATACATACACTGAAGGTGAAAGTTTGGAAAAAATCATATCACTCATATGGACTTCGGAAAAAAGCAGGAGTGTCCATACTCATATCAAATAAAATAGATTTCAAGCCAAAGTTAATCAAAAGGGATAAAGAGGGACACTACATACTGTTCAAGAGAACCATACACCAGCAAGACATAACAATCATAAATATGTATGCCCCAAACAATGGTGCAGCTATGTTCATCAAACAAACTTTTCTCAAGTTCAAGAGTCTAATAGACCACCATACAATAATCATGGGAGACTTCAATACAGCTCTCTCACCACTGGACAGGTCTTCCAAACAAAAGTTGAAATAGGAAACTATAGAAATCAATAACACAATTAATAACCTAGACTTAATTGACATATATAGAATATACCACCCAACATCAAGCAGTTACATTTTTCCTCAGCAGCACATGGATCCTTCTCAAAAATAGATCATATATTATGTCACAGGGCAACTCTTAGACAAATTAAAGGAGTAGAGATAATACCATGCATCTTATCTTATCATAATGGAATGAAACTAAAAATCAATGATAAAAGAAGGAAGGAAAAATCATGCATCATTTGGAGAATGAACAATAGGTTACTGAATGATCAATGGGTTATAGAAGACATCAAGGAGGAAAATAAAAAATTCTTAGAGAAAAATGAAAACACAGACACAATATATCGGAATCTATGGGACACATTGAAAGCAGTTCTAAGAGGAAAATTCATTCCTTGGAGTTCATTCCTTAGAAAAAGAAAAAAAACAACAAATAAATGATCTCATACTTCATCTCAAAATCTTAGAAAAACAAGAGCAAACAACAGCAAAAGAAGTAGAAGGAAAGAAATAATTAAAATCAGAGCAGAAATCAATGAAATCGAAACAAAAGAAACAATTGAAAAAATTGAAAAAACTAAAAGTTGGTTCGTTGAAAAAATAAATAAAATGGACAGACCCCTGGCCATGCTAATGAAGAGGAGAGAGAACTGAAATTACTATCATATGGGATGAAAAAGGCAATATCACAACAGATATTTCAGAAATACAGAAGATAATCAGAAATTACTTTGGATCCTTATACTCCAAAATAATAGAAGATAGTGAAGGCATCGAAATATTTCTTAAGTCATATGATCTGACCAGAGTGAGTTAGGAGGATATAGACAACCTAAACATACCAATATCAATTGAGGAAATAAAAGAAACCATCCAAAGACTACCAACTAAGAAAATCCCAGGACCGTATGGGTATACAGCAGACTTTTACAAAACCTTTAAATATGAACTAATACCAATACTTTTCAAGCTATTTCAGAAAATTGAAAAAGAGGGAGATCTTCCAAATTCATTCTACGAGGCCAATATCACTCTGATTCCTTCACCAGATAGACACTTCAAAGAAAGAAGACTAAAGACCGATATCTCTAATGAACCTAAATGCAAAAATCTTAAATTAAATTCTGGCGAATCAGATACAAAAACATATCAAAAAAATGTGGACCATGATCAAGTAGGATTCATCCCTGGGATGCAAGGAGGGTTCAATATACGAAAATCAATAAGTGTTATTCACCACATCAATAGACTTAAAAATAAAAACCATATTATCATCTAGATAGATGCAGAAAAAGCATTCGACAATGTACAGCATCCCTTTATGTTCAAAACTCTCGAAAAACTAGGAATAACAGGAACATTCCTCAATATTGTAAAAACAATCTATGCTAAACCGCAGGCTAGCGTCATTCTTAATGGAGAAAAATTGAAGACATTCCCTTTAAAATCTGGAACAAGACAGGGATGCCCGCTCTCACCACTTCTGTTCAATATAGTTCTCAAAAGACTGGCCAGAGCAATTAGACAGATGAAAGAAATTAAAGGCATATAAATAGGAAAAGAATAACTTAAATTATCACTATTGCAGATGACATGATTCTATACCTAGCAGACCCAAAAGGGTCTACAAAGAAACTAATAGAGCTAATAAATGAATTCAGCAAAGTGGCAGGATATAAAATCAACACGCATAAATCAAATGCATTCCTGTATATCAGCGACAAATCCTCTGAAATGGAAATGAGGACAACCACTCCATTCACAATATCCTAAAAAAAAAAATGGGAATCAACCTAACAAAAGAGGTGAAAGTCTTATACAATGAAAACTACAGAACCCTAAAGAGAGAAATAGAAGAAGATCTTAGAAGATGTAAAAATATACCCTGTTCATGGATAGGCAGAACTAACATCATCAAAATGGCGATATTACCAAAAGTTCTCTATAGGGTTAATCCAATGCCAATCAAAATCCCAAAGGCATTTCTTGTATAAATAGAGAAAGCAATCATGAAATTCATATGAAAAAATAAAAGACCCAGAATTGCAAAACAATGCTAAGCAGGAAGTGTGAATCAGGTGGTATAGCGATACCAGACTTCAAACTATACTACAGAGCAATAGTAACAAAAATAGCATGGTACTGGTACCGAAAAAGGCAGGTGGACCAATGGTACAGAATAGAGGACACAGAAACCAATCCACAGAACTACAACTATTTTATATTTGATAAAGGGGCTAAAAGCATGCAATGGAGGAAGGATAGCATCTTCAACAAATGGTGTTGGGAAAACTGAAAATCCATATGTAACAAAATGAAACTGAATCCCTTTCTCTCGCCATGCACAAAAGTTAACTCAAAATGGATCAAGGAGCTTGATATCAAATCAGAGACACACTGTCTGATAGAAGAAAAATTTGGTTACGATGCACATACTGTGGGGTCGGGCTACAGATTCCTCAATAGGACACCCATAGTACAAGAGTTAATAACTAGAATCAACAAATGGGACTTACTCAACTAAAAAAGTTTTTTCTCAGCGAAAGAAACAATAAGAGAGGTAAATATGGAGCCTACATCCTGGGAAGAAATCTTTACTACTCACACTTCAGATAGAGCCCTAATATCCAGAGTATACAAAGAACTCAAAAAATTAGACAATAAGATAACAAATAACCCAATCAACAAATGGTCCAAGGACCTCAACAGACACTTCTCAGATGAGGACATACAATCAATCAACAAGTACATGAAAAAATGCTCACCATCTCCAGCAGTCAGAGAAATGCAAATCAAAACCACCCTAAGATACCATCTCACTCCAGTAAGATTGGCAGACATTATAAAGTCAAAGAAGAAGAAGTGCTGGCAAGGATGTGGGAAAAGAGGTACACTTGTACATTCCTGGTGGGACTGCAAATTGGTGCAGCCAATTGGGAAAGCAGTATGGAGATTTCTTGGAAAGCTGGGAATGGAAGCACCATTTGACCCAGCTATTCCCCTTCTTGGTCTATTCACTAAAGACCTAAAAAGAGCATGCTACAGGGACACTGCTACATCGATGTTCATAGCAGCACAATTCACAACAGCAAGACTGTGGAACCAACTTAGATGCCCTTCAATAGAATAATGGATAAAAAAAATGTGGCATTAATACACAATGGATTATTACTCTGCATTGAAAAATGAAAAAATCATAGAATTTGCAGGAAAATGGATGGCATTAGACTGGATTATGCTAAGTGAAGCTACACAATTCCTGTAAAACAAATGCCAAATGTCATCTTTGATATAAGGAGAGTAACTAAGAACAGATAGGGACAAAGAGCATGACAAGATGATTAACATTAAACAGGGATGAGAGGTGGAAGGGAGGGAGAAGGGAAATTGCATGGAATTGGAAGGAGACCCTCTGGGTTATACAAAATTACATACAAGAGGAATTGAGGGGAAAGGGAAAAATAATACAAGGGGGAGAAATTTATTACAGTAGAGGGAGTAGAGAGAGAAGTGGGGAGGGGCAGGGAGGCTAGGGGGGATAGTAGAGGATAGGAAAGTCAGCAGAATACAACAGACACTAGTATGGCAATATGTGAATCAATGGATGTGTAACTGATGTGATTCTGCAATCTGTATACAGGGTAAAAATGGGAGTTCATAACCCACTTGAATCAAAGTGTGAAATATGATATATCAAGAACTATGTAATGTTTTGAACAACCATAAATAAAAATTAAAAAAAACTATCTTTGGTGCATAATGCACACAATTCTAATATTTCTACAGTAACTGACCCAGTTTAACATCAATGCAAGTAGATTCCTATTGGACATGATGTGTATTTTGACATTCACTTTTATTCAACACTGATACATTACTATTTCATCAGTTTATGCACATAACAGGATATATATTTCATTCACAATTTAGAAAGTTTATAGGCATTTGTTTCACTTTCAATCACTTCCTGCTTCAGAACACATGGATTCCTCCATATTTCATGACTGGTCTTTTCATGAGACTTTTTTCCAAACATATTATTTTCGATTTCCATAATCACTTTTGAAACAAAACTCACACACACTTCATGATAAACAATAACCCTAAGATTACCATTAGATATATAACTGGTTGGAGTGAATGATTGTATGTCAATATATGATTTCCTATATATTTTCAGATATCAATTCAATCCATTATTTAAAGTGGAACCAGTTATAATATTTATTCACAGTATGGTCTATTCATGCATTTTCTCTATATTCATAGACACATTGTACACCACTTTGTACCCCCAATACTAATTTATATGTCTTCAAATATTGCTCCCAGTAATGGTGGAAGAAATACTCATGTCATATGATCTACATATACATTTGATCACAATATTTTTCTGGGCACAAAATGCAAAAATCACACTTATGATTGTACCAAATACTAAATGGAAAGTGAACATGGATTACTAAAACGATAAATGTCCTGGTTGCCTAATGCTTTCAAATGTCATTCCTATTGGTGACGACATATTTGTTTCTTCCTAAGATTATGTATTCAATCTCAACCCTATTGAAAATGTCTAATCCTATCACTCACTGTATAATTGCCTCATTTCGTAAGGTCTGTATTGATATTTTCCTTTCTACATATTTTCCCCAGTTAATCATTGTGACTGACTCTTCACATGTGCTGAAATTTACATTCACTCTATAACCAAAACACTATTGCTACAGAACTTTTGCTCCATGTCCTATACTCACTCTATTTCCTAAACCTACTGACTACCTTCCTAATCCCACCGACTATCTCAATTTGAGTGGATGTTCTCTTCTAAAATCAATCTTCCAAGGTGTAAGGTCCTATGCCATTGATTATCGATTTATCTGAGACATCTGTGCAGAACGTAATTATAAGCTAAGTATCCCAATCAAGGGCCTAATGCCCTTCTGGGCTTCAAATCTTACCTAGATTTCTGTTTCTATACTTATATTTCACCTCTATAATCTTATAAATATCGCAGGTTCCCAATACTATTAATCATCCTTCGCAATGATTCGTAACCCAAATCAAACATGTTATTAACCCTAACCATACACTCTTCCCTCAATCTAACTTTGCAGAAGAGCAGGGACAGAGTTCGTCTTACAATACAGGAATGTAGGGTATCTTCCTCCTGCTGAGAACCTCAAATGTCCATGCAGATTTGATCCCTGGAGAAGATGTAGGCATCTATGAAGGACCTGAGAGAGCAAATGTCATCTTCCATCGCAAACAACCTTTCAAGGATGAAGGGTTGTGTCTGAATAAGCCTCGCTCTTGTTAATGTACAGAAGATAGACCAAACCAGGCATGTGTGGAGAGCTGTTCCTGGGTGCCAATGGTTGATATACCATTCTAACTTGTAAAAGTGTCACAGGAAGTAAGGGCAGCCTCCATCTCATAGGACAAAGTGGTTGCCAAGGCAATGACCTCAAAGAATTCCTGAAGGAAGTAATTTCACCTCACTTCCTTGGTGATGGAACTCTCTGAACTTGGAATCCGGGAAGCCAGGCACCCAGAGCCAGTCTCAGTCCCAGTCCCAGTGGTCTTATTTTTTGGATTTACCAAGGACAGAGTCAGTCTTTCTTGGTACCTACTGAGGTGAGGATGAACAAATGTCAGGAAAGCTCTGAAGAGGGGCCTTTCCTGAGACAGCAGGTAGTGGCTCACCTCTGGCTAGTGACAACTTCACAGATTTGGCCAACGAGACCATATCTGACACAGGACAGGCGATTTCATCAGAACATAGTTTGGCCCACCAGTCAGAAGACACTCCCAATAGTCACAGACCTACTTGGGGAAGGAGCTTCCTTTGTGTGTGTGGGTGTGGGTTTGAGATTTTGTCTCATATTCTGAGAATAGGTAGGAAAGGCGGTTTGTTTGGTTTGGAGTGAACTGTTTCTGGTAAGTCGTTTGACAAGGCCAGTGTTTCTTTGTCTGTGTATCCCACTGTGTCCGTGGATTTAGATATTAGAAAAGAGAATGAATCATTGGATGTGTCCTGTCTAGACTCAACTTGCCCAATTTATGAATGGACTGCGGCTTGACTTATGGGTGGACAACTCCAACAATCTTCCTAAGTTCCTGTTTTCTTCCTGAATTCTGGCCACTCTCCAGAATAGGCTCATGGTTTTTTGTCCAAAATATGTACCACCTCCAAGCTCTGTGACATGGCCATGTACTGGATAGCTGAAAGAAATGGGAGCATCTCAGAAAACTCAGATATTAGTTTGACCAGGAAATTCTAAGTGAAGAAACCCTGCTTTGGGCCTTTTGCTCACCAATTGTTCTGTTGCCCTGAATGTCAGGAAGGTCTTTGCCTCAGGCCACACCATTGTAGAGCCTAAAGAAACAGTTTTCAAATGGAAATGAAAGGGCATCACCTGTGGCTCTTTGCTTAATTGCTTTGGAAAGGGATGTGTCTGAATCAGCCTTTTGGCCCTGTGTGAGACTGTGGCTTAGATTCTCAGCACCTGATGGATCTAAAGAAGGATCCCATGTGTGCATCCAAAACCAAAATGGACAAAAGAGCAGTCAGTGTGGATGAAGTCTCTCGCATTCCTCTGTAAGGTTCCTGTCATCCATCATGTGAGAATAGTGATAATTTGTTTCAAATGTGTTCCTCAAAACCCTGCAGAGGCTAGCCCATAAGTGCTTGGTTTTTCTCAATACTCCAATTCACATAAAGAATCTAAAACACACAGTCAGTAGGCCTCAAATTGGAGAAGCAGTGCCATATTAATGGCAGGCCTATTTGATCACTCTTGGTTCACTGGAAGGATGTCCTGGCCACCCTTATTTTAGGCAAATGAGGGGCAAGGGAGGTTATATTGGACACTGTCTTGGGCTGCACCCCTCATGGAAACCTCCAGCCAGAGATTATGATGATTGTGTAAATGGAAGAAGATGAGTGCCATGTGGAAGTGTTTTGGATTTAATTGTGGATATTTGTGTGACACTTGGAAGACATAACAAGGTCTATCTGGGCTTGAACTCTGGTGTGATTCCCCTTATAGACTGAGTTCAGGAACTGATCTCAGAGAAGTATTGCCATGTATTGTGTTGTGATTTAAGAGGCGATGTATGAGAGTCACCCTTGGAAACTGAGATCTAGCCCCAGAGTGGCTTTCCACAGAGCACTGGGAATTTCAGCCAAGATAACACATGATTTCATTCGAAAGACTTGGCAGCCATAGTTGAGAGTGAAAACACACATGGACCTCATATTGTAGACCTTAATGGGCCTGGCTTAATGTGACCTTTTGGCCATTCTTTGGGAAGCCTTGCCTGTGAGGGTTCTCCAGAGCTTTCATTGAAATAATCTTGCTCACCATTTACTGGTTCCTGAATAAATTGAAACCCACAGTGCCTCCAACTTCATCCTTGAAAAATGTCTAAATAAATACCATGAAATTTTTGAAATTCCCATGACCAGGTGGCACTGGAGAATCTTTGGATGTCCTGTTGCTGATCATGGATGTACCAGACAGTGCCTTGCTTGACTGGGTTTTATGAAAATTGTGTAGAACAGAGGTGCCAGAAAGTTGCAGCCTGCTGAGAAGTGGGCCTAGAGCTGTGGTGGGCAGGAGTGTGATAAAACATCTGTGTTGGAGCAATGTGGATCTTCCATTGATTTCCAAATGGCTTGTGGATTACATGAAGCAGCCAGCAGACCCTTGTAATTAAAGGCATCTTGTTATATGGAGAGGATTCAGGGCAATGTTCAGAATCAGGTTGCTATGGACAAGGATGCAATGTGGCAAGCTTTGAGGGATAGAAGCGTGGTTGGTGCGTTCTTCTGCAGACTCTGAACCACCACACATGACAGAACTCCCTCCAGCACTGTGTCTCAGTTGAACTCCTTGAATTTCATGAAGCAAATACCAAACTCCCAGTTCAGCAGCAAAAACCCCACAAAAAGTGGAGGAGGACCAAATGGCTTCACAGTCCACCGGGGAGACACTTAGCCCCCAGAGGCCACAGTTTACCTAAAAAGAAGAAAATCAACACTGCTACCTCATGTTCATTGGAAAATAAGATACCATGTCCTCCACGTCACATAGAGGCAGACCCAGTTTGATGGTCTCACTACAAAGGAAGCCAATTCTCCTGACAACAACATATTTTTCACGTTCCCAAACTCAGAGGCAGTTGCTCTAAAAGTTTTTAGGCCAGCAGAGCTCCATGTTTGTGGAGTGTTTGCCCTGTCCCTTACTTTTGGAAACTCCTCTACAACCTCCAAGGTTGTGAACTCCTGAGCATTTTCCATTCCAGATATGTATTCACTGATTTTCTATCTATTCTCCTCTAACTGTGTCTTACTTGGGGTGAAGGTAATTTCAAGGCATTGTTCTGGATGAGAGTGGGAGGATATTTGTGCAGCATATATTTGCATACAAATTGGATTCAATTTCCAATTTTCCTTTTGAAATACTGAATCCCTGACACTAACCCATACATACTAGACTCAGACAACTCATCCTAATATGATAGAGAAAAATAACACAAACCTATAGAAATACAAGCAGTTCATTGGAGGCATGTTGTATAGTTGGACTTGCATTTTGCATTATACAAGGTAGGAGTTAAAAATCTAGTCAATGTTTAATAGAAAAAGATCTCAATGTGTTTTTAAAGTTAACAAATATGAGAATTCATGTTTCCCTTTCTCTTTAGCCTATTCACACTTGTATATTTATATGCATATATAGAATCCTACCAGGTATCACACGTACATCTTTGTGAGTTGGCTGACTTGGCAGATACAAATTGTGAGAAGAGATCACTCCTCCTAAATGCTGTTGGAACTGAAAATTCAACCTATAGGGAGCGTCCTAGTAGAACAACATTATACGTAAACTCATGTTCAGTAAAATAAATATTTTTGCATCTGTGGATGATATATATTTACTGATGAATTTCGATTGGCATTTATATTTCTACTTTTTAATGTCTGTGAGTGTTTTGTGTGTGTGTGTGTGTGTGTGTGTGTGTGTACACTCTCCAGATTTTTCAAAATATGAAATATATTTGTCTAATATACACTCTCTAAATTCATTTATGTTCATGTATGTGGATTTTTAATCAACTTTTCACAAGATTATTCTCAGAATTATTCATCCACCTGAAATACATATTTGTTTCCTAGTACTGAAAACTAACTTCAGGGAATGATGCATACAAATCCTAATTATTCTACAGTAACTGACCCAGTCTAACATCAATGCAAGTAGATTCCAATGGGACATGATATGTAATTCTTTATTCATTTGTATTCGACACTTTTACATTATTATTTCTTCAGTTTTTGCACATCATAGGATATACATTTCATCCACAAGTTCACAAATTTGTAGGCATTTGTTTCAAATTTAATCACTTTTTGCTTCAGAACACATGTATTGTCAGGGTTTCTTTACTGGTATTTTCATGAGTCTTCTTTCCAAACACATTATTTCCATAGTCACTTTTGAAGCAAAACTCACACACTCTTCATGATAAACCAAAACACGAATATTACCATTAGATGTATAACTGCTTGGAATGAATGATTGTATATCAATATACGATTTCCTGTGATTTTTCAGATATTAGATCAATTCATTTTTTAAAGTTGAAAAAAGTTATATTATTCATTCACATTACGGTCTATTCATTCTTTATCTCTATATTCATAGACATAGGGTACACCTCTTTGTACCCCCGATTCTAATTTTACATCTTCAATATATTGCTAGCAGAAATGGTGGAAGACATACTCATGTCACCTGATGTACATATACATTTTATCAAAGTAATATTCTGGACAAAAAAAATGTAAAGGTCACATTTATGATTGTACCAAAGCCTAAATGTAAAGTGTACATGAATTACTAAAAACATCAATGTCCAGGTTGCCTAATGCTGTCAATTGTCAATCCTATTGGTGACTACATATTTGTTTCTTCCTAATTTATATATTCAAACTCAACCCTGTTTGAAATGTCTAATCCTACCACTCACTTTATACTTTGCCTGATTTCATAATGTTTCTATTGATATATGCTTTTCAACAAATTTTCCCAAGCTGATCCTAGTGACTGACACTTCATATGTGCTGACATTTACATTCACTCTATAATCGAAACCCTATTGCTAAAGAACTTTTGGTCCAAATCCTATACTCACTCTTCTTTCTAAACCTACCGACTATCTTCCTAATCCTACCGACTATCCCTTTTTGACTGGATGTTCTCTTCTACATTCAATAAAATGTCCTATGCCGTTGTATATCGAATTATCTGAGACAATTTTGCAGAGCATAATTCAAAGCTAAGTATCCCAATCAAGGGCCCAATGTCCTTCTGGGCTTCAAATCATACCTAGATTTCTGTTTTCATACTTATATTTTACCTCTATATTCTTGTAAATATCGCAGGTTCCCAATAGCATTATTCATCGCACAGAATGATTCGTAACCCAAATCAAACCTGTTATTAACCCTAAACATACTCTGTTCCCTCAATCTCATTTTACAGAAGAGCAGGGACAGAGTGGTTTTTACAATACGGGAAACTTGGGGACCTTCCACCTGCTGAGAACTTCAAAGGTCCATGCAGAAATGATACCTGGAGAAGTTGTAGGCAGGTATGAAGAGCAAAAGTCATCTTCCATGGCAAACAACCTGGTCAGGATGAAGGGATATGTATGAGTCAGCCTCTCTCTTCTTATTGTAGAGAAGATGGACCAAACCAGGCCTGTGTGGAGACCTGTTCCTGGGTGCCAATGGTTGATATACCATACTACCTTGTGAAAGTGTCACAGGAAGTAGGGGAGGGCTCCATCTCATGGGACCTTTGGAAGCAAGTGTTAGGACAAAGTCGTTGCCAAGGCAGTGACCTCATTCAGTTCCAAAGAAAGTGACATACCTCATTTCCTTGGTGATGGAACTGTCTGAACTTGGTATCCAAAAAGCCAGGCACCAAGAGGCAGTCCCAGTCCCAGTCCCAGTGGGCTCACTTGTTTGGATTTACCAAGGACAGAGTCAGTTTTCTTGGTACCTAATGATGTGAGGATGGCCAAATGCCAGGAAAGCTCTGAAGATGGACCTTTCCTGAGAAAGCAGATAGTGGTTCACCACTGGCTCCTGACAACTGCACAGAGTTGGCCAAGGAAACCAGATCTGAGAGAAGACAGACCATTTCAGGGGAACATAGTATGGCCCACCAGTCAGAGGACACTCTGGATAGTCACAGACCTACTTGGGTGAAGGAGGTGCCTTTGTGGGAGTGTGTGTGGGTTTATTGTTTTGTCTCATGTTCTGAGAATAGATGGGAAAGGCGGTTTGGTTTGGAGTGGACAGTTTCTAGTAAGTTGTTTCACAAGGTGAGTGTTTCTATGTCTGTGTATCCCACTGTGTCCATTGTTGTAGACATTGGAAAAGAGAATGCATTAATGGATGTGTCCTGTCAAGTGTAAATCTTCCCATATTTCAACCTGCCCAATATATGAATGGAGTGCAGCTTGTCTTGTCGATGTGCAACACCTGCTATCTTTCTAAGTTGCTGTTTTCTTCCTGAATTCTGGCCACTCTCTAGAATAGGCTCATGGATTTGTGTTCAAAATATGTACCACCTCCAACTCTGTGACATGGCCATGTACTGGATAGCTGAAGAGAATTGCGAGCATCTCAGAAAACTCAGATATCAGTGTGACCAGGAAAGTCTCAGTGGAGAAACCCTGCTTTGGGCCTTTTGCTTACTTATTGTTGTTTTTCACTGAATGTCAGGAAATTCTTTGCCTCAATCCACCCCTTTGTGAAGCCTGAAGTAAACAGTTTTCAAATGGAAATGAATGGCATCACCTGTGGCTCTTTGCTTATTTGCTTTGGGAAGGGATGTGTCTGAATTAGTCTCTTGGCCATGTGTGTGGCTTTGAGTTAGATTCTCAGCACCTGATGCATCTAAAGAATGATCCCATGTGTGCATCCAAAACCATAATGGCAAAAAAATAATTCATTATGGATGAAGTCTCTTGCCTTCCTCTGTTAGGTTCCTGAACTCCATCAAGTGAGAATAGGGATTCTTTGGGTCAAATGAGTTCTTCAATTCCCTGCAGAGGTGCTTGGGTTTTCGAGTAACTCCAAATCACATAAGAAATTGATACCTGAAATCAGTAGGCCTCAAATTGGAGAAACACAGAAGTATTAACGGCAGGCTTATTTGATCACTCCTGGTTCACAGAAACGGTGTCCAGCCCACCCTGACTTTAGGCAAATGAGGAAAAAGCGAGCTGATTTTGGACACTGTCTTGGCTTTTCTCATGACTCCAATTCACATAAAGAATCTAGACCCCACAGTCAGAGAGCCTCAAATTGGATAAGCGGAGCAGTATTAAGGGCAGGCCTATTTGATCACTCCAGGTTCACAGGAAGGGTGCCCAGGCCACGCTGAAGTTAGGCAAAAGAGGTGCAAGAAGCTTATTTTGGACATTTTCTTGGGCTGCACAACTCATGGAAAACTCCAGGATGAGGTTATGATTAGTGTCTATATGGAAGAAGAATAGGGCCATGAGGGAGTATTCTGGTTTTAATTGATTTCATTTGAGTAGCGGTTGGAAGAGTTGTCTGGGTCCACCTGGACTTGAACTCTGGTGTGATTCTCCTTATAGACTGAGTTCTGGAACTGACCTGAGAGAAGTATTGCCATGAATTGTGTTGGGATTTTAGGAGGCCAGGCATGAAGTTGCCATTGGAACCTGAGATCTAGGCACAGGTTGGCTTTCCACAGAACACTGCGAATCTCAGCCAGGATATTACATGATTTTATTCTGAAAGACTTGGCATGCATTGTAGAGATTCAAAACCCACATGGACCTCGCTTTATAGACCTCAATTGGCCTCGCTTCATGTGACTTTTTGGCCACTCATTGGGTAGCCTTGCATGTGAGAGTACTCCAGAGCTTTGCCTGAAATTAGTTTCCTAACCCTTTAAGGGTTCCTGAATGAATTGAAACCCACAGTGCCTCCAAATTCATCCATGAAAAATTGCTAGATAATTACCATGAAATTTTTAAAATTCCCATGACCAGATGTCACTGGAGAACCTTTGATGTCCTGTTGATGATCATGAATATACCAGACAGGGCCTTGATTGACTGGGTTTCATGAAAATGGTGTAGAACAGAGATGCTAGTAAGTAGGAGCCTGGTGAGTAGTGGGCCTAGAGAAGTGTTATGCAAGTGAGTGATAAAACATCTGTGGTGGGGCCATGTGGATCTTCCATTGGCTTCCAAATGGCTTGAGACTGACATGTTGCAGCCATCAGACCCATATACGTAAAGGCATATTTTTATATGGAGAGGTTTTAGGGCAATGTTCAGAATCATGTTGCTATTGTCAAGGGGGCAAGCTACGTGGGATAGAACCCTGGTTGGTGCATTCTCCTGGAGACCATGCCCACCACAGCTGACAGAACTCCCTTCAGCACTGTATCCCATTTGAACTCATTGTATTTCATGAAGCAAATACCAAACTCCCAGTGCAGCAGCAAAAAACACGACGATAATTGGAGGATGACCAAGTTGTGTCACAGTCCACACGGGGAGACACTTAGCCCTCAGTGGCCACAGTTTACCTACAAAGAGAGAATTCAGCACTGCTGCCTCATTTTTATTGGAAAATAAATAACCATGTCCTCCAGGTCACATAGAAGCAGATCGAGCTTTGATTGTCTCACTACAAATAAAGCTAAAGCTAATGAAAGCAACATATATTTTAAGTGCCCAACCTCAAAGGCAGGTTCTCAAAAAGTCTTTAGGCCAGCAGAGCTCCATGTTTGTGGAGTGTTTACCCTGTCCCTTACTTTTGGAAACTCCTCTACCACCTCCAAAGATGTGAAATCTGGAGCATTTTCCATTCCTGATAGGTATTCACAGATTTTCTAACTCTTCTCCTCTAATTGTGTCTTACTTGGGGCGAAGGTAATGTCAAGGCATTGTTCTGGAGGAGAGTGGGAAGAATTTTCTGTAGCATATATTTGCATACACATTGGATTCAGTTTTCTATTTTCCATTCAAAATACTGAATCCCTGACTCTAACCCATACCCGACCAGACTCTGACTACTAATTCTAATATGATGGAGAAAACTAACCCAAGCAGAATAGAAATACAAGCAGTTCAGAGTAGGCCTGGTGTATTGTTGGAGTTGCCTTTTGCATGATACAGAGTTGGAGTTATGAATCTAGTCGATTTGTTGTTGAAATAGTTGTCCATGTATTTTTAAGGTTAACAAATATGTGAATTCCTGTCTCCCTTTCTCTGTATTCTTATATGCACATATAGATTCCTCCTGGTACCACACGTACATTCTTGTGAGGTGGCTGACTTGGCAGATACAAATTGTTAGAAGAGATCACTCCTACTAAACTTGTTGGAATTGGATATTCAACCTATGGGGGAGCTTGCTAGTTGAACAGCATTATACATAAATCCATGTTCAGTAAAATTAATATTTTTAGATCTCTGGATGATGTATATTTTATAATGAATTTTGATTGACATATATATTGCTACTTTTTTGTCTGTGTGTATGTTTTGTATATATATATATATATATATATATATATATATATATATATATATACACTCTCCAGCTTTTTCAAAATATGAAATATATGTGTCTTATATACACTCCCTAAATTCATTCATTTTTATGTATGTGGATTTATAATCAACTATTCACAAGATTATTCAGAGAAATATTCATCCACCTGAAATTTGCCTAATGATCTCAAATGTCAATCCTATTTGTGACATCATATTTGTTTCTTCCTAAGATTATATATGTAAACTCAACCCTGTTCAAAATATCTAATCCTATCACTCACTTTATACTTTGCCTGTTTTCGTAATGTCTCTATTGATATCTGCTTTCCTACATATTTTCCCCAGTTCATCATTGTGACTGACTCTTCACCTGTGCTGACATTTACATTCACTCTCTAATCGAAACCCTATTGCTAAAGAACTTTTTTTCCAATTCCTATACTCACCCTTCTTCCTAAAAGTACTGACTATCTTCCTAATGCTATAGACTATCCCTTTTTGACTGGATGTTCTCTTCTACATTCAATCATCCAAGTAAATGTGGGGCGAGCTTCAGAGGAGGAGACAACCAACAGACTATCTCATGCAACATCAAAGGGTTTTTTGGGTGTCCAGCATGCTGGGGCTCAGAGATCACTTGAATCGAGCAGATAGCCCTGAGAATAGCTTAAGTAGAGATTATATACTTTCCCTGCAGAGGGCAGGGAGGGAATTTTATTGATGGGTCAGGGCGAGTGGGTGGTTTGCGTGCAACTGGGTGAGGGAGTACATTCTGCAGTTGCGCAGTTGGGGACAGAACATTCTGGGAACAAGATTTGGAAGCATTTCTCAAATTTCAACAGTGTTTTGTTAAGCATACAGAAAAACAAGAAGTGACAAGTACCTATTTTATTAACCTTTAATTCCCCACTTCTTCTTCTGGCTACTTTTAATCATAAAAATGATCATTGGAGGGTGTCACATTCTATGTCTGCTAGTGGGGTATTACCATAAGTTTAACTCGTCCAATTTGAGCCTGGAGAAAAGAAATTACACGGTTGAGCAAACAGGGTTTTATAGTTAGCAACAATATGAGGATTATTATTGGACCTGCCAGGTTGATAAAAACGTAGTTAACCAGGAGGAGTGTGTGAACCAAGACTCAAGCCACCCTTTTTGGGCCTCTCTCTCTTGTTGATGCTCTTCAAGGTGTCTTTTAAATTTACTCATAGATTTTATTACAACTCCAGTATGGTCAGCATAAAAACAACATTCTTCCCTCAATGCATCACAAAGGCCCCCTTCTCTAATAAAGAGGAGGTCCAACCCTCAACTGTTCTGTAAAACAACTTCAGAGAGAGAGGTTAAAGATTCATGAAAAGCTCTGATGGGGGTTTCTAATATCTTAGTTTTGCTCTATTGCTGCTTCTAATTGGGTCATTTGTTGTGTCCCATGGACAATGGCAGTGGCTCCTGTGCCCACCCGTGCAGCAACTCCTATTCATAATAGGATGGCTAAAGTGAGCGATACATGTTCCCAGTGGAACCGGTTGTATGCCCCCCCCATTTGATCTTCAAACGAACCTGCATCATGATAGAGCACTCTGGGAAACATCTGCACCATTTCAAAATTAATCCCATCTGTTGACCATTTCATGAAAACATAAACAATGTTTAAGTATATAGAATTATGCTGTTGTAGGGACAGACAAGGCAAGGCAACTAAGATAGCACTGAAGACAGGGAAACAGTCCTATTTTGTTTCAACCGGATTCAGAGGGCATTGCTTCTGTTGTAATCAATTAATCCCCTGAAACTCAAGTTTAGGTAGTTTCAGAATTTTGTACCCAGCATATAAGGATGGGGCTCAGAAGTTTACAGTCTGCAGAAGTTCAAAAAAGCAGTATTTGTTTCTGATTTTTCCTCTGTTCTGGGCAAGTTAAATTTTCAAGGACACATGGGAGGGGGAGAGCTTTTTATTCCCTTTCTTATTTTCTCCCTGCCAGCTGTTACAACGGAGCCCATTTGGTAATTTCTTTATCTTAGAAATGTAGCCAGTTCTGTGAAGCCCCAGCTGAAGGCCAGAGGCCTTGTTCACATATTTTGTGAAAAACAAGTTAGGGGTTGTCTAGCTTAGAAGTACTGAGTTTTTTAGCCAGTGGCCAAGTAGAACAGGGCAATACAAAAAGAGAAAGTTTATCTACATTGAACTCTTTATAGAAACTCTATGCTGAAAGTTCTAAATTCAGCCATGGTGAAGACTTCTGGAGAAGGACATTTAAGACTTTTCTGTGGGCCTGGTACAGAGGGGGAATACGGGGAAGGTGGGGCTGAGAGAAGCTCTGAGGATCTGAGAATGAGGAAAAAGAGAGATGTAAAAGAATAATTGGAAAGGGGTTTAGGAATTTCCTAGCAACAAAACTTCAGCAGTAGAACAGGTAGAGCAGAGCAGAAAACGGGAGTGAGTATCCCAAAATTCTGTGAGGGACTTTAAATTTTAGTAACCTGTTTTCAGTGATGACAAAGCAACTTTAATGGCCATTTATATTACATCTTGGATAAGGGTCTGAGAGCTCTCCTCAGCTCGTTTGAGCTTTGGGTTAGCTGGAAAGAGGACCTGGTGGGACCCGGTGAGGGCACTGACAGGAGAAGAGAGGAATGAGTCAGTGGAGGGGTACCTCAGTACCTGCTACCTCACTAGTGGGCAATTGTCTGAGAACTGGTGGAGGTTTGGGTTTCTGATCTAGTAATTGGAGGGGAGAAATCAGGTTGCTGAGGTGGGAGTGACAGCAGAGAGTCTGGAGCAGAAGGCTGAGGATAAAAATCTATTGGAGAAGCATAGTTCAGGATGTGAGTGAAGGAGGGAAAAGGCTTCCACATAGGGGAATCTCCTTTCACCCTTTTGAGCACTTGCAGAAGTTAAAAAGGTCACACAAAATTTGAGGATCTAGAGACCCCTCTGGGGGCCATCCTTTTTCTGTTTTCTACTTGGTAATATGGCCAATGCTGTGTACTGAATTTGATGAAGTATTGGGGTTCCATCAGGCAGCCCCTGTATGATCACATCTCCATGAAATACAGAAGAAGTCGGCTTTTCCCCCACACAGCCGTTACTGTTTGTGGCTTTGATAGTTTGCCGGGCAAACATAGTAATCTAGGCTAGCCAACCGCATCTGGCTCGCGTGTCCCTACATCCATAATGTTTGTTTCCATTATCTATGGTACGGAAGGGATTTAATGGTATTTTAGTGGGATTTTCTTCATCAGGGATATCCCAATAAAAAAGACCTATGGCCAGCTGACAAATGTCTGGGTGGAGAGTTGGCCACCAGGTCCCTAAGGGGGCTGTATGCGAGATAGATTATACTCTTTTCCAGTAGGATTTGTGATCAGCCATCGCTGCTTAACAGGCTGATGAGGGTTAGGACTACTTGTGGCCAAGGGGAGAGTATATAACCTTATCCACATGGCGAATACACAATTTGAAACTGTTACCAGTCTTTTCCAGTTTCCAGAAAGATTCTGGACAAGGAGCAGGCTTGAGATGAGAGGCATGGATCCAGGAAGTGATTCTGTATACCTTTACCACTGTAGGTGTTATAAGTAGCACCTGGTATGGTCCTTTTCAGCAGGGTTCCAGGGATGACACCTGATGTCATCTTACATACATGAAGTCTCTTATTTGATATGGATGTGGAATCCCCTGGTACACAGTTTGGTAGGCAGTGGCCAGCTATTTTCAGAGGTATCACTGAGTTCTTTCAAGAGCTTTAAGTATGTCAACCAAGAGGGTGTGAAATGGATCCTTAGGTCTTACAGTTGGGCTTAGGACCCTTACTGGACGAGGGCCACCATAGAGAATTTCTCAGGGGGTAAGGCTACTCAAAGAAACAGAAGGATTTTTCTTGCATGAAACATTGCATAAGTCAGGAGCATAGTCCAATCTTTTATGCTGGTCTCTAAGCTTAATTTCGTTAAGGTTTCTTTAATTGTTCTATTCATTCTTTCTACTTGTCCTGAACTCTGGGGTCTATAAGCACAATATAACTTCCAATTAATCCCCAGGTTCCTGGCTAACCCCTGACTTACCTGGGCCATGAACATCGGTCCATTATCAGATCCTATTACCGGCTTAGCTTCCTCCAATGGTAGAGAGGCTTAGTCAGAAGCAGGGGAATCACTTAGAATGTGTTGTGTGTTAGGGGACGAGGGCAGTGGATAAGGAGGGGAAGAAGAGTCCAGTAGAGTCAAATCTTGTGACTCAGGGAGAACAGAGAGTGGAGGAGGTGGAAGAGGTGAGGGTTTGAGAGATCATGGGGGAAGGAGTATGAGCAGAGGCATGGGCAAGGAAAGGCTTCACCCATGGAGGAGGAGATTTGCAGAGGTCGGCAAAGTTAAGATATATGGCTGTTGATCAGGATGGCTATGTGGCCCTGGCTGAAAGACAATATCTCTGACTTTTTAAATTAGTGGGAAGTAGAAAGATATTTCTAGAGGCCATACGACTCCAAAATGGGCCATTCTGAGGCACAGAGAGTCTGCCAGTTCTAGCGTTTTACTAAAAAAAGAAAGATACTGAGCCCTTAAGCGGACTTTGGTTCAGTGATCAAGGGTCAGGGACAGAGGCATTGAAGTGCTCTGTCCCATAATGAAAGGTACACAAACAGTAAAAGCAAAGTCACATGACACAGATAAGACAAGACCATGAAGACAGGCAATGGACGTCCAACACTGAGACCAGGAATGCGTAGCCGGCAAAACCCGATAGGATGGCAATATCTAATCTAAAACAAAATATCACTGAGTCGATGAAGCAATTGTTCCTTGTTTCTCCGAGTCCTCTGCGGGGTCCCCCAGGGAGGTGCCCTATGTCTCTGTGACACGTCTCTCAGCCACCGTCGGAGAGACCCCAGGCTCTTCATCGCCAGCAATTTTGCCAAGCCCTAACATGACACCTGAAACCAGAAAGAGGCGCCTTACTTGCTCCGAGAGGAGCCCGTTGGGGGTCTCTCATCCGCCACTGCCAGAACTCGGTGGAACCTCAATATGTAAAGGTCAGGCGAGTGTCGGAGGAAGAGACTACCAAGAGACTGTCTCATGCAACAGCAAAGGGTTTTTTTTGGGTCCAGCTTGCTGGGGCTCACAGCTAACTTAAATAGATCAGAGAGCTCTGAGAACAGCTTATGCAGAGCTTACATACATTTCTTGGAGAGGGAAGGCAGGGAAGTTTACTGATGTGTAAGGGTGAGTGGGCGGTTCGCGTGACACCGAGTGAGGCAGTACATTCTGCAGTTTGGCAGTTGGGAACAGTACATTCTAGAACAAGATTAGCAAACATTTCTCAAGATTTCAACAGTGTTTTGTTAAGCATACAGAAAAAGAGGAAATTACAAGTACCTATTTTATTAACCTTTCACTACCGACTATCCCTTTTTGACTGGATGTTCCTTCTACATTAATTCATGCAAGGTACAAGGACCTATGCCATTGTATATCGATTTATCTGAGACATCTCTGCAGAACGTAATTCAATGCTGCGTATCCCAATCAAGGGCCCAATGCCCTTCTGGCCTTCAAATCATACTTAGATTTCTTTTTTCATACATATATTACACCTATATATTCTTATACACATAGCAAGTTCCCAATACCATTATTCATCCAGCACAATGATTTCTAACCCAAATCAAACATGTTTTTAACCATAATCATACACTGTTCCCCCAATCTAACTTTATAGAAGAGCAGGGAAAGGGTTGATTTTACAATAAAGAAATGTAGGGAAACTTCCACCTGCTGAGAACCTAAAAGGCCCATGCAGAAATGATCCCTGGAGAAGATGTAGGCAGCTATGAATGACCTGAGAGAGCAAAAGTCATCTTCCATGGCAAACAACCCGGTCAGGATAAAAGGTTGTGTCTGAATCAGATTCTCTTCTTAATGTAGAGAACATGGACCAAAACAGGCCTGTGTGGAGATCTATTCCTGGGTGCCTATGGTTGATATACCATTCTAACTTGTGAAAGTGTCACAGGAAGTAGGGGCAGCCTCAATCTCATGGGACCCTTGGTTGCAACAGTTAAGACAAAGTGGTTGCCAAGACAGGGACCTCATTCAGTTCAGGAAGGAAATGACCTCACCTCACTTCCTTGGTGATGGAACTTTCTGAACTTTGGATCCAGGAAGCCAGGCACACAGAGCCAGTCCCAGTCCCCATCCCTGTGGTCTCACTTATTTGAATTTACCAAGGACAGTCAGTCTTTCTTGGTACCTTCAGACGTGAGAAGAACAAATGCCAGGAAAGCTCGGAAGCGTTGCTTTTCTTGAGAAAGCAGTTAGTGGCTCACCGTTGGCTCCTGAGAAGTTCACAGAGTTTGCCAAGGAGACCAGATCTGAGACAGGACAGGCTATTTTTGGGGAACATATTATGGCCTACAAGTCAGAGGACACTCCGGATAGTCAAAGACCTACTTGGGGGAAGAAGGTGCCTTTGTGGGTGTGGTTGTGGGTTTGTGGTTTTGTCTCATTTTCTGAGAATAGGTAGGAAAGTCAGTTTGTTTCGTTGGAAGTGGACTGTTTCTAGTAAGTCGTTTAACATGGCGAGTTTTTCTCTGTCTGTGTATCTCACTGTGTCCGTGGTTGTAGACATTAGAAAAGAGAATTCATGAATGGATGTGTCTTGTCTAGTAGAAAGCTTCTCAGCATTCATATTGCCCCATTTATGAATGGACTGTAGCTTGCCTTATTGATGTGCAACACCTGCTATCTTCCTAAGTTCCTGTTTTCTTCCTGAATTCCGGCCAATCTCAAGAATAGGCCTATGGCTTTGTGTCCAAGATATTTACCACCTCAAACTCTGTGACATAACAATGTACTGGATAGCTGTAGGGAATGGGGAGCATCTCAGAAAACTCAGATATCAGTGTGACCAGGAAAGTCTCAGTGGAGAAACCCTGCTTTGGGCCTTTTGCTTACCAATTGTTCTGTTGCCCTGAATGTCAGGAAGGTCTTTGCCTCTGGCCACCCCTTTTTGAAGCCTGAAGAAAACAGTTTGCAAATGGAAATGATTGGGCATACCTGTGGCTCTTTTCTTAAGTGCTTTGAAAAGGGATGTGTCTGAATCAGCCCCCTGGCCCTGTGTGTGGCTGTGACTTAGATTCTCAGCACCTGATGGATCTAAAGAAAGTTCCCATGTTTGCATCCAAATGAAAAATGGTCAAAAGAGCAGTCATTGGGATGAAGTCTCTTGACTTCCTCTGTAAGGTTCCTGAACTCCATCAAGTGAAAATAGGGATCCTTTGGGTCAAATGAGTTCTTCAAAACCTGCAGAGGCTAGCCCATAGGTGTTTGGTTTTATCATGACTAAAATTCACATAAAGAATCTAAACCCCACAGTCAGTAGGCCTCAAATTGGAGAATTGGAGCGGTATTAATGGCAGGCCTATTTGATCACTCCTGGTTCACAGGATGGGTGTCCAGGCCACCTTGACTTTAGGCAAATGAGGGTCAAAGGAGCTTATTTTGGACACTGTCTTGGTCTGCGCCCCTCATTTAAACATACAGCCAAATTATGATGAGTGTCAATATGGAAGAAGATGAGGGCCATATGGGAGTGTTCTTGTTTTAATTGTGGTAATTTGTGTGGTAGTTGGAAGAGATGACTGGGATCACCTGGGCTTGAACTCTGGTGTGATTCCCCTTAAAGAATGAGTTCTGGATCTGACCTCAGAGAAATATTGCCGTGAATTCTCTTGGGATTTTACTAGGCCACGCGTGAGAATCGCCTTTGGAAACTGAGATCTAGGCCCAGGATGGCTTTCCACGGAGCTCGGGGATTCTGAGCCAGGATATCACATGATTTACTTCTTGAAGACTTGGCAGCCCTAGTTGAGAGTCCAAACACATATGGACCTCACATTGTAGACCACAATGTGTCTGGATTCATGTGACCTTTTTGCCAGTCTTTTGGAAGGCTTTTCTGTGAGTGTTCTCCAGAGCTTTCATTGAAATGAGCTTCCTCACCATTTAATGGTTCCTGAATTAATTGAAACCCACAGTGCCTCTAACTTCATTTTTGAAATATGACTAGATTAATACCATGAAATTTCTGAAATTCCCATGACCAGGTGGCACTGGATAAACTTTGGATTTCCTGTTGCTGATCATGAGTGTACCAAAGAGTGCCTTGATTGACTGGGTTTCGTGAAAATGGTGTAGAACAGAGATGCCAGTAAGTTGGAGCCTGCTGAGTAGTGGGCGTAGAGAAGTGGACTGTAGGTGTGTAAATAAATATTTTTGGTAGGACCACCTGGATCTTCCATTGGCTTTGAAAGACTTGCGACTGACATGGTGCAGGCAGCAGACCTTTATATGTAAAGGCATCTTGTCATATGGAGAGGTTTCAGGGCAATGTTCAGAATCAGGTTGCTATAGTCAAGGGGAAAGCTATGTAGGATAGAAGCCTGGTTCGTACATTCTCTTCGCGACCCTGACCAACCACACATGACAGAACTCCTCCAGCATTTTTATCCCAGTTGAACTCCTTGTATTTCGTGAAGCAAGTACCAAACTCCCAGTGCAGCAGTAAGAAACACCCTGGAAAGTGGAGGATCACCAAATGGCTTCACAGTCCACATGGGAGACACTTCAGCCCAGTGGCCTCAGTTTACCTACAAAGAGAGAATTCAGCACCGCTGCCTCATGATCATTGGAAAATAAGAAACCATGTTCTCCAGGTAACATAGATGCAGACCCAGATTTCATGGTGTCACTACAAACGAAGCTAAATCTCCTGACAATTACATATATTTCTTGTTCCCAACCTCAGAGGAAGTTACTCAAGAAGTCTTTAGGCCAGCACAGCTCCATGTTTCTGGATTGTTTACCCTCTCCCTTACTTTTGGAAACTGTTCTACCACCTCCAGTGTTGTGAACTCCTGAGCATTTTCCATTCCACATAAATTCACAGATTTTCTAACTCCTCTCCTCTAATTGTGTCTTACTTTTAGCGATGGTTATGTCAAGGCATTGTTCTGGATGAGAGAGGGAAGATTTATGTGTATCACATTTTTGCATACACATTAGATTAATTTTCCTTTTTTTCATTTGAAATACTGAATCCCTGACACTAACCCATACCCTACTAGACTCTGACTACTAATCCTAATATCATGGAGAGAAAGAAACCTAACCGAATAGAAATACAGGCCTTTCATAGGAAGCATGGTGTATACTTCTATTTGCCTTCTGCATTATCAAGAGTATGTGTTTTAAATCTAGTCAACTTTTCATTGTAATATTTCTCCATGATTTTTTAAAATTATCACATATATAAATTCCTGTCTCCCTTTCTCTGTATCCTATTCAGCACATGTATTTTTTTATGCATATATATAATATCCTACCTGGTATCACACGGACATTCTTTTGAGCTCCCTGACTTTGGAATATAAAATTGTGAGAACAGATGACTCTCCCTAAATAATGATGGAACTGAAAATTCAACCTATGGGTGAGCTTCCTAGTGAAAAACACTATACATAAATCCATGTTCAGTAAAATGAATATTTTTGGATATGTGGATGAATTATATTTCATGATGAATTTCGATTGGCATATATATTGCTAAATATTAATGTGTGTGTGTGTGTGTATGTGTGCATGTGTGTGTGTGTGTGTGTGTGTGTGTTTGTGTATTTTTTTTAAATCTGTAAAAAATATATATGTATATATATATATATATATTTTTTTTTCCTCCAGATTTTAAAAAAAAATGAAAAATATGTGTCTTATTATACACTCCCTAAATTCATTTATATTCATGTATATGGGTTCAAAATCCAATCTTCACAAGATTATTTTCAGCAATATTTATATTCCTGTAATACATATTTGTTTCCTACTACTGAAAACTAAGTTCAGTAGGTGGTGCATACAAATCCTAATATTTCTACAGTACCTGACCCAGTTTAACATCAATGCAAGTAGATTGCTATGGGACATGATGTGTATTTTGAAGTTCATTTTTATTCAACACTGGTATATTACTATTTTATCTCTTTATGGATATCATAGGATATATTTTTTCATCCACAACTTCACAAAATTATAGGCATTTGGTTCACATTCATTTACTTACTACTTAAGAACACATGCATTCCTCCATGTTTCTTTACTGGTCTTTTCACTAGACTTCTTTCTAAACACATTATTTTTGATTCCATAATCATTTTTGAAGCAGTACTCACCCTTCACGATAAACCGTAACCCTAATATTACCATTACATATATAACTGGTTGGAATGATTGTATATATATCAATATAAGATTTCCAATATATTTTCAGATCAAACTCAATCCATTATTTAAAGTTGGATCTAGTTATATACTTTATCACAATATGGTCTATTCATGCAACATCTCAATAATCATCAACACAAGGTACACCTATTTGTATCACCAGTACTAATTTATAAGTTTCCAGAATATTACTCCCCATAATGGTGGAAGAAATACTCATGTCACCTTATCTACATATACAATTTATCACGGTAGTATTCTGGACACAAAATGCAAAGGTCACACATATGATTGTACCAAAGCCTAAATGGAAAGTGAGCATGGATTACTAAAAACATCCATGTCCAGGGTGCCTAATTGTCTCAAATGTCAATCCTATTGATTACTACATATTTGTTTCTTCCTAAGATTATATATTCAACCTCAAGCCTGTTGAAAATGTCTAATCCTATCACTCACTTTATACTTTGCCTGATTTCCTAATCTTTCTATTGATATCTGCTTTCCTACATATTTTTCCCACTTCATCATTGTGACTGTCTCTTCACATGTGCTGACATTTACATTCACTCTCTAACTGAAACCCTATTGCTAAAGAACTTTTGGTCCAACTCCTAGAGTCACTCTTCTTCCTAAACCTACTGACTATCTTCCTAATCCTACAGACTATCCCTTTTTGACTGGATGTTCTCTTCTACATTCAATCATCCGAGGTACACGGTCCTATGCCATTGTATATCGATTTATCTGAGACCTCGGTGCAGAACATAATTCAAGCTAAGTATACCAATCAAGGGTTCTGTTGCCCTGAATGTCAGGAAGGTCTTTGCCTCAGGCCACCCCTTTGTGAAGCCTGAAGAAAAAATTTTCAAATGGAAATAAATGGGCATCACCTGTGGCTCTTTGCTTAATTGCTTTGGAAAATGATTTGTCTGAATCTGCCACTTGGCCCTGTGTGAGGCTGTGGCTTAGATTCTCAGCACCTAATGGATCTAAAGAAAGATCCCATGTGTGCATTCAAAACCAAAATGGCAAAAAGAGCAGTCATTGTGGATGAAGATTCTTGCCTTTCTCTGTTAGGTTCCTGACCCCCTTCAAGTGAGAATAGGGATCCTCTTTGTCAAATGAATTCTTCAATGCTCTGCAGATATGCTTGGGTTTTCTCATGACTCCAAATCACATAAAAAATCTATACCTGACATTCAGTAAGCCTCAAATTATAGAAACAGAGCAGAATTAATGGCAGGCCTTTTTGATCACTCCTGGTTCACAGGAAGGGTGTCCAGGCCACCCTGACTTTAGGGAAATTAGAGGCAAGGGAGCTTATTCTGGAAACTGTCTTTGGTTGCGACCCTCATGAAAACTTTCATCCAGAACTTTTGATGAGGGTCTTTATGGACAAAGATGAGGGCCATGTGGGAGTTTTTTTGTTCTAATTGTGGTCATTTGTGTGGGGGTTGGAAGAGATGACTTGGTCCACCTGGGCTTGAACTCTGGTGTGATTTCCCTTAGAGCCTGAGTTCTGGAACGTACCTCATAGAAGTATTGAAATGAATTGTGTTGGTTTTTAGGAGGCCACGCATGAATGTCACCCTTTGAAACTGAGATCTAGGCCCAAGGTGGCTTTCCACAGAGCAATGGGAATCTCAGCCAGGAAATCACATGATTTTATTCTGAAAGACTTTGCAGCCATTGTTAGCCCTCGGAAGCAAGAAGGAGTGGCCATACTCATATCGATTAAAATCAACTTAAAACCTAAGTTAACCAAAAGTGATAAAGAAGGACACTATATACTGTTAAAAGGCACCATTAACCAACAAGACATAACAATTATCAATTTGTATGCATCAAACAATGGTGGTGCAAAGTCATAAAACAAACTCTCCTCAACTTCAAGAGTCATATAGGCTATAACACAATAATTACGGGTGACTTCAGCACACAACTCTCGCCATTGGACAGATCCTCTAGAGAAAATCTGAATTAAGAAACTATAGAACTTAATAGCACAATCAATAACCTAGATTTAACCAACATATATAGAATATATCAAACATCATAAAGTGGATACATGTTCTTCTCAGCAGCACATTGGTCCTACTCAAATATAGACCATATATTATGCTATATGGAAACTCTTAGTAAATATAAAAGTATGGAGATAATACCATGCACCATATCTGATCATAATGGAATGAAACTTGAAATTAATGATTGAAGAAGGACGGAAAAATTCTACATCACATGGAAAATGAACAATATGTTACTGAATGATCAGTGGGTTACAGAAGACATAAAGGAGGAGATAAAAAATTTCTTAGAGACAAATGACAATACAGACAAAACATACCGGATTCTATGGAAAACAATGAAAGCAGTTTTAAGAGGGAAATTCATTTCTTGGAATTCTTTCCTCAAAAAAAAAAAAAAAAGAAAAAAACAACAAATAAATGATCTCACACTACATCTCAAAAACCTAGAAAAAAAAAGCAAAACAGCAAATGTAGTAGAAGACAAGAAATAATTAAATTAGAGGAGAAATCAACAAAATTGAAACAAAAAAATTGAAAAAATAAAAGTTGGTTCTTTGAAAATAAATTAAATCGACAGGGCCTTAGCCATGCTAATGAAGAGAAGTAGAGAGAGAACTCAAATTACTAACATATGGGATAAAAAAGGCAACATCACAACAGACACTACAGAAATTCAGATGATAATTAGAAAGTATTTTGAAACCCCATATTCCAATAAAACAGAAGATAATGAAGATATTGATAAATTTCTTATGTCATATGATCTGCCAAGTTTGAGTCCGGAAGACTCACACAATTTAAATAGACCAATAACAAAGGAAGAAATAGAAGAAACCTTCAACAGACTACCAACCAAAAAAATCCCTGGACCAGATGGTTATACAGCAGAGTTCTACAAAACGTTCAAAGATGAATTAATACCAATACTTTTCAAGCTATTTCAAAAAATAGAAAAAGAAGGAGTTCTTCCAAATTCATTCTATGAGGCCAACATTACCCTGATCCCAAAACCAGACAAAGACACTTCAAAGAAAGAAAACTACAGACCAATATCTCTAATAAACTTGGATGCAAAAATTCTCAATAAAATCCTGGCAAATAAAAAACAAAAGCATATAAAAAAATTGTGCTTCATGATCAAGAGGGATTCATCCCAGGGATGCAAGGCTGGTTCAATATACGGAAATCAATAAATGTAATCCATCACATCAATCGACTTAAAGAGAAGAACCATATGATCATCTCAATAGATGCAAAAAAAGCATTCTACAAAGCACAGCATCCCTTTTTGTTTAAAACTCTATAAAAACTAGGAATAACAGGAACTTACCTCAACATGGTAATAGCTATATATGCTAAACCTCAGGCTAGCATCATCCTAAATGGAGAAAAACTGAAGGCATTTCCTCTAAAATTTGCAACAAGACATGGATGCCCTCTATCACCACTTCTATTTAATTTAGTTCTTGAAATACTATCCAGAGCAATGATACAGACAAAGGAAATTAAAGGCATAAAAATAGGAAAAGAAGAACTTAAATTATCGCTATTTGTGGATGACATGATAATATATTTAACAGACCCAAAAGGGTCTACAAAGAAACTGCTAGAGTTAATAAATGAATTCAGCAAATTGGCAGGATATAAAATCAAAACGCA
The DNA here is from genome assembly GCF_048772815.1 of Callospermophilus lateralis. Lineage (NCBI taxonomy): Eukaryota > Metazoa > Chordata > Mammalia > Rodentia > Sciuridae > Callospermophilus > Callospermophilus lateralis. Next base: position 920,567 of record NW_027514537.1, on the reverse strand, counting down.
TAAATCAAAGGCATTCCTGTATATCAGCAACAAAACTTCTGAAATGGAAATGAGGAAAACCACTCCATTTACAGTATACTCAAAGAAAATAAAAAACTTGGGAATCAACCTAACCAAAGAGGTGAAAGATTTATACAATGAAAACTACAGAACCCTAAAGAGAGAGATAGAAGAAGATGTTAGAGGATGGAAAAATATGCCCTGTACATGGATAGGCAGAAATAACATCATCAAAATGGCGATATTACCCAAAGTTCTCTACAGGTTTAATGCAATGCCAATCAAAAACCCAATGGCATTTCTTGTAGAAATAGATAAAGTAATCATGAATTTCATATGGAACAACAAAAGACCCAGAATAGCGAAAGCAATTCTAAGCAGGAAGTGTGAATCCAGAGTTCAAACTGTACTACAAAGCAATAGTAACAAAAACAGTGTGGTACTGGTATCAAAACAGGCAGATGGACCAATGGTACAGAATAGAGGACACAGAGACATATCCACAAAATTACAACTTTCTTATATTTGAAAAGGGGCCTAAAAGCATGCAATGTAAGAAGGATAGCATCTTCAACAAATGGTGCAGGGACAATTGGAAATTCATATGCAACAAAATGAAACGGAATCCCTTTCTCTCACAATGCATAAAAGTTAACTCAAAATGGATCAAGGAGCCAGATATAAAATCAGAGACACTGCATCTGATAGAAGAAAAAGTTGGCTACGATGTACATACTGTGGGGTTGGGCTCCAAATTCCTTAATAGGACACCCATAGCCCAAGAGTTCATAAAAAGAATAAACAAATGGGACTTACTTAATCTAAAAAAGTTTTTTTTCTCAGCAAGAGAAACAATAAGAGAGTTAAATAGAGAGCCTACATCCTGGGAACAAATTTTTACCCCTTACACTTCAGATAGAGCCCTAATATCTAGAATATACAAAGAACTCAAAACAATTAAACAATGAGATAACAAATAACCCAATCAACAATGGGCCAAGGATCTTAACAGACACTTCACAGAGGAGGACATACAATCAATCAACAAGTACATGAAAAAATGCTCACCATCTGTAGCAGTCAGAGAAATGCAATCAAAACCACCCTAAGATACCATCTCACTCCAGTAAGATTGGCAGCCATTATGAAGTCGAACAACAATAAGTGTTGGTGAGGATGTGGGGTAAAGGGTACACTTGTACACTGCTTGTGGGCCTGCAAATTGGAGAGTCCAATATGGAAAGCAGTATGGAGATTCCTGGGAAAGCTGGGAATGGAACCACCATCTGACCGAGATATCGCCCTTCTCAGACTCTTCCCTGAGGATCTTAATAGAGAGCAGTATAAGGATACTGCCACATCGATGATCATAGCGGCACAATTCACAATAACTAGACTGTGGAACCAAACTAGATGCCCTTCAATAGACGAATGGATAATAAAAATGTGGCATCTATACACAATGGAGTATTACACAGCACTGAAAATGACAAAATCATAGAATTTTCAGGGAAATTAATGGCATTAGAATAGATTATGCTAAGCAAAGCTATCCAATCCTTAAAAAACAAATGCCAAATGTTTCCTTTTATATAGAGAGAGCAAATAAGAACAGAACAGGGAGGAAGAACCTGAGAAAAATATTAAAACTAAACAGAGATGAGTGGGGGGAGAGAAAGGGAGAGAGAAGGAAAATTATATGGAAATGGTAGGAGACTACTCAATGTTACACAAAATTATATATAAGAGGTTGTGAGGCTAAAGAGGGGAAAACAAGGGAGAGAATTAAACAACAGCAGATGAGGTAGAGAGGGAAGATGGGAGGGGAGGGGGAATAGTAGGGGATAGGAAAGGTAGCAGAATTCAACAATAACTAGTATGCTATTATGTAAAAACGTGAGTGTGTAACTGATGTGATTCTGCGATTTGTATTTGGGGTAAAAATGGGAGTTCATAACCCAATTAAGTCAAATGTATGAAAGTTGATATATCATGAGCTTTATAATGTTTTGAACAACCAAAAAAAAAGAATTGAATTTCCAATATTTGAGTCATATAACAACTTTATTTTTTAATAAAATTGTCTTTTATTTGTTATCTTACTTGCTGGTATCTGCCTTTCAGTTTTAAAAAACTATGTGCTTTAGCCATTCATCCATGTAGTATGTAACAGAAAATTTTGAGTGTCTCCATATAACCAGATTGGCAAGGCATCAAGGTTTCCTTCACAAACAAGGTGAAGGCTTTGCCATTAGAAATTTAATATTCTGCAAAACAATTTTTTAACTTTCCAATTAAATTTCCAAAAAAATTTATAAAAAAAAGAATCTAAACCCCACAGTAAGAAGGCCTCAAAGTGGAGAAGTGGAGCATTTACGGCAGGCCTATTTGATCACTGCTGGTTCACAGGAAGCGTGTCCAATCAACGCTGATGTTAGGCAAATGAGGGGCAAGGGAGCTTATTTTGGGCACTGGATTGGATGTGCCCCTCATGGAAAACTCCATCCAGAGGTTATGATGTGTGTTTATATGGAAGAAGATGAGGGCCATGTGGGAGTGTTTTGGTTTTAATTGTGGTCATTTGTGTGGTAGTTGGAAGAGATGACTGGGTCCACCTGGGCTTGATCTCTGGTGTGATTCCCCTTAGAGAATGAGATTTGGAACTGACTTCAGAGAAGTATTGCCATGAATGTTGTTGGGATTTCAGGAGGCCACGCATGAGAGTCGCCCTTGGAAACTGAGATCTTGGCCCAGAGAGGCTTTCCAGAGAGCAGTGGGAATCTCAGCTAGGATATCACAGGTTTTATTCTGAAAGACCTGGCAGCCATCGTTGAGAGCCAAAACACACATGGACCTCACATAGGAGACCTCAATGGGCCTGGCTTCATGTGACAATTTGGCCACTCTTTGGGAAGCCTTGCCTGTGAGAGATCTCCAGATCCTTCATTAAAATGAGCTTCCTCAACATTTAATGAATCCTGAATGAATTGAAACCCACAGTACCAACAACTTCATCTGTGAAAAATAGTTAGATAAATACCATGAATTTTTAGAAATTCTCATGACCAGGTGGCACTGGAGAACCTTTGGATGTCCTGTTGCTGATCATGAGTATACCAGACAGTGCCTTGATTGACTAGGTATCATGAAAATGGTGTAGAACAGAGATGCCAGTAAGTTGGAGCCTGATGTGTAGTGGGCCTAGAGCAGTGGTGTGCAGGTGTGTGATAAAACATCTGTGGTGGGGCCTGTGGATCTGCCATTGACTTTCAAATGCCTTGACACAGACACGGTGCAGCCAGCAGACCCTTCTATATAAAGGCATCTTGTTATATGGAGATTTTTCACGGCAATGTTTAGAATCAGGTTGCTATGGTCAAGGGGCAAGCTATGTGGGATAGAAGCCTAGTTGGTGCATTCTCATGCAGACACTGACCCACCACACGTGACAGAACTCCCTCCAGCACTGTGTCCCACTGGAACTCCTTGTATTTCGTGAAGCAAATACCAAACTCCCAGTGCAGCAGCAAGAAACACAATAAAAAGTCGAGGATGACCAAATGGCTTCACAGTCCACATGGGGTGACACGTAGTCCCCGTGGCCACAATTTAGCTACAAAGAGAGAATTTAGCACTGCTGCCTCATGTTCATTGGAAAATAAGAAACCATGTCCTCCTGGTCACATAGATGCAGACCTAGCTTTGATGGTCTCACTACATCGGAAGTTAAAGCTCCTGAAAACAACATATATTTCAAGTGCCCAAGCTCAGAGGCAATTTCTCAAGAAGTGTTTAGGCCAGCAGATCTCCATGTTTGTGGAGTGTTTACCATGTCACTTACTTTTGGAAACTGCTCTATCAACTCCAAGGTTGTGAACTCCTGAGCATTTTCCATTCTAAATATATATTCACAGATTTTCTAACTCTTCTCCTCTAATTCTGACTTACTTGGGGCAAAAGGAATGTCAAGTCATTGTTCTGGATGAGAGAGGGAAGATTGTTTTGTAGCACATATTTGCATACACATTGGATTCATTTTCCAATTTCCTGTTTGAAATACTGAATCCCTGACATAACCCATACCCTACTAAACTCTGACTACTAATCCTAATATAATGGAGAAAAATAACCCAAACAGAATAGAAATACAAGCATTTCAGAAGAAGCATGGTGTATAGTTGGAATTACCTTTTGTATGATATAAGGTAGGAGTTATAAATCTAGTCAATTATTTGTTGAAATAATTTTCCATCTGTTTTAAAAGTTAAGAAAAATGTGAATTCCTGTCTCCCTTTCTCTGTAGCCTATTAAGCAAGTGTATTTTTATATGCACAAATAGAATCCTACCTGGTTTCACATATACATTCTTGTGAGGTGGCTGACTTGGCAGATACAAATTGTGAGAAGAGATCACTCCTCCTAAACGCTGTTTTAACTGAAAATTCAACCCATGGGTGAGCTTCCTAGATGAACAACACTATACACATATTCATGTTCAGTAAAATGAATATTTTGGGATATGCGAATGAGTTATTTTTCATGATGAATTTCAATTGGCATATTTATTGCTACATTATAATGTGTGTGTTTGTGTGTCTATATATACATTATATATATATATATATATATATATATATATATATATATATATATATATATATTCTCCAGATTTACCAAAATATGAAATATATGTGTCTTCTTATACAATGCCTGAATTCATTCATATTCATATATGTGGATTTATAATCAACTTTTAAAAAGTTTATTCTCAGAAATATACATCCACTGAAATAAATATTTGTTTCCTAGTACTGAAAACTAACTTCAGGGAAGGGTGCTTACAAATCCTAATATTTCTACAGTAACTGACCAAGTTTAACATCAATGCAAGTAGATTCCTATTGGATATGATGTGTTTATTAAAGTTCATTTTAATCAAACCTGGTACGTTATTATTTCTTCAGTTTATAGACATCATAAATTATATCCTTTCATTCACAAGTTCACAAATTTATAAACATTTGGTTCACTTTCAATCACTTCCTCCTTCAGAACACTTATATTTCTCCATGTTTCTTGACTGGTCTTTTCACTAGACTTCTTTCTAAAGACATTATTTTCGATTCCATAATCATTTTTGAAGCAAAACTCACACACTATTTATGATAAACGGTAACCCTAATATAACCATTAGAAATATAAGTGGTTGGAATGAATGTATGTATATCAATAAATGATTTCCTCTATTTTTTCAGATATCAATTCAATCCATTATTTAAATTTGGAACCAGTCATATAATTTATTCACAGTATGGTCTATTAATGCATCATCTCTATATTCATCAACACAGGGTAAGCCGATTAGTATCCCCAGTACTAATTTATATCTTTTCAAAATATTTCCCCCAGAAATGGTGGAAGAAATACTCATGTCACCTGATCTTCATATACATATTATCACAGTAATATTCTGGACACAAAATGCGAAGGTCACCCTTATGATTGTACCAAAGCCTCAATGGAATGTGAACATGGATTACTAAATATATCCATGTCCAGGTTGCCTAATGCTCTCAAATGTCAATCTTATTGGTGACTACAAATTGGTTTCTTCTTAAGATTATGTATTCAACCTCAACCCTGTTGAAAATGTCTAATCCTATCACGTTATACTTTGCCTGATTTCCTAATGTCTCTATTGATGTCTGCTTTCCTACATATTTTCCCCAGTTCATCATTGTGCCTGACTCTTCACATATGGTGTCATTTATATTCACTCTCTAACCAAAACCCTATTGCTAAAGAACATTTGGTCCAAATCCTAGACTCACTCTTCCTTCTAAACCTACTGACTATCTTCCTAATCCTACACACAATCCCTTTTTGACTGGATGATCTCTTCTACATTTAATCATCTGAGGTACAGGGTCTTATGCCATTGTATATCAATTTAACTGAGACCTCGGTGAAAAACATAACTCAAGCTAAGGATCCCAATCATGGGTCCAAATCCTTCTGGGCTTCAAATATTACCTAGATTTCTGTTTTCATACTTATGTTCTACCTCTATATTCTTATAAATATCGCTGGTTCCCAATACCATTATTCATCCAGCAGAATGATTTCCAACCCAAATCGAACATGCTATTAATCCTAACCATACACTGTTCTCTCAATCTCACTTTACAGAAGAGCAGGGACAAAGTTGGTATTACAATACAGGAAGTTAGGAGATCTTCCAACTGCTGAGTACCTCAAAATCTATGCAGAAATGATCCATGGAGAAGATGCAGGCAGCTATGAAGGACCTGAGAGAACAAAAGTCATATTCCATGGCAAAAAACATGGTCAGGATGAAAAGATGTGTCTGAGTCAGCCTCTCTATTCTTAATATAGGGAAGATGGACCAAACCAGGCCTGTGTGGAGAGCTGTTCCCAGGTGACTATGGTTTCTATACCATTCTAACATGAGAAAGTATCACAGGAAGTAGGGCAGCCTCCATGTCAGGAGACAATAGGAAGAAACTGTTAGGACAAAGTGGTGGCCAAGACAGTGACCTCATTCATTTTCTGAAGGTAGTGACCTCACCTCACTTCCTTGGTGATGGAGCTCTCTGAATTTTGTGATCCAGGAAGCAAGGCACCCTGAGCCAGTCCCAGTCCCAGTCGCAGTGGGCTCATTTCTTTGGATTTTCCAGGAACAGAGTCAGTCTTTCTTGGTACCTACTGATGTAAGGGTTGCCAAATGCCAAGAAAGCTCTGAAGAGGGGTCTTTCCTGAGAGGATAGGAATTGGCTCACCACTGCGTCTTTACAACTTCACAGATTTGACCAAGGAGACCAGATGTGAGACAGAAAGGCCATTTCTGGGGAACATTGTATGTCCTACCAGTCAGAGGACATTCCAGATAGTCACAGACCTACTTGGAAGAAGGAGGTGCATTAGTGGGTGTTGGTTTGTGTTTGTGGTTTTTTCACATGATCTGAGAATAGGTAAAAAAGGAGGTTTGTTTGGTTTGGAGTGGACTGTTTCTAGTAAGTCATTTGACAAGGAGACTGTTTCTGTGTCTGCGTATCCCATTGTGTTTTTCTTTGTAGATATTAGAAAAGAAAATAACTCATTGGGTGTGTCCTGTCTAGTAGAAAACTTCCCAGTATGCATCCTTCCCAATTAATGAATGGACTGAGGCTTCCCTTATCCATGGGCAACACCTGCTATCTACCTAAGTTCTCATTTTTTTCCTGAATTCTGGCCACTCTCAAGATTAGTATCATGTATTTTTGTACAAGATACGTACCACCTCCAAGCTCTGTGACATGGCCATGTACTGGATAGCTGAAGAGAATGGCGAGCATCTCAGAAAACTCACATATCAGAGTAACCAGGAAAGTCTCCTAGGAGAAACCCTGCTTGGGGGCTTTTGATTACCTATTGTTCTGTTGCTCTGAATGTCAGAAAGGTCTTTGCCTCAGGCCAAACCTTAGTGAAGCCTGAAGAAAAGAGTTTTCAAATGGAAATGAATGGGAATCACCTGTGGCTTTTTACTTTATTGCTTTGGAAAAAGATTTGTCTGAATCAGCCTCTTGGCCCTGTGTGAGCCTGTGGTTTAAATTTTCAGCACCTGAGGGGTCTAGAGAAAGATCCCATGTGGGCATTCAAAACCAAAATGGAAAAAAGATCAGTCATTTTGGATGAAGCCTCTCGCCTTCCTCTGTAATATTTCTGACCTCCATCAAGTGAGAATAGGGATCATTTGTGTCAAATGAGTTCTTCAAAGCCCTGCAGAGGCTGGACAATAGGTGCTTGCGTTTTCTCATGACTCCAATTCACACAAAGAATCTATACCCCACAGTCAGTAGGCCTCAAATTTGAGAAGTGGAGCAGTATTAACAGAAGTCCTATATGATCACTTCTGTTTCACAGGAATGTTGTCCAGGCCACCCTGACTTTAGGCAAATGAGGGGCAAGGGAGATTATTTTTGACACTGTCTTGGGCTGTGCCCCTCATGGAAACCTCCAGCTAGAGTTTATGATTAGTGTCTATATAAAAGAAGAAGAGGGCCCTGTGGGAGTGTTTTGGTTTTAATTGTCATCATTTGTGTGGCAATTGGAAGAGATGCCTGGGTCCACCTGGGCTTGAACTCTGTTGTGATTCCCCTTAGAGACTGAGTTGTGGAACTGAACTCAGAGAAGTATTGCCATGAATTGTGTTGGGATTTTTGGAGGCCACGCATGAGATTCGCCATTGGAAAGTGAGATCTAGGCCCAGGGTGACTTTCCACAGAGCACTGGGAATCTCAGCCAGGATATCACAAGATTTTATTTTGAAAGATTGTCAGCCATAGTTGAGAGTCAAAACACACATGGAATTCACATTGTAGACCTCAATGGGCCTGGCTTCATGTGACCTTTTGCCCACTCTTTGGGAAGCCTTGCCTGTGAAAGTTCTCCAGAGCTTTCATTAAAATGAGATTCCTCACCTTTTAATGGTTCCTGTATAAATTAAATCCCACAGTGCCTCCAACTTCATTATTGAAAAATATCTAGATAAATACCATGAATTTTTTGAAATTACTATGACCAGGTTGCACTGGAGAACCTCTGAATGTCCTGTTCCTGATCATGATTGTACCAGACAGTGCCTTGATTGACTGGGTTTCATGAAAAAAGTGTAGAACATAGATGCCAGAAAGTTGGAGCCTGGAGACTAGTGGGCCTAGAGCAGAGGAGTGTAGGTGTGTGAAAAAAACATTTGTGGTGGGGCCACGTGGATCTGCCATTGGCTTAGAAAGACTTGTGACTGACATGGTACAGCCAGCAGACCCTTCTATGTAAAGGCATCTTGTTATATGGAGAGGATTCCTGCCAAAGGTCAGAATCAAGTTGCTATTGTCAAGTTGAAAAGCTATGTGGGATTGAAGCCTCACTGGTGCATTTTACTAACCCACCACACGTGAGAGTACATCCTCCAGCACTGTGTCCCAGTAGAACTCCTTGTATTTCGTGAAGCCAATACCAAACTCACAGTGCAGCAGTAAAAAACACCACGAAAGTGGATAATGACCAAATGGTTCTACAGACAACACAGTTAGATACTTAGACCCCAGTGGCCAAAGTTTACCTACAAAGAGAGAATTCAGCACTGCTGCCTCATGTTCACTAGAAAACAAAAAACCATGTCATCCAGGTCACATAGATGGAGACCCAGAATTGATGGTCTCACTACAAAGGAAGCTAAAACTTCTGACAACAATATATATCTTAACTGCCCGACCTCAGAGGCAGTTTCTCAAAAAGTCATTAGGCCAGCAGAGCTCCATGTTTGTGGAGTGTTTACCCTCTCCCTTTTTGTAACCCGTTCTACCTCCTACAAGTTTGTGAACTCCAGAGCATTTTTCTTTCCACATATGTATTCACAAATTTTCTAACTTTTCTCCACTAATTGTGTCTTATTTGGGGCAAAGGTAATGTCAAAGCATTGTTCTGGATGAGAGTGGGAAGATTTTTGTGTAGCACATATTTGAATACACATTAGATTCATTTTCATATTTTCCATTTGAAATACTGAATCCCTGAAACTAACACATACCCTACTAGACTCTGACTACTAATCCAAATATGATGGAGAAAAAGAAACTTAACAGAATAGAAATACAGGCCTTTCATAGGAGGCATGGTGTATACTTGGACTTGCCTTTGGCTTTATCAACGGTATGTGTTATAAATATAGTCAACTTTTCATTGTAATACTTCTCCATGAGTTTTTAAAATTAACACATATGTAAATTTCTGTCTCCCTTTCTCTATAGCCTATTCATCACATGTATTTATTAATTCATCTTTAGAATTCTACCTGGTATCACATGTACATTCTTGTGAGCTCGCTTATTTTGGAAGATACAAATTGTGAGAAGAGATCACTCCCTCTAAATACTGATGGAACTGGAAATTCAACATATGGGTGAATTTCCTAGATGAACAATATTATGCATAAATAAATGTTCAGTAAAATGAATATTTTTGGATACGTGGATGATATCTATCTTATTATGATTTTCGAATGGCATATATATTGCTACATTTTAATGTCTGTGTATGTGAGTATCTATCTATCTATCTATCTCTCTATCTATCTATCTATCTATATAGATAGATATAGATATCTACTCTTTAGATTTTCCAAAATATGAAATATATGTGTCTTATTATACACTTTCTAAATTTACTCATGTGTGTGTATGTGGATTTATAATCAAATTTTCACAAAATAATTCTTAGAAATATTCATCCACCTTAAATACATATTTATCTCCTAATACTGAAAACTAAATTCAGTGAATGGTGCATACAAATCGTAATATTTCCACAGTGACTGACCCAGTTTCACATCAATGCAAGTAGACACCTATGGGACCATGATGTGTATTTTGAAGTTCATTTTTATTCAACACTGATACATTACTATTTCTGCAGTTTATGGACATAATAGGATATATTCTTTCATCCACAATTTCACAAATTTATAGGCATTTAGTTCACTTTCAATCACTTCCTACTTCAGAACACATGTATTCCTCCATGTTTCTTGACTGTTCTTTTCATGAGATTCTTTCCAAACACATTATTTATGATTTTCATAATCATTTTTGAAGCAAAACTCAGACACTCTTCATGATAAACCATAATGCTAATATTACCATTAGATGTATAACTGGTTAGAATGAATTTATGTATATCAATATAAGATTTCCTATATATTTTCAGATATCAATTCAATCCATTATTTAAAGTTTGAACCAGTTATATTATTTATTCACAGTATGGTCTATTAAGGCATCATCTCTATATTCATAGACCGATTGTATACCTATTTGTATCCCAAATACTAATTTATAAGTCTTTAAAATATTGCTTTAAGAATATTGGAAGAAATACTCTAGTCACCTGATATACATATACATTTCATCACAGTAATATTCCTGACACAAAATGCAACGGACACACTTATGATTGTACCAAAGCCTATATTGAAAGTGAGCATGTATTACTAACAACATCCATATCCTGATTAACTAATGATCTCAAATATCATTCCTATTGGTGAGTACATATTTGTTTCTTCCTAAGATTAAATATTGAAACTGAACCCTGTTAAAAATGTCTCATCCTATCACTCACTTTGTACTTTGCCTGATTTCCTAATGTCTCTATTGATATCTGATTTCCTACACATTTTCCCCAGTTCATCACTGTGACTGACTCTTGAAATATGCTGACATTTACATTCACTCTCTAACAAAACCCCTATATCTAAAGAACTTTTGGTCCAACTCCTAGACTCACTGAAATGGGTTCTTCAAAGCCCTGCAGAGGGTAGCCCATAGGTGCTTGGGTTTTCTCATGACCCCAATTCACATAAAGAATCTATGCCCCACAGAGAGTAGGCCTCAAATTGGATAAGTAGAGCAGTATTAATGGCAGGCCTATTTGATCACACCTGATTCACAGGAAGGGTTTCCAGGCCACCCTGAATTTAGGCAAATAAGGGGCAAATGAGCTTATTTTGGACACTGTCTTAGGCTGCGCCCCTCATGGAAACATCCGGCAAGAGGTTATGATGAGAGTTTATATTGAAGAAGATGAGGGCCATGTGGGAGTGTTTTGATTTAATTGTGGTCATTTGTGTGGTAGTTGGAAGAGATGACTGGGTCCACATGGGCTTGAACTCTGGAGTGATTCCCCTTAGAGACTGAGTTCTGGAAATGAACTCAGAGAAGTATTGACATGAATTGTGTTGGGATTTTAGGAGGCCACACATGAGAGTTGCCCTTGGAGACTGAGATCTAGGCCCAGGATAGCTTTCCAAAGAGCACTGGGAATCTCAGCCAGGATATCACATGACTTTATTCAGAAAGACGTGGCAGCCATTGTTGAAAGTCAAAACACACATGGACCTCAATTGTAGACCTCAATGGGCCTGGCTTAATGTGACCTTTTGGCCACTCTTTGGGAAGCCTTGCCTCTGAGAGTTCTCCTGAGCTTTAATTGAAATAATCTTCCTCACCATTTCATGGTTCCTGAATAAATTGAAAGCCACAGTGCCTCCAACTTCATCCTTGAAAATTGGCTATATAAATACCATAAATTTTTTAAATTCCCATGAACAGGTGGCACTGGAGAACCTTTGGATATCTGTTGCTGATCACGAGTGTACCAGACATTGCATTGATTGACTGGGTTTCATGAAAATGGTGAGAACAGAGATGCCAGAAAGTTGGAGCCTGCTGACTAGTGGGCCCAGAGCAGTGGTGGGCAGGTGTATGATAAAACATCTGTCGTGGGGACACGTGGTTCTGCCATTGGTTTCCGAATGACTTGTGACTGACATGGTGCAGCCAGCAGAACCTTACAAGTAAAGGGACCTTGTTATATGGAGAGGTTTCAGGGCAATGTTCAGAATCAGGTTGCTATGGACATGGGTGCAAGCTTTTTGGGATAGAAGCCTGGTTGGTGCATTCTCCTGCAGACCCTCATCCACTACACGTGAGAGTACTCCCTCTAGCACTGTGTCCCAGTTTTTCTCCTTGTATTACGTGAAGCCAATACCAAACTCCCAGTGCAGCAGTAAGAAACACCACGAAAAGTGGAGTATGACCAAATGGCTTCACAGATCACATGGTTAGACACTTAGACCCCAGTGTCCTCAGTTTACTAACAAAGGGAAAATTCAGAACTTCTGCCTCATGTTCAATAGCATATAAGGAACCATGTCATCCAGGTCACATAGATGCCGACCCAGGTTTGATGGTCTCAATACAAAGGAAGCTAAAGCTCCTGACAACAACAAATTTTTCAAGGGCCCAAACTCAGAGGCAGTTTCTCAACAACTCATTAGGCCACCAGAGTTCCATGTTTGTGGAGTGTTTACCCTGTACCTTACTTTTGGAAATTCCACTACCACCTCCAAGGTTGTGAACTCCTGAGCATTTTCTTTTCCAGATATATATTCACAGACTTTCAAACTCTTCTCCACTAATTGTGTATTACTTGTGGCGAAGGAAATATCAAGGCATTGTTTTGGAGGACAGTGGGAAGATTTTTGTCTAGCAAATATTTGCATACACATTAGATTCATTTTCCTATTTTCCATTAGAAATACTGAATCCCTGTCACTAACCCATACCCTACTAGACTCTGACTACTAATCTTAATATGATGTAGAAAAAGAAACCTAACAGAATAGAAATACAGGCCGTTCATAGGAGGCATGGTGTATACTAGGACTTGCCTTCTGCTTTATCAAGTGAATGTGTTATAAATCTAGTCAACTTTTCATTGTAATACTTCTCCATGAGTTTTTAAAGTTAACACATATGTACATTTCTGTCTCCCTTTCTCTGTACCCTATTCATCTCATGAAATTTATTATGCATATTTAGTATCCTACCTGGTATCACACGTACATTCTTGTGAGCTTGCTGTTTGAGGAAGATACAAATTGTGAGAAGAGATCACTCCCCCTAAATACTGATGGAACTGAAAATTCAACATATTGGTGAATTTCCTAGATGAACAGCATTATACATAAATCCATGCTCAGTAAAAACAATAGTTTGGATATGAGGATGATATATATTTCATGATGAATTTTGATTGGCATACATATTACTACATTTTAATGTCTGTGTTTGTATCTTTATATATATATATATATTTTTTTCTCCAGATTATTCAAAATATGAAATATATGTGTCTTATTTTACACTCACTAATTTAACTCATGTTCCTATATGTGGATTTATAATCAAATTTTCACAAAATTATTCTCAGAAATATTCATCCACATGAAATACATATTTATTTCCCAGTACTGAAAACTAACTTCGGTGAAAGGTGCTTACAAATCCTAATATTTGTACAGTAACTGAGCCAGTTTAACATCAATGCAAGTAAAATCCTATGGGACATGATGTGTATTTTGAAGTTCATTTTTATTCAACACTGGTACATTACTATTTCTTCAGTTTATGGACATTATAAGATAATACTTTTCATCCACAAGTTAACAAATCTGTACGCATTTGGTTCACTTGCAATTACTTCCTGCTTCAGAATATATGTATTCCTCCATGTTTCTTGACTGTACTTTTCATGAGATTATTTCCAAACACATTATTTTCGATTTCCATAATCATTTTTGAAGCAAAACTCCCACACTCTTCATGATAAACCATAATGCTAAAATTACCATTAGATGTATATCTGGTTAGAATGAACTTATGTATATCAATATAAGATTTCCTATATATTTTCAGATATCAATTCAATCCATTATTTAAAGTTTGATCAAGTTATATTATTTATTTAAAGTATGGTCTATTAAGGCATTATCTTTATAATCATAGGCACAGGGTACACGTACTTGTGTCCCCAATACTAATTTAAAAGTCTTAAAATGTTGCTTTCAGAAATGTTTGAAGAAATACTGTAGTCACCTGATATACATTTACATTTCATCACAGTAATATTCCTGACAAAAAATGCAACGGACACCCTTATGATTGTACCAAAGCCTAAATTTAATGTGAGCATGTATTACTAACAATATCCATGTCCTGATTAACTAATGATCTCAAATATCATTCCTATTGGTGACTACATATTTGTTTCTTCCTAAGATTATATATTCAAACTCAACCCTGTTAAAAACGTCTTATCCTATTACTCACTTTGTACTTTCCCTGATTTCCTAATGTCTCTATTGATATCTGCTTTCCTACACATTTTCCCCAGTTCATCACTGTGACTGACTCTTCACATATGCTGACATTTGCATTCACTCTCTAACCAAAACCCTATATCTATATAACTTTTGGAACTATCCCTTTTTGTCTGGAGGATCTCTTCCTCATTCAGTCATCCAAGGTACAAGGTCCTATGCCATTGTATAACGATTTATTTGAGACAACTTTGCGGAAATAATTCAAAGCTAAGTATCCCAATCAAGGGCCCAGTGTTCATCTGGGTTTCAAATCTTTCCTAGATTTCTGTATTCATACTTATATTACACCTATATATGCTTGTAAATATCGGAGGTCCCCTATACCATTATTCATCTCGCAGAATGATTCCTAACCCAAATTGAACGTGTTATTAACCCTAACCATGCACTCTTCCCTCAATTTAACTTTAAAAAGACCAGGGACAAAGTTGGTGTTATAATACAGGTAGGTAGGGGATCTTCCACCTGTTTAGAACCTCAAGTTCCATGCAGAAATAAACCCTGAAGAAGATGTAGGCAGCTATGAAGGACCTGAGAGAGCAACAGTAATCTTCCTTGGTAAAATACCTGGTCAGGATGAAGCGATGTGTCTGAATAAGCCTCTCTTTTCTTAAAGTAGAGAAGATGGACCAAACCAGGTCTGTGTGGAGAGCTGTTAACATGTGCCTATGGTTGATATACCATTCTATCTTGTGAATGTGACACAGGAAGTAGGGGAAGCCTCTCTCTCGTGGGACCCTTGGAAGCAAATGTTAGGATAAAGTGGTTACCAAGGTAGTGACCTCATTCAGTTCCTGAAGGAAGTGACATACCTCACTTCCTTGGTGATTGAACTCTCAGAACTTGGGATCCAGGAAGCCAGGCACTCAGAGCCAGTCCCAGTCCCAGTCCCAGTGGGTTCACTTGTTTGGATTTACCAAGGACAGTGTCAGTCTTTTTGGTACATACTGATGTGTGGATGGCTAAATGCCAGGAAAGCTCTGAAGAGGGGCCTTTCCTGAGAAAGCAGGTAGTGACTCACTGATTGATGCTGAAAACTTTACAGAGTTGGTAAAGGAGACCTGATCTGAGACAGGACAGTCCATTTCGAGGGAGCAGAGTAAGGCCCATCAGTCTGAGGACACTCTGGATAGTCACAGACCTACTTGGGGGAAGGAGGTGCCTTTGTGGGTGTGGGTGTGAATTTGTGTTTTTTTATCATGTTCTGAGAAGAGGTAGGAAAGGCAGTATGTTTGGTTTGGAGTGGACTGTTTTTAGTAAGTCATTTGACTTGGCGAGTGTTTCTATGTTTGTGTATCCCACTTTTTCCGTGGTTTTAGATATTAGAAAAGTGAATGCATCATTGGATGTGTCCTGTCTAGTAGAAAGCATCTCAGCACACATCCTTCCCAATTTATGAATGGACTGTGGCTTGCCTTATATGGATAAAACCTACTTCTTTCCTTGGTTCCTGTTTTCTTCCTGAATTCTGGCCACTCTCCAGAATAGGCTCATGTTTTTTTGTCCAAGATATGGACCTCCGTCGAGTTCTGTGACATGGCCATGTACTGGATAGATGAAGGGAATTAGGAGCATCTCTGAAAACTCGGATATCAGTGTGACCAGTAAAGTCTCAGTAGAGAAACCCTGCTTTGTGCCTTTTGCTTACCTACTGTTCTGTTGACCTGAATGTCAGGAAGGTCTTTTCCTCAGGCCACCAGTTTGTGAAGCCTGAAGAAAAGTGCTTTCAATTGGAAATGAATGAGCATCACCTGTGGCTCTTTGCTTAATTGCTTTGGAAAGGGATGTGTCTGAATCATCCTTACGGCTCTGAGAGAGGCTGTGGCTTTGATTTTCAGCACCTGATGGATCTAAAGAAAGATCCCATGTGTGCATCCAAAACCAAAATGGCAAAAAGATCAGTCATTGTGGATGAAGTCTCTTGCTTCCTCTGTTAGGTTCCTGACCTCCATCAAGTAAGTATAGGGATCCTTTGAGACAAATGAGTTCTTCAAAGCCCTGCAGCAGTGCTTGGGTTCTCACATGACTCCAAATCACATAAAGAATCTATACCTCACAGTCAGTAGGCTTCAAAATGAAGAAACAGAGCAGTATTACTGGCAGGCCTATTTGATCAATCCTGGTTTACAGGAAGGGTGTCCAGGAAACCCTGACTTTAGGAAAATGAGGGGCAAGGGAACTTATTTTGGACACTGTCTTGGGCTTCGCCCCTTATGGAAACCTCCAGCCAGAGGTTATGATGAATGTCTACATGGAAGAATATGATGGCCATGTGGGAGTATTTTGGTTTTAATTGAACATATTGTTAACACTAACCATACACTGTTCCCTCAATCTAAGTATTCAGAAAAGCAGGGACAGATTTGGTCTTACAATACAGGAATGCAGGGGATCTTCCACCTGCTGAAAACTTCAAAGTTCCATGCAGAAATGATCCCTGGAGAAGATGTAGGCAGCTATGAAGGACCTGAGAGAGCAAAAGGCATCTTCCATGGCAAACAGCCTTGTCAGGATGAAGGGTTGTGTCTGAATCAGATTCTCTCTTCTTAATGTAGAGGAGAGGCCTGTGTGGAGAGCTGTTCCCAGGTGACTATTGTTTCTTTACCATTCTAACTTGTGAAAGTGTCACAGGAAGTAGGGACATCCTCCATGTTATGAGACCTTAGGAAGCAAATGTTAGGACAAATTTGTTGCCAAGGCAGTGACCTCATTCAGTTACTAAAGGAAGTGACCTCACCTCACATCCTTGTTGATGGAACTCTCCAAATTTGGGTTCCAGGAAGCTAGGCACCCAGGCCCAGTCCCAGCACCAGTTCCAGTGTTCTCACTTGTTTGGATTTTCCAAGGACAGAGTCAGTCTTTTGTGGTACCTACTTATGTGAGAATGGCCAAATTCCAGAAAAATTCTGAAGAGGGGCCCTTCCGGAGAAAACAGGTAGAGGCTCACTGCTGGCTCCTGACAACTTCACAGAGTTGACCAAGGAGTCCAGATCTGAGACAGGACAGAACATTTCTGGGGAACATAGTATGGCCCTCCAGTCAGAGGACACTCTGGATAGTTCCAGACCCACTTGGGGGAAGGAGGTGCCTTTGTGGTTGTGGGTGTGGGTTTGTGGTTTTTTCTTTTGTTCTGAGAATAGTTAGGAAAGGGGGTGTGTTTGGTTTGGAGTGGACTGTTTCTAGTTAGTCCTTTGACAAGGCGAGTGTTTTTAGGTCTGTGTATCCCACTGTTTTCGTGGTTGTAGACATTAGAAAAGATAATGCCTCAATGGGTGTATCCTCTCAAGGAGAAAACTTCCCAGCATTCATCCGGCACAATTTATGAATGGAGTGTGGCTTGCCTTATCAATGGGCAACACCAACTATCTTCCTACTTTCCTGTTTTCTTCCTGAATTCTGGCCACTCTCCAGAATAGGCTCATGATTTTGTGTCAAATATATGTACCACTTCCAAGCTCTGTGACATGGCCATGTACTGGTAGCTGAAGGGAATGGCAAGCATCTCAGAAAACTCAGATATCAGTGTAGCCAGTAAAGTCTCAGTGGAGAAACCCTGCTTTGGGCCTTTTGATTACCTATTGTTATGTTGCCCTGAATATCAGGAAAGTCTTTGTCTCAGGCCACCCCTTTGTGAAGCCTGAAGAAAACAGTTTTCACATGGAAATGAATGGGCATTACCTTTGAGTTTACAATAAAACCTTCACAGATTTGGCTCTCATTAAGTTAAAAATACTTTTAGATTGTATCTCAGTGTAAAAAGTAACATTGAACTGTACATATCTTATTGATAACAAGTCCAATTATAGAACACAAATGATATACATAAATCTCCAACATGTTTTTCTTTTAAGCCTAGAATTACCATACAACCTTAGAACACCAGCTTGATAAAATGGTCTTTGCAAGCTTCTACCTTACAGACTTGTATACCTGGAAGATATGAACACATTAACACCACAATTACATTGATGTTTTTGTATTAAACAAGTTTAGATTTTAAAGAAATAACATGGCACAATTTTATAAAAACAGTACTTGTTTTACCAGCTGTTTAATTTTTTAAGATTACTTGCTCAAAACTTACACATATAACCAAGTTACACACACCTTTTTTTATTATTTACTTAAACCCTTTTAATTACTTAATCATATAGACTCTCTTATCCAGAAACACGTTTTTTCTCTATTATATCTATATCTAGAACCTTTTAGTTTCTCTTTTCCATCTACTAACCTCTTTCTGTTCACATTTCAATACAATGCTTCTCAATTTCTGAATTTAAGCAGATTATTTTATAGACATCTACATTTTATTAGGGCCTTTTTGAAAACCTAGAAAACTTATAGGCCTAATTTTAAAGACATCTTTATTTTTATCTGTTTACCCAATTTGAATTAAAACATATGAATCACGTGAATCAAAGACATTTGGATACATATTTAAATTTTTCATGAGCGCTCCTCATCTGTCAATTGTCATATCCCTGCATGATATATGGACATACACACATACAGACATACCAACATACAACACGTAACACAAATGTAACACATAACACAATAGTAAAGGCCTTGTAGCTTTTTTCAGGTGAAATCTCCATTGCAATGCTGAAAACTCCAGAGTCGATCAAAAATAGAACTGATCAGAAAACATTAACCCATCAGCAGAATCAAGATCATGAGCTCAAAAAAAAAAAAAATTACAGAATCTAAGAAAAGCAAGAGTCCTAAAAATGATGACTGGCCAGTAATTAGTAAATACCATATTATATACTTTTTTGGTTAGGTCTAGTTTGAGTTCAGGTAAAAAGACACATTTACTCTTTTTATCTGTCTCCTGCTGAGTGCTGCAGGCTTCTTTTATTTGCATATCAAAGTAAGTCCTGGCTGAGGTCTGGAAAACTGGAAAGACTGGAATTCTGAGAAGAAACCTCACGCCTAAGGCATTTATCTATAAGTCATAATTGGATGTTGAAAATTTTGATGCAAGTTTAAGATGTAATTCTCAAAATTTTATTTCTTTAGATTTTTCTACACTAGAAAAACTTGCTCACACAAAACTGAAAATAGGATCATTTTTTGATAATATTAATGCCACCATCAGAAGAAGTTTCTATAGGATCATTAAGATCCTTTCTTTCTTATGAAGTTTCTAATAGTATTAAGTTAAATTAAATTGGCTGAAAAATTTTTAAAAAGAACCACATGCTACCATGTGTATCCAAAATTAAGCTTTAAAAATTTCCAAGACTGTTGCTAATTAATGTCATTTCAATAAGCCAGACCAACGTTTTAATTTAGTACCATTTTTTTTAAAATCTTACACACTGATGTGAATAGATACCATATCATAATTTATTATCTCTTCCCAAGTTAATGCACTGATATATCTAGTGAAATTTTTTCAGGCTGTCTAGTTCAAAATTAAAACTCTTTATTTTTTTTTTACCCTAAGTATTTAAGTTTTCTAGCATGAACTACCTGAAATCAAACTAAACAATTGTTTAAACCCAAGTTTTAACTGTAAGATAGTGCAATGCTTTAGAAACCCATTTAGATACCAGATGGTTAAAATAAAAAAAATCATTTCTAGATACACATTCACCCTAGATCATCCCCAAGAAACAATCTGTAATATCAACATATTAATGCATTCATTGTCCCTTTTGTTAAGTAAACAGAGGTGGAGAAATCCTTAAAGTGCACGTAAGGAATAAGGGAGTTCCCCACAGCAAAATGGATCTGTCAGCTGCTGGGAGTCCCTTAGCCTCACCATTTACTTACAGGATTAGTTCCTCTGGTTTGCTTTGACCCCAGGCACCAGGCATATTCTATGTCTCCCAACTTTGCAGTAGTCAGCTCCCAAAAATTTCATTCTCTGCTTCAGTTGTTTTGAGTGCTAGGCTTCCCCAAGAGGGCAGAGTGGGGTTTATTTAAAGTCCCCTCTGGGGTGTCAAAATTTATGACTGAAGGCTTGGTTCCCATCCCAAATCCAATTAATGCCAATTTAATAATGAGGACAGGGTTTTGAGAAACGTTTAAGCGAGATATCAAAGTTCTTAGACCCCAGACATTTCCCTCTGCAGTGGGCATGCTCAATCCAACTACGGGAAGAAAAGAAATCACTGCTTCCGTAATCTTGCTTAACAAAGGGGAGTAAAGTTTATCAAAGTTCTTTAAAGCACAGCTAAGAGAGGTGAAAAGGTGAGAACAGAAAAACTGGCAGTTCTATTGACTTTTGGTCCCTCACAGGTGAAGCATTAGTTTAAAATTTAGCTAAAGTAACTTCCACATATGTAATGCAGGTTGGAACTCGGGACTCTGCATCGGACCAAACAATGCCATCACATTTAACAGAAACACAGATAAAATGACACACAAAGACCATCATGCAGCTCCCGTTTGTTCACAACCCCAAGATCTACAATCTTGTGACTCAGGGAGAATGGAGGGAAGAGGGGGAGGAGTAGAAGGTTTGAGTGATAGGATCCTGGGTGAAGGGGTCGGATTGGAGGCAGGGACCAGGAATGGCTTCAAGAACAGAGGCATGGAATGGCTTTGTCCCATAATGAGAGTTTCTCAAACAGAGACAAGGACAATACAAACGTGACACAAACATGTACACACAGTTAACATTTAACACGAGTTCAGAAGTAAAGATTAGAACCTAGTAACTGGCAAAACCTGATGGGTTAGACCACAAAGACAGACAGTGAATTCAACCTGAGAGAAAAAAGTAGTCAGCAAGATATGATGGGTTGCCAGCAGAGTCACCTAATGTGGGCTCATTCGTCCCTCCTCACCTAATGAGAGCACATCCGTCACTCCCCGAGTCCTCCAAGGCATCCCTTGCAAGGACATGGCCTGTGGCTTTAGGACACGTTTGTCCACCACTGACAGGGGGAACTTACGTTCTCCGCTGGAAGCCACTCTGCCAACCCAAACCAAAAACGGAAAAATGGAACCTGAACAAAAAGCTCTGAGTGATCACAAGGAAAAATGAAAAGAAGCGCCTTACTTACCTCCAGAGGGGTCTGTTGGGGTGTCCTTGTCATATGCCTGAATTTAGGCAAATGAGTGGCAAGGGAGCTTATTTGGGACACTGTCTTGGGCTGTGCCCCTCATGGAAACCTCCAGCCAGATGTTATGATGAGTGCCTTTATAGAAGAAGAGGAGGGCCATGTGAGAGTGTTTTGGTATTAATTGTGGTCATTTGTGTGACGGTTGGAAGAGATGACTGGGTCCACCTGGGCTTGAATTCTTGTGTGATTCCCCTTAGAGACTGACTTCTGGAACTGAACTCAAAGAAGTATTGCCATGAATTGTGGTGATATTTTAAGAGGTCAAGCATGAGAGTCGCCCTTGGAAACTAAGATCATGGCCGAGGGTGGCTTTCCACAGAGCACTGGGAATTTCAGCAAAGATATCACATGATTTTATTCTTAAAGACTTGGTAGCCATAGTTGAGAGTCAAAACACACATGGACCTCACATTGTAGACCTCAATGGGCCTGGATATATCTAACCTTTTGGCCACTCTTTGGGAAGCCTTGCCTATGAGAGTTCCCCAGAGTTTCATTGAAATGAGCTTCCTCAACATTTAATGGTTCTTGAAACCCACAGTGCATAAAAACACAATAGAAATACAAGCAGTTCAGAAGAGGCATGGTGTATAGTTGGACTTGCCTTTTGCATTATGTAGGGTAGGTGTTATAAATCTAGTTAATTTTTAATTGAAATAGTTCTCCTTGTGTTTTTAAAGTTAATAAATATGTGAATTCCTGTATCCTTTTCTCTGTAGCCTATTCATCACATGTATTTTTATATAAACATATTGAATCCTACCTGGTATCACATATACATTCTTGTGAGGTGGCTTACATGGCAGATACAAATTATGACAAGAGATCACTCCTCCTAAACGCTATTGGATCATAAAATTCAGCCTAAGGGTAACCTTTCTAGTTGAACAACATTATTCATAAATCCATGTTCAGTAAAATTAATATTTTTGGATCTGTGGACGATATATATTTCATCATGAATTTCAATTGGCATATATATTGCCACTTTATAATGTCTGTGTGTGTTTTGCTCTTTGCTTAATTGCTTTGGAAAGAGATGTGTCTGAATCAGCCTCTTGGCCCTGTGTGAGGCTGTGGCTTAGATTCTCAGCACCTGATGGATCTAAAGAAAGATCCCATGGGTGCATCCAAAACCAAAATGGCCAAAAGAGCAGTTATTGTGGATGAAGACTCTCACCTTCCTCTCTAATGGCCCTGACATCCATCAAGTGAAAATAGGGATCCTTTGGGTCAAATGAGTTCTTTAAAGCCCTGCAAAGTTTAGCCCATAGGTGCTTGGGTTTTCACATGAATCCAATTTACATAAAGAATCTAAACCCCACAGTCATTTGGCCTCAAATTGAAGAAGATAAGGGGCATGTGGGAGCATTTTGTTTTGAATTGTGGTAATTTGTTTGGCGCTTGGAACAGATGACTGGGTCCACCTCTGCTTGAACTCTGGTATGATTCTCCTTAGAGACTGAATTCTGGAAGTGACATAAGAGAAGTATTGTCATGAATTGTGTTTGGATTTTACTAGGCCATGCAACCTAGATCTCAGGTATTAATTGTGGTGCAGGGAGATCTAGGTGCAGGGTGGCTTTGCCCAGAGCACTGGGAATCTCAGCCTGGATATCACATGATTTTATTCTGAAATTCTTTAAAGCCACAGTTGAGAGTCAAAACACACATGGACTTCACATTGTAGACCTCAATGGGCCTGACTTCATGTGACCTTTTGGCCACTCTTTGGGAAGACTTGCCTGTGAGTGTTCTCAAGATCTTTCATTGAAATGAGCTTCTTCAACATTTAATGGTTCCTGAATGAATTGAAACCCACAGAGCCTCCAACTTTATCCTCAAAAAATGGCTTGATAAATACCATGAAACTTTTGAAATTCCCATGACCAGGTGGCACTGGAAAACTTTTGGATGTCCTGTTGCTGATCATGAGTGTATCTCACAGTGCCTTGACTGACTGGGTTTCATGAAAATTGTGTAGAACAGTGATGCCAGTATGTTGGAGCCTGTTCATTAGTGGGCCAAGAGCAGTGGTGTGAAGGTGTGTGATAAAACATGTGTGTTGGGGCATGTGGATTTGCCATTGGCTTCCAATTGCCTTGTGACTGACAGGGTACAGCCAGCAGACCCTTATATGTAAAGGCATCTTGTTATATGGATAAGTTTCTGGGCAATGTTCAGAATCAGGTTGCTATGGACAAAGGGGCAACCTATGTGGGACAGAATCCTGGTTGGTGCATTCTCATGCAGACTGTGTCCCTCCACACGTGACAGAACTCCCTCCAGCACTGTGTCCCAGTTGAACTCCTTGTATTTCATGAAGCAAATACCAAACTCCCAGTGCACCAAGCAGTAACACCACGAAAATTGGAGGATGACCAAATGGCTTCACAGTCAACCCGGGGAGACACTTACACCCCAGTGGCCATAGTTTAACTACAAAAAGAGTATTCAGCACTGCTGCCTCATTTTCATTGGAAAATTAGAAACAATGTCCTTCAGGTCACATATTTGCACACCCAGATTTGATGGTCACACAACAAAGGAAGCTAAAGCTCCTGACAACAACATGTATTTTAAGAGCCCAACCTCAGAGAGTTTCTCAAGAAGTCTTTACACAAGCAGAGCTCAATGTTTGTGGAGTGTTTACCCTGTCCCTTACTTTTGGAAACTCCTCTACCACCTACAAGTTTGTGAACTCCTGAGCATTTTTTATTCCTGATATGTATTTACAGATTTTCTAACTTTTCTCCTCTAATTGTATCTTACTTGGAACTAAGGTAATGTCAAGGCAATCTTCTGGATGAGAGTGTGAACATTTTTGTGTAGCACATATTTGCATACCAATTAGAGTCATTTTCCATATTTCCATTCGAAATACTGAATCCTTGACACTAACGCATACCCTAATAGACTCTGACTACTACTCCTAATATGATGGAGAAAAATAACACAAACAGAATAGGAATACAAGCAGTTCAGAGGAATCATAGTGTATAGTTGGACTTGTTTTTTGCATGATTAATTGTAGGTGTTATAAATCTAGTCAATTTTTAATTGAAATAGTTCTCCATGTGTTTTTAATGTTAACAAATATGTGAATACCTATCTCCCTTTCTCTGTAGCCTATTCAGCACATGTATTTTTAAATGAACATATAGAACACTACCTGGTATCACACCTACATTTTGTGAGGTGGCTAATTTGGCAAATACAATTTGTGAAAAGTGATCACTCCTGTTAAACTCTGTTGGAACTGAAAATTTAACCTAGGGGTGTGTTTCCTAGAAGAACAACATTATACATAAATACATGTTCTAAAAGAAATAATTTTGCATCTGTGGAGGATATATATTTCATGATAAATTTGATTGCTAATTTATTGTCTGTGTGTGTTTATATATATATATATATAAATATACATACACTCTCCAGATTTTTCAAAATATGAAACATATGTGTCTTATATACACTCCCTAAATTCATTCATGTTCATGTATATGGAATGATAAGATCATTCTCAGAAATATTCATCCACCTGAAATACATATTGTTTCCAGTACTGAAAACTAACTTCAGTTAATGTTGCATACAAATACTAATACTTCTACAGTAACTGACCCAGTTTAACATCAATGCAAGTACATTCCTATGTGACATGATGTGTATTTTGAAATTCATTTTAATTCAACACTGGTACATTACTATTTCTTCAATTTATGCACATCATAGGATATATATTTCATCCACAAGTTAGCAAATTTATAGGCATTTGTTTCACTTTCAATCACTTCCTGCTTCAGAACACATGGATTCTTCCATGTTTCTTGACTGGTCTTATAATGAGACTTCTTTCGAAATATATTATTTTTGATTTCTTTTATCACTTTTGAAGCAAAACTGACACTCACTTCATGATAAACCATAACTATAATATCACCATTAGATGTATAACTGGTTGGAATG
The DNA here is from genome assembly GCF_048772815.1 of Callospermophilus lateralis. NCBI lineage: Eukaryota > Metazoa > Chordata > Mammalia > Rodentia > Sciuridae > Callospermophilus > Callospermophilus lateralis. The sequence continues at coordinate 894,734 of NW_027514537.1, read as the reverse complement.
AATAATTTTATAACAATATAGTATTTTTTATATATTCTCTTATATCAGTTTATTCCATTATTTAAAGTGGAACCAGTTATATTATTTATTCACTATATTGTCTATTCATGCATTATCTCTATATTCATAGACACAGGGTACACCTCTTAGTACCCCCAGTACTAATTTATTAGTCTTCTAAATATTGCTCCCAGAAATGGTGGAAGAAATACTCATGTCACCTGATCTACATATGCATGTTATCATAGTAATATTCTGGACACAAAATGCAAAAGTCACACGTATGATTGTACCAAAGCCTAAATGGAAACTGAACATGGATTACTAAAAACATCCATATCCAGGTTGCCTAATGCTCTCAAATGTCAATCCTATTGGTGACCACATTTTTGTTTCTTCCTAAGATTATATATTCAACCTCAAAACTGTTGGAAATGTCTAGTTTTTTCACTCACTTTATACTTTGCCTGATTTCCTAATGTCTCTATTGATATCTACTTTCCTACATATTTTTTCCAGTTCAACATTGTGACTGACCCTTCACATGTGCTGACATTGACATTCACTCTCTAACCAAAACCCTATTGCTAATGAACTTTGGTCCAAATCCTATACTCTATCTTCTTCCGAAACATACTGACTATCTTCCTGATCCTATCGACTATCCCTTTTTGAGTGGATGTACTCTACTACATTCAATCATCTGAGGTAAAAGGTCCTATGCCATTGTATATCGATTTTTCTGAAACATGTATGCAGAACATAATTCAAAGCTACGTGTCCCAATCTATTGCCAAATGCACTTCTGAGCTTCAAATCTTACCTAGATTTCTGTTTTCATACTTATATTTAACCACTATATTTCTATATATTGCAGGTTCCCAATAACCTTATTCATCCCGCAGAATGATTCCTAACCCAAATCGAACGTGTTATTAACCCTAACCATACACTGTTGCCTCAATCTAACATTACAAAAGAGCAGGGACAGGGCTATTCTTTCAATTAGGGATGTAGGTAATCTTCCAACTGCTGAGAACCTCAAAGTTCGATGCAGAAATGATCCCTGGAGAAGATGTGGGCAGCTATGAAGGACCTGCATGAGCAAAAGCCATCTTCCATGGCAAACAACCTGGACAGGATGAAGGGATGTGTATGCATCAGACTCTCTCTTCTTAATGTAGAGAAGATGAACCTAACCAGGCCTGTGTGTAGAGCTGTTCCATGGTGTCTATTTTGATATACCATTCTAACTAGTCAAATTGTCACAGGAAGTAGGGGCACCCTCCAACTCATGGAACCATTGGAAGCAAGTGTTAGGACAAAGTTGTTGCCAAGGCAGTGACCTCATTCAGTTGCAAAGAAAGTGACATACCTCATTTCCTTGGTGATGGAACTCTCTGAAATTGGGATGCAAGAAGCCAGGCACCAAGAGCCAGTCCCAGTCCCAGTCCCAGTGAGCTCACTTGTTTGGATTTACCAAGTACAGAGTCAGACCTTCTTGGTACCTACTGATGTGAGGATGGCCAAATGCCAGTAGAGCTCTGAAGAGGGGCCTTTCTTGAGACAGCAGGTTGTGGCTAACAGCAGGCTCCTCGCAGAATAACAGAGTTGGCCAAGGAGACAAGATCTGAGACCAGACAGGCCATTTCGAGTGGAACATAGTATGGCCCACCAGTCAGAGGACACTCCAGATAGTTAAAGACCTATTTTTGGGAAGGAGGTGCCTTTTTGGTTGTGGGTGTGAGTTTGCGGTTTTGTTTCATGTTCTGAGAATAGGTAGGAAAGGTGGTTGGTTTGGTTTGGAGTCGACTGTTTCTAGTAAGTCTATAGACAAGGCGAGTGTTTCTATGTCTGTGTAGCCACTGTGTCCGTGGTTTTAGACATTAGAAACGAGAATGCATCAATGGAGGTGTCCTGTCTAGTAGAAAGCTTCACAGCATTCATCCTGCACAATTGATTAATGGACTGTTGCTTGCCTTATGGATGGGAAACACCTACTAACTTCCTAAGTTGCTGTTTTCTTCCTGAATTCTGGCCACTCTCCAGAATAGTATCATGGTTTATTGTCCAAGATATGTACCACCTCCAAACTCTGTGACATGGCCATGTCCTTGATAGCTGAAGGGAATGGGAACATCTCAGAAAACTCAGATATCAGTGTGACCAGTAAAGTCTCAGTGGAGAAACCCTGCTTGGCTCCATTTGCTTATCTATGTTTCTGTTGCCTTGAATGTCAGGAAGGTCTTTGCCTCAGGCCACCCCTTTGTGAAGCATGAAGAAACAGTTTTCAAATGGAAATGAATGGGCATCACCTGTGGCTCTTTGCTTAATTGCTCTGGAAAGGGATGTGTCTTAGTCAGACACTAGGCCCTGTTTGAGGCTGTGGCTAAGATTCTCAGCTCCTGATAGATCTAAAGAAGATCCCATGTGTGCATCCAAAACCAAAATGGCAAAAAATCTGTCATTGTGGATGAAGTCTCTTGCCTTCTTCTGTTTGGTTCCTGACCTCCATCAAGTGAGAATAGGGATCCTTTGGATCAAATGAGTTCTTCAAAGTCCTGCATAACTGCTTGGGTTGTCTCATGATGCCAAATCACATAAAGAATCTATACCTGACAGGAAGTAGGCCTCAAATTGGAGAAGCAGAGCAGTATTTATGGCAGGCCTAGAGCAGTTGTGTGCAGGTGTGTGACAATACATCTGTGGTGGGGTCATGTGGATCTTACATTGGCTTCCAAATGGCTTGTGACTGACATGGTGCAGCTAGCAGAACTTTGTATGTAAAGGCATCATGTTACATGGAGAGTTTTCAGGGCAATGTTCAGAATCAAGTTCCTATGGTAAAGGGGGCAAGCAATGGGGGATAGAAGCCTGGTTGGTGCATTCTCCTGCAGACCCTGACACACCATACGTTACAGCACTCCCTCCAGCATTGTGTCCCAGTTTAACTCCTTGTATGTCATGAACCAAATACAAAACACCCACTGCAGCAGCAAGAAAAACCACGAAAAGTGGAGGATGACCAAATGATTTCAAAGTCCAGACAGGGAGACACTTATCCCCCATTGGCCACAGTTTAGTTACAAAGAGTGAATTCAACACTGCTGCCTCATGTTCATTGGACAATAAGAATTCATGTCCTCCAGGTCACAAAAATGCAGACCCAAGTTTGATGGTCTCACTACAAAGGAAGCTAAAGCTTCTGAAAACAACATATATTTCAAGTACCCAACCTCATTGTCAGTATTTCCAGAAGTGTTTAGGCCAGCAGAGATCCATGTTTGTGGAGTTTTACCCTGTCCCTAAGGTTTGGAAACGTCTCTTCCACCTCAAAGGTTGTGAACTACTGAGCATTTTCCATTCTACGTATGTATTCACAGATTTTCTAACTCTTCTCCTCTAATTGTTTCTTACATGGGTCGTGGTTATTTCAAGCCATTGTTCTGAATGAGAGTGGGAATTTTTTGTGTGTAGCACGTATTTGCATACACATTGGATTCATTTTCCAATTTTCCATTCGAAATACTGAATCCCTGACACGAACCCATACCCTACTAGACTCTGACTACTAATTCTAATATGATGCAGAAAAGTAACACAAACAGAATTGAAATACAAGCAGTTCAGTGGAGGCATGGTGTATAATTGATCTTGCCTTTTGCATGATAAATGTCAGGTGTTATAAATCCAGTCTATTTTTAATTGAAATAGATCTCCATGTGTTTTTAAAGTTAACAAATATGTGAATTCCTGTCTCCCTTTGTCTGTAGCCTATTCAGCACATGTATTTTTATATGCACATATCAAATCCTACCTGGTGTCACACCTACATTCTTGTGAGGTGACTGACTTGGGAGATACAATTTGTGAGAAGACATCACTCCTCCTAAACGCTTTTGGAACTGATAATTCAAATAATGGGTGAGCTTCCTAGTAGAAAAACATTATACATAAATCCCTGTTAAGAAAATTGAATATTTTTGGATCTGTGATTGATGTATATTTCATGGTGAATTTAGATTTGCATATATGTTGCTACATTTTAATATCTGTATGTGTCTGTGTGTGTATACACACACACACACACACACACACACACTCTCTCTCTCTCCAGATTTTTCAAAATATGAAATATATGTATCTGATTTACACTAACTAAATTCATTTATGTTCAAGTATGTGGATTTATAATCAACTTTTCACAAGATTTTTCTCAGAAATAATTATCCACCTGAAATACATATTTGTTTCCTAGTACTGAAAACTAACTTCAGTGAATGGTACATACAAATCCTGTTGATAGCCACAGCCAAGGGTCTCCAGTAAATACCATATGTACTACTGCACAACCTAAGGCAGGCATGGTCCCTAAGCCACATGCTCGTTGTTTAAACAGAGAGGGGGAGATGTTGAGAGCCACAGCCAAAGGGGCCCCAGGAAACCTCCAGCTGCCAGCAAACTTCCAGCTGCCGGCTGATGATTGGCTCCACAGCGGCCCCAGCAACATCTAGCTGATTGGCTCCTCTGCGGTGATGCTCATTGCAGATGCTCGTTGAGCTGTTTCCCCGCCCTTTCAGACTGCCAGTGGATGATTGGCTGACAGAGGCCCCAGCAACATCTAGCTGATTGGCTCCTCTGTGGTGATGCTCAATGGGATGTTTCCCTGCCCTTTCAGACAACGGAGCTGCTCATTGGTGGACTTTTTTGGCTCCGCCCATGTGACCCAGCCAATCGGCCTCAAAAGGAGGAGGCTTGTGGTTGAGGGAGAGGCTTGTGGGAAGACTGTGGTGGCAGTTGGGCTCTGAGGGTTTTTCCTGAGAAGCTGTTTTGTTTGGCTTGTGTGGTTCTAAAAATAAAGTTTGTTTCTTTTGACAATTGGCTCCTGAATTGTGCCCAGCCAGACTGATGATAATCATGTAAAATGTTGATTTTAAATCGCATACATGAACTTGAATGAATTTAGGGAGTGTATAATAAGACACATATATTTCATATTTTGGAAAATTGGAAAATCTGGTATATATATATATATATATATATATATATATATATATATATATATATATATATATATATACACACACAACAATAAAATGTAGCAATATATATGCCAATCGAAATTTATCATGAAATATATATCATCCACATATCTAAAAATATTCATTTTACTGAACATGGATTTATGTATGATGTTGTTCACTAGGAAGCTCACCCATAGTTTGAATTTTCAGTTCCATCAGTATTTAGGGGAAGTGATCTATTCTCATAATTTGTATATTCCAAAGTTAGTGAGATCACAAGAATTTACGTGTGTTACCAGGTAGGAGTCTATATATGCATAAAAATATACATGTTCTAAAGAGGCTACAGAGCAAAGGAGACAGGAATTTACATATGTGTTAACTTTGAAAACTCATGGAGAAATATTACAATGAAAAGTTGACTAGATTTATAACACATATCCTTGATAAAGGAGAAGGAAAATCCAAGTATACACCATGCCTCCTACAAAAGGCCTGTATTTCTATTCTGTTAGGTTTCTTTTTCTCCATCATTTTAGGATAGTAGTCAGAGTCTAGTAGGGTATGGGTTAGTGTCAGAAATTCAGTATTGCAAATGGAAAATAGGATAATGTATCCAATGTGTATGCAAATATGTGCTACACAATAATCTTCCCACTCTCACCTAGAACAATGCCTTGACATTACCTTTGCCCCAAGTGAGACACAATTAGAGAAGAAGAGTTAGAAAATCTGTGAATACATATCTGGAATGGAAAATTCTCAGGAGTTCTCAACCTGGGAGCAGGTAGAGGAGTTTCCAGAAGTAAGGGATTGGGTAAACACTCCACAACCATGGAGCTCTGCTGGAAAAAAGACTTCTGGAGAATCTGCCTCTGAGGTGTGGCACTTGAAATATATATTGTTGTCAGGAGCTTTGTCTTCATTTGTAGTGAAACCATCAAAGCTGGGTCTGAATCTATGTGACCTGGAGAACATGGTTTCTTATTTTCCAATGAACCTGAGGCAGCAGTGCTGATTTCTCTCTTTGTAGGTAAACAGAGGCCACTGGGCCAAAGTGTCTAACCATGTGGACTGTGAAGCCATTTAGTCATCCTCCAATTTTCATGGTGTTTCTTGGTGCTGAACTGGGAGTTTGGTATTTGCTTCAAGAAATACAAGGAGTTCAACTGGGACACAGTGTTGGAGGGAGTTCTGTGACATGTGCTGGGTCAGAGTCTCCAGGAGAACGCACTAACCCGGCTTCTATCCCACATAGCTTGCCCCCTTGACCATAGCAACCTGATTCTGAACATTTCCCTGAAACCTCTCCATATAACAAGATGCCTTTGCATATAAGGGTCTGCTGGGTGCACCATGTTAGCTAAAAGCCATTTGGAAGTCAATGGCAGATCCACATGGCACCACCATAAATATTTTATCACACACCTGCACACCACAACTCTGGGCCAACTACTCCGCAGTCTCCATCTAACCGGCATCTCTGTTCTACACCACTTTCATTATACCCAATCAATCAAGGCACTGTCTGGTACACTAGTGATCAGCAACAGGACATCAAAGGTTCTCCAGTGCCACCTCATCATGCGAATTTCAAAAATTTCATGGTATTTATCTAGCCATTTTACAAGGATGAAGTTGGAGGCATTGTGGGTTTCAATTCTTTCAGGAATCATTCAATGTTGAGGAAGCTCATTTCAATGAAAGTTCTGGAGAACTCTCACAGGCAAGGCTTTCCAAAGAGTGGCCAAATAGTCACATGAAGCCAGGCCAATTGAGGTCTACAATGTGAGGTCCATGTGTGTTTTGACTCTCAACTATGTCTGGCAAGTATTTCAAAATAACATCATATGATATTCTGTCTGAGATTCCCAGTGCTCTGTGGAAAGCCACCCCGGGCCTAGATCTCAGTTTCAAAGGGTGACTTTCATGGGTGGCCGCCTAAAATCCCAACACAAATCATGGCAATACTTCTCTGAGGTCAGTTCCAGAACTCAGTCTCTAAGAGGAATCACACCAGAGTTCAAGCCCTGGTGGACCCAGTCATCTTTTCCGACTGCCACATAAATGACCACAATGAAAACCAAAACACTCCCAAATGGCCCTCATCTTCTTCCATATAGACACTCATCATAACCTCTGGCTTGACGTTTCCTTGAGGAGCACAGCCCAAGACAGTGTCCAAAATAATCTCCCTTTCCTCTCATTTGCCTAAAGTCAGGGTGGCCTGGACACCCATTCTGTGAACCATGAGTGATCAAATAACCCTGACTTTAATACTGCTCTGCTTCTCCAATTTGAGGCCTACTGTCTGTGGAGTATAGATTCTTGATGTGAATTGGAGTAATGAAAAAACCCAATAACCCATTGGCTACACTCTGCAGGGTTTTGAAGAACTCATTTGACCCAATAAATCCCTATTCTCATTTTATGGAGGTCAGGAACCTTACAGAGGAAAGTGAGAGACTTCATCCTCAATGACTGCTTTTTGGGCCATTTTGGTTTTTGATGTGCCTTCTGGAATGTTACATTTTTTTTTTTTTGGTTTTAGTGCCTTCTGGAATATTACATAATTTTTTTCTTTAGACATTATTGCCAGAGTTCCTATCTTCATCCCAGTGCAGGTGAAATCAAAGATAATACCAATCTACAGCTTCTGCAATAGCCATCCCTGTACTGCTTGCAGAACTTGCCTGGACACATTGTGAACTCACCTAAATGCATTGTGAACTATCTGTTGGTGCAGCGACTTGTGGTAGTGTTGGGGTATATTTGCTGATGATGTCATCGGTGGTACAATTTTTCCAAAAGGAGCCATCAATTGGCTTGGTGTATCTTCCTCCCTTCTGCGTGTCATGATCGTCCAGCTAAAATTTGGGGGGCCAACAGAGGTGAGGCAAAAAACCTCACCCACCCCCGCTGGTACAAAGACCTCTCCACAGGTGTGGCTCTATACTGGACGGGTAGTCAGTGACGGGTAAGATCCAATTGCAATGATACCAACTTAACGGGTAAAGACCATATGTACTATTGGACAACCTAAGGCAGGCACGGTCCCTAAGCCACATGCGTGTTGTTTAAACAGAGAGGCGAAGATATTGAGAGCCACAGCTGAAGGGGCCCCAGCAAAATTCCTGCTGCCAGCAAACTTCCAGCTGCCGGCTGATGATTGGCTCACAGCGGCTCCAGCAACACCTAGCTGATTGGCTCCTCTGCGGTGATGCTCAATGGGCTGTTTCCCTGCCCTTTCAGACCACAAAACTGCTCATTGGGGGACTTTTTTTGACTCCGCCCACATGACCCAGCCAATCGCCCTCAAGAGCAGGAGTATTGTGGGAGGCGGAGAGAGGCTCCTGTGGGAGGGAGAGGTTTTGGGAAGCCAGTGGTGGCAGTTGGGGCTCTGAAGGTTTTTCCTGAGAGGCTGTTTTGTTTGGCATGTGTGGTTCTAAAAATAAAGTTAGTTTCTTTTGACAAGTGGCTGCTGATTGTGCCCAGCAAGACTGCGGCATTATCCTAATATTTCTACAATAACTGACCCAGTTTAACATCAATGCAAGTAGATTCCTGTGGGAGAGGACATGATGTGTATTTTGACGTTCACTTTTATGTAACAGTGGTACATTACTATTTCTTCAGTTTACGCACATCATAGTATATATATTTGATCCACAAGTTCACAAATTTATAGGCATTTGTTTCACTTTCAATCACTTTCTGCTTCAAAACACATGTATTCCTCCAGGTTTCTTGACTGGTCTTTTCATGAGACTTCTTTCCAAACACATTATTTCCGATTTCCATAATCACTTTTGAAGCAAAACTCACACATTCTTCATGAAAAACCATAATGCTGATATAACCATTATATATATATTACTGGTTGGAATGAAGGATTGTATATCAATGTAAGATTTTCTGTATATTTTCAGATATCAATTCAATCCATTATTTAAAGTTAGAACCAGTTATAATATTTCTTTACAGTATGGTCTATTCATGCATTATCTCTATAATTATAGACACAGTGTACACCATTTTTACCTCCAAAAATAATTGATACGTCTTCAAAATATTGCTCCCAGAAATGGTGGAAGAAATACTCATGTCACCTGATCTACATATATATTTTACCACAGCAATATTCTGCACACAGAAAGAAGAGGTCAAACTTATGTTTGTACCAAAGCCTAAATGAAAAGTGAGCATGGATTACGGAAAACATCCATGTCCATATTGCCTAATGCTCTCAAAAGTTCATCCTATTGGTGACTACATGTTTGTTTCTTCCTAAGATTATATATTCAAACTCAAGCCTGTTGAAAATGTATAATTCTATCACTCACTTTATACTTTGCCTGATATCCTAATGTCAATTGATATCTGCATTCCTACTTTTTCCCCAGATCATCCTTTTGACAGACTCTCCACATGTGCTGACAATTACATTCACTCTCTATCCGAAACCCTATTGCTAAAGATCTTTTCATCCAAATCTTATACTCACTCTTCTTTCAAAACCTACCAACAATCTTACTAATCCTACAAATTATTTCTTTTTGACTGGATGTTCTCTTCAACATTCAATCAACCAAGGTACAAGGAATTATGCCATTGTATATCGATTTATCTGAGACATCTGTGCAGAATATAATTCAAAGCTAAGAATCCCAGCCAAGGGTCCAATGCAATTCTGGGCTTCAAATATTACCTAGATGTCTGTTTTCATACTTATATTTCACTTATATTCTTATAAATATCGCACGTTCCCAATACCATAATTCATCCCGCAGAATGATTCCTAACCCAAATGGAACATGTTATTAACCCTGACCATACACTGTTCTCTCAATCTAACTTTACTGAAGAGCAGGGACAGAGTTGGTCTTTCAATACAGAAATTAGGGGATCTTCCACTTGCTGAGAACCTCCAATGTCATTAAAGAAATGATCCCTGGATTAAATGTAGGCAGCTATGAATGACGTCAGAGAGCAAAAGTCATCTTCCATGACAAACAACCTGGTTAGCATGAAGGGATGTGTCTGAATCAACATTTCTTTTCTTAATGTATAGAAGATGGACCAAACCAGGCCTATCTGGAGAGCTTTTTTTAGGTGCCTATGGTTGATATACCATGCAAACTTGTGAAAGTTTCACTGGAAGAAGGGGCAGCCTCCAACTCATTGGACTTTGGAAGCAACTGTTAGGACAAATTGGTTGACAAGGCAGTAACCTAATTCAGTTCCTGAAGGAAGTGACCTACGTCACTTCCTTGGTGAAGGAATTCTCTGAACTTGGGATCCATGAAGACAGGTACCCAGAGCCAGTCCCAGTCCCAGTCCCAGTGGGCTCACTTGTTCAGTTTTACCAAGGACAGGGTCAGTCTTTCTTGGTACCTACCTATGTGAGGATGGCCAAAGGCCAGAAGAGCTCTGAAGAGGGACCTTTTCTGAGAAAGCAGGTAGTGGCTCACCGCTGGCTCCTGACAACTTCACAAAGTTGGCCAAAGAGACCAGATCTGAGTCAGGACAGGACATTTCGGGAGAACATTTTTATGGCCCACCAGTCAGAGGACACTCTGGATAGTCACAGACCTACTTGGGGGAAGGAGGTGCCTTTGTGGGAGTGGTTGTGGTTTTGTGGTTTTGTCACATGTTCTGAGAATAGGTAGGAAATGTGGTTTGTTTGGTTTGGATTGGACTGTTTCTAGTAAGTCGTTTGACATGTAAGTGTTTCTATGTCTGTGTATCCCACTGTGTCTGTGGTTGTAGACATTAGAAAAGAGAATGAATTAATGGATGTGTCCTGTCTAGTAGAAAGCTTCCCAGCATTCATCCTGCCCAATTGATGAATGGACTGCAGCTTGCCTTCTGGATGGGCAAAACCTTCTATCTTCCTAAGATCCTGTTTTCTTCCTGAATTCTGGCCACTCTCCAGAATAGGCTCATGGTTTTGTGTCCAAGATATATACCACCTCCAAGCTCTGTGACATGGCCATGTACTTGATAGCTGAAGTGAATGGGGAGCATCTCAGAAAACTCAGATATCAGTGTGACCAGGAAAGTCTCAGTGGAGAAACCCTGCTTTGTGTCTTTTGCTTACCTGTTCTTCGGTTGCCCTAAATGTCAGGAAGGTCTTTGCCTCTGGCCACCCCTTTGTGAAGCCTGAAGAAAACAGTTTTCAAATGAAAATGAATGGGCATCACCTGTGGCTCTTTGCTTAATTGCTTTGTAAAAGGATGTGTCTGAATCAGCCTCTTGGTTCTGTGTGAGGTTGTGGCTTAAATTCTAAGCACCTGATGCATCAAAAGATAGATTCCATGTGTGCATTCAAAACAGAAATGGCAAATGAGTCTCTTGCCTTCCTCTATTAGATTCCTGACCTTCATCAAGTAAGAATCAGGATCCTTTAGTTCAAAAGAGTTGTTTGAACCCCTGCAGAAGTGCTTGGGTTTTCTGATGACTCCAAATCACATAAAGAATCTATACCTGACAGTCAGTAGGCCTCAAATTGGAAAAGCAGAACAGTATTAACGCCATGCCTATTTGATCAGTTCTGGTTCACAGGAAGGGTGTGTAGGCCACCCTGACTTTCGGCAAATGAGGGGAAAGTGAGCTTATTTTGGACAGTGTCTTGGTCTGCGGCCCTCATGGAAACTTCTAGCCAGAGGTTATGATTAGTGTCTATATGGAAGAACATGAGGGCCATGTGAGAGTGTTTTGGTTTTCATTGTGGTCATTTGTGTGGAGGTGGGAAAAGATGACTGCGTCCACCTGGGTTTCAACTCTTGTGGGATTCCCCTTGGAGACTGAGTTCTGAAACTGACCTTATAGAAGTATTGCCATGAATTGTGTTGGGATTTTCGGAGGCCACGCATGAGAGTCACCCTTGGAAACTGAGATCTAGGCCCAGGGTGGCTTTCCACAGAGCACTGGGAATCTCAGCGAGGATATCACTTGATTATATTCTGAAAGACTTGGCAGCAATAGTTGAGAGTCAAAACACACATGGACCTCACATTGTAGACCTCAATGTGGCTGGCTTTATGTGACCTTGGGCCACTCTTTCAGAAGACTTGCCTGTGAGAGTTCTCTAGAGCTTCCATTGAAATGAGATTCCTCAACATTTAATGGTTCCTGAATGAATTGAAACCCACAGAAACTCCAACTTCATCCTTGAAAAATGGCTAGAAAATACCATGAAATTTTTGAAATTTCCATGACCAGCTGGCACTGGAAAACCATTTGATGTCCTGTTGCTTATCATGAGTATACAGGACAGTGCCTGGTTTGACTGAGTTTCATGATAATGGTGTAGAAAAGATATGCCAGTATGTTGGAGCCTGCTGAGTAGTGGGCCAAGAGCAGTAGAGTGTAGGTGTGTGAAAAAACATCTGTGGTGGGGCCACGTGGATCTGCCATTGGCTTAGAAATGGTTTGTGACTGACATGGTGCAGCTAGCAGACCTTTGGATGTAAAGGCATCTTGTTGTATGGAGAGGTTTCAGGTCAATGTTCAGAATCATGTTGCTATGGTCAAGGGGGCAACTATGTGTGATAGAAGCCTTCTTGGTACATTCTCCTGCCGATCCTGACCACCACACGTGATAGAACTCCCTGCAGCACTGTATCACAGTTAAACTCCTTTATTTCGTAAAGTAAATACCAAACTTTCAGTGCAGCATCAAATAACATGATTAAATGTGAAGGATGATCAAATGGCTTCACAGTCCACATGGGGAGACACTTAGCCCCCAGTAGCCCCAGTTTGCCTACAAAGAGAGAATTCAGTACTGCTGCCTCGTGTTCATAGGAAAATAAAAAAAACATGTCGTCCAGGTCACATAGATGCAGACTCAGCTTTGATGGTCTCACTACAAAGGAAGCTAAAGCTCCTGACAACAACATATATTTCAAGTGCCCAACCTCAGAGGCATTTTCTCAAGAAGTTTTAAGGCCGACACAGCTCCATGTTTGTGGCATTTACCCTGTCCCTTACTTTTGGAAACTCCTCTACCACCTTCAAGGTTGTGAACTCCTGAGCATTTTCCATTCCAGATATTTATTATGAACTCAAACAACAACAAGTGCTGTTGAGGATGTGGAGAAAAGGGTACACTTGTACATTGCTGGTGGGACTGCAAATTGGTGCAGCCAAATTGGAAAGCAGTATGGAGATTTCTTGTAGAGGTGGGAATGGAACCACCATTTGACCCAGGTATTCCCCTTCTCAGTCTATTCCCTAAAGACCTAAAAAAAATGCTACAGGGACACTGCTACATTGATGTTCATAGCAGCACAATATACAATAGCAAGACTGTGGAACCAACCTAGATGCACTTCCATAGATGAATGGATAAAAAATGAGGCATTTATACACAATGGAGTATTACTCTGCATTAAAAAATGACAAAATTTTTACAGAGAAATGGATGGCATTAGAGCAGATTATGCTAAGTGAAGCTAGCCAATCCCTAAAACCAAATGCCAAATGTCTTTTTGATATAAAGAGAGTAACTAAGAACAGAGTAGGGACTAATAGAATGAGAAGAAAATTAACATTAAACAGGGATGAGAGGAGGAAGGGAAAGGGAGAGAGAAGGGAAATTGCATGGAAAAAAAAGGAGACCCTCAGGGTTATACAAAATTACATACAAGAGGAGGTGAGGGACAGGAAAAAATTATACAAGGGGGAGAAATGAATTACAGTAAAGAGGTAGAGAGAGAAGAGGAGAGGGGAGGTAAGGGGAGGGGGATAGTAGAGGTTAGGAAAGGCAGCAGAATACGACAGACACTAGTATGGCAATATGTAAATCAATGGATGTGTAACTGATGTGATTCTGCAATCTGTTTATGGGGTAAAAATGGGAGTTCATAACCCACTTGAATCACAGTGTGGAATATGATATATCAAGAACTATGTAATGTTTTGAACAAGCATAAATAAAAATTAAAAAAAAGAAAACTAACTTTGGTGAATGGTGCAAAGAAATCCTAATATTTCTACAGTAACTGACACAGTTTAACATCAATGCAAGAAGATTCCTGTGGGACATGATGTGTATTTTGATGTTCATTTTTATTCAGCACTGGTACATTACTATTTCTTCAGTTTATTCACATCATATTATAATATTTCATCCACAAGTAAGCAAATTTATCGTCATTTTTTTCAATTTCAATCACTTCCTGCTTCAGAACTCATGAATTCCTCGGTGTTCCTTGACTGGCATTTTCATGAGACTTCTTTCCAAACACATTATTTTCGATTTCCATAATCACATTTGAAGCAAAACTCACACAAACTTCATGATAAATCGTACCCTAATATTAACATTAGGTGTATAACTGGTTGTCATGAATGATTGCATGTCAATATAAGATTTCTTATATATTTTCAGATATCAATTCAATCCATTATTTAAAGTGGAACAAGTTGTATTATTTATTGAAATTAAGGTCTATTCATGCATTATCTGTATATTCATAAAAACAGGGTACACCTCTTTTTACCCCCAATGCTAATTTATACGTTTTCAAAATACTGCTCCTAGAAATGGTGGAAGAAAAAATCATGTCATCTGATCTACATATACATTTTATCACAGTAATATTCTGGAAACAAAATGCAAAGGTCCCACTTAGGATTGTACCAAAGCCTAAATGTAAAGTGAACATGGATTACTAACAATATCCATGTCCATGTTGCCTAATGCTCTCAAATGTCAATCCTATTGGTGACCTACATATTTGTTTCTTCCTAAGATTAGATATTCAATCTCAACCCTGTTGAAAATGTCTTATTCTATCACTCACTTTATACTTTGCCTGATTTCCTAATGTCTCTATTGATATCTGCTTTTCTACAAAATTTCCCCAGTTCATCATTGTGTCTGATTTCTTCATATGTGCTGACATTTATATTCACTCACTGCCCGAAAAAAATTGCTAAAGAACTTTTGTTACATATCCTATACTAACTCTACTTGCTAAACATAACGACTATCTTCTTTTTTTTTTTTAATTTTTTTTATTGGTTGTTCAAAACATTACAAAGCTCATGGCATATCATCTTCCATACATTTGATTCAAATGGGTTATCAGCTCCCATTTTTACCCCAAATACAAGTTGCAGAATCACATCGGTTACACATCCACATTTTTACATAATACCATATTAATGACTGCGACTATCTTCTTAATCCTACCGACAATCCCTTTTGACTGGATGTTCTCTTCAGCATTCAATCATCCAAGGTTCAAGTTCCTCTGCCATTGTATATCGATTTATTTGAGACATGTGTGCAGATAGTAATTCAAAGCTAAATATCCCAATCAATGGCCCAATGTCCTTCTGGGATTCAAATCTTACTTTAATTTCTGTTTTCATATGTATATTTAACCTCGATATTCTTATAAATATCACAGGTTCCCAATACCATTATTAATCCAGCAGAATGATTCCTAACCCAAATCGAACATGAAATTAACCCTAACCATACACTGTTCACTCAATCTAACTTTACAGAAGAGCAGAGACAGATTGTTCTTACAATACAGGAATGTAGGGGATGCTCTACCTGTTAAGAACCTCAAAGGTCCATGCAGAAATGATCCCTGGAGAAGATGTAGGCAGCAATGAAGGACCTGAGAGACAAAAAGTCATTTTCCATGGCAAACAACCTGGTCAGGATGAAGGGTTTTGTCTGAATCAGCCTCTATCTTCTTACTGTAGAGAAGATGGACCAAACCAGGCTTGTGTGGAGAGCTGTTCTCGGGTGCCTAAGGTTGATATACCATTCTAAGTTGTGAAAGTGCCAAAGGAAGTAGGGGCAGCCTCCATCTCATGGGACCCTTGGAAGCAACTGTTAGGACAAAGTGGTTGCCAAGGCAGTGACCTCATTCAGTTCTTAAAGGAAGTGACCTACCTCACTTCCTTGTTGATGGAACTTTCTGAACTTGGGACCAAGGAAACCAAGCACCAGAGCCAGTCCCAGTCCCAGTCCAAGTGGTCTCATTTGTTTGGAATCACCAAGGACAGAGTCAGTCTTCTTGGTACTGACTGATGTGAGGATGGCCAAATGCCAGGAAAGATATGAACAGGGGCCTTTCCTGACTAAGCAGGTAGTGGCTCACTGTTGGCTCCTGACTGCTTTACAGAGTTGTACAAGGAGACCAGATCTGAGACAGGACAGACCATTACCGGGGAACATAGTATGGCAAACCTGTCAGAGGACACTCCGGATAATCACAGCCCGACTTGGGGGAAGGAGGTGTCTTTTTGAGTGTGGGTGTGTGGTTTTGTCTCTGTTCTGAGAATAGGTAGGAAAGGAGGTTTCTTTGGTTTGCAGTGAACTGTTTCTAGTAAGTCGTTTTACAAGGTGAGTGTTTCTATGTCTGTGTATCCCACTGTGTCCGTGGTTGTATACATTAGAAAAGAGAATATATCAATGCATGTGTCCCCTCTAGTAGAAAGCTTCCCAGCATTCATCCTGCCCAATTAATGAATGGAGTGTGGTTTCCATATCGATAGGCAACACCTACTACCTTATTAAGTCCCTGTTTTCTTTCTGAATTCTGACAACTCTTCAGAATAGGCTCTTGGGTTTGTGTCCAAGATATGTACCACCTCCAATCTCTGTCACATGGCCATGTACTGGATATCTGAAGGGAATGGCCAGCGTCTCAGAAAACTCAGATATCAGTGTGACCAGGAAAGTCTCAGTGGAGAAACCCTGCTTTGGGCCTTTTGCTAACCTATTGTTCTGTTGCCTTGAATCTCAGGATGTCTTTGCCTCTGGCCACCGCTTTGGGAAGCCTGAGGAAAACATTTTTCAAATGGAAATGAAGGGCATCACCTGTGTCTCTTTGCTTAATTGCTTTGGAAAAAGATGTGTCTGAATCATCCTCTTGGCCCTGTGTGAGGCTGTGGCTTAGATTCTCAGCACCTGATGGATCAAAAGAAAGATCACATGTGTGCATCCAAAACCAAAATGGCAAATATTCACTCATTGTGAATGAATTCTTTTACCTTCCTCTGTTAGGATCCTGACTTCCATCAAGTGAGAATAGGAATCCTTTGGGCCAAATGAGTTCTTCAAATCTCTGCAGAGGGGCTTGGATTTTCTCATGACTCAAATTCACATAAAGAATCTAAACCACAGAGTCAGAAGGCCTCAAATTGAAAAAGCCAAGCAGTATTAATGGCAGGCCTATTTGATCATTCCTGGTTTACAGGAAGTGTGTCCAGGCCACCTTGATGTTAGACAAATGAGGGGAACAGGACCTTAATTTGGACACTGACTTGGGCTGTGGACCTCATTGAAAACTCCAGCCAGACGTTATAAGGAGTGTCTATATGGAAAAAGATGAGGACCATGTGGGAGTGTTTTGGTTTTAATTGTGGTCATTTGTGTGGCGGTTGGAAGAGATGACTGTTCCACTGGGCTTGAACTCTGGTGTGATTCCCCTTAGAGACTGAGTTCTTTAACTGACCTCAGAGAAGTATTGCCATGAATTGTGTTGGGATTTTAGGAGGCCATACATGAGAGTCGCCCTTGGAACCTGAGATCTAGGCCCAGGTTGGATTTCCACAGAACATTGGGAATTTCAGCTAGGATATAACATACAATTTTTCTTAAAGACTTGGCAGCCATATTTGAGTTTAAAACACACATGGACCTCATATTGTAGATCTCAATGGGCCTGGCTTCATGTGACATTTTGCCCACCCTTAGGGAAACCTTGCCTGTGAGAGTGCTCCAGAGCTTTCATTGAAATTAGCTTCTTCACCATTTAATGGTTCCTGAATTAATTGAATCCCTCAGAGCCTCAAACTTCATCCGTGAAAAATGGCTAGAAAATTACCATGAAATTTTTGATATTTTCATGATCAGCTGGCACTGGAAATACTTTGGATGTCCTGTTTCTGATCCTGAGTATACCAGACACTGCCTTGATTGACTTTGTTTCATGAAAATGGTGTAGAACAGATATGCCAGTAAGTTGGAGCCTGGTGAGTAGTGGGCCTAGAGCAGTGGTTTGCAATTGTGTGATAAAACATCTCTGTTTCGGCCATGTGGATCAGCCATTGGCTTCCAAATGGCTTGTGACTGACATGGTGCAGCCAGCAGACCCATATATGTAAAGGCATCTTGT
This sequence comes from Callospermophilus lateralis, assembly GCF_048772815.1. Lineage (NCBI taxonomy): Eukaryota > Metazoa > Chordata > Mammalia > Rodentia > Sciuridae > Callospermophilus > Callospermophilus lateralis. The sequence continues at coordinate 876,556 of NW_027514537.1, read as the reverse complement.
TATATGGAGAGGATTCACTGCAATGTTCAGAATCATGTTGCTATTCTCAAGGGGGCAATCTACATGGGATAGAACCTTGGTTGGTGCATTCTCCTGAAGACCCTGACTCACCACACCTTAAAGAACTCCCTCCACCACTCTGTCCCATTTTAACTCCTTGTATTTTTTGAAGCAAATACCAAACTCCCAGTGCAGCAGCGAGAAACAAAACGAAAAGTGGAGGATGACCAATTGGCTTCACAGTCCACACTGAAAGACACTTAGACCCCAGTGTCCATAGTTTACCTACAAAGAGAGAATTCAGCACTGCTGCCTCATGTTCATTGGATAATAAGAAACCATGTCCTCCAAGTAACATAGATGCAGACCCAGCTTTCATGGTTTCTCTACAAAGGAACTAAATCTCCTCAGAACATCAAATACTTCAAGTGCCCACTCTTAGAGGCAGTTTCTCAAAAAGTATTTAGGCCAGCAGAGCTACATGTTTGTGGAAGGTTTACCCTGTCCCTTACTTTTAGAATCTTCTCTACCACCTCCAAAGTTGTAAACTCCAGAGTATTTTCCATTCCAGATATATATTCACAGATTTTCTAACTCTTATCCTCTAATTGTGTCTTACTTGAGGAGAATGTAATGTCAAGGCATTGTTCTGGATGAAAGTGGGAAGATTTTTGTGTAGCACATATTTGCATACACATTGGATTCAATTTCCTATTTTCCATTAGAAATGCTGAATCCCTGAAACTAACATATACCCTATTAGACTCTGACTACTAATCCTAATATGATGGAGAAAAATAACACAAACATAATAGAAATACAAGCAGTTTAGATGAGGTATGTTTTATAGTTGGAGTTGCCTTTTGCATGGTATAGTGTAGCAGTTATAAATCTAGTCAATTATTTGTTGAAATAGTTCTCCATGCGTTTTTAAAGTTAACAAATAAGTGAATTCCTGCCCCCCTTTCTCTGTAGCCTATTCAGCACACGTATTTTTATATGCACATATAGAATCCTACCTGGTACCACACGTACATTCTTGTGAGGTGGCTGACTTGGCAGATACAAATTTGAAGAAGAGATCACTCCTCCTAAACGCTGCTTGAACTGGTAATTCAAATGTGAGTGAGCTTCCTAGTTGAACAACATTATACATAAATCCATGTTCAGTAAAATGAATATATTTGGATCTGTGGATGATATACATTTCATGGTGAATTTCGTTTGGCATATATATTGCAATTTTTAATGTCTGTCTCTGTGTGTGTATATAAATATATATATAGATACACTCTCAGGAGTATTCAAAATATGAAATATGTGTCTTAATACACACTTCCTAAATTCATTCATATTTATGTTGTGGATTTATAATCAACTTTTCACAAGATTATTCTCAGAAATATTCATCCACCTGAAATACGTATTTGTTTCTTAGTACTGTTTCCACCCCAGATATGCATTCACGGATTTTCAAACTCTTCTACCCTAATTGTGTCTTACTTGAGGTGAAGGTAATGTAAAGGCATTGTTCTGGATGAGAGTGGGAAGATAATTGTGTAGCATATATTTTTATACACATTGGATTAATTTTCCTATATACCATTGAAAATACTGAATCCCTGACAATAACCCATACCCTACTATACTCTGTCTACCAATCCAAATGATGGAGAAAAACAACCCAAACAGAATAGAAATACAAGCAGTTCAGAGGAGGCGTGAGGTATAGTTGGACTTGCCTTTTTCATGATAAATGGTAGGTGTTATAAATCTAGTCAATTTTTAATTGAAATAGTTCTCCATGTGTTGTTAAAGTTAACAAATATGTAAATGCCTGTCTGCCTTTCTCTGTAGCCTATTCAGCACATGTATTTTTATATGCTTTATAGAATCCTACCTGGTATCACACGTTCATTTTTGTGAGGTGACTGACTTGGCAGATACAAGTTGTGAGAAGAGATCACTCCTCTAAACGCTGTTGGAACTGAAAATTCAAACTATGGGTGAGCTTCCTAGTAGAACAACATTATACATAAATCCTTGTTCAGTAAAATAAATATTTTTGCATCTGTGGATGCTATATATTTTATGATGAACTTCGATTGGCGTATATATTCCTATATTTTAATGTCTGTGTGTGTGTTTTGTGTGTGTGTGTGTGTATATATATATATATATATATATATATATATATACACATATATATGTATATACACATATATATAATTATGAATATATATATATATATATATATATATATATATATATATATATATATATATACTGTCCTGATTTTTAAAATATGAAATGTATGTATCTTAAATAGACTCCCTAAATTCATTCATGTTCAAAAATGTGGATTTATAATAAACTTTTCACAAAATTATTCTCAGAAATATTCATCCTCCTGAAATACACATTTGTTTCATAGTTCTGAAAACTAACTTCAGTAAATGGTGCTTACAAATCCTAATATTTGTTCAGTAACTAACCCAGATTAACATCAATCAAGTAGATTCGTATGGGACATGATGTGTATTCTGACGTTTATTTTCATTCAACACTGGTACATTACTATTTCTTCAATTTTTACAAATCATAGGATATATACATTTCATCCACAAGTTCACAAATTTATACGCATTTGTTTCACAATCACTTCCTGCTTCATAAAACATGTATTCCTCCAGGTTTCTTGACTGGTCTTTTCATGAGACTTCTTTCCAAACACATTATTTTAGATTTCCATAATCACTTTTGAAGCAAAACTCACACACCCTTCATGATAAACCATAACCTTAATGTGGCCATTAGATATATAACTGGTTGGAATGAATGTTTGTATGTCAATATAAGATTTCTTGTATTTTTTCACATATAATTTCAATCCATTATTTAAAGTCGGAACCAGATATATTATTTATTCACAGTATGGTCTATTCATGCATTATCTCTATATGCACAGACAAAGGGTACACCTCTTTTTACCCCCATTACTAATTTATACGTCTTGAATATGTTGCTGCCAGAAATGGTGGAAAAATAGTCATGTCACCTGATCTACATATACGTTTTATCACAGTAATATTCTGGACCAAAAAAGCAAAGGTCACACTTAAGATTGTAGCAAAGACTAAATAAAAAGTGAGCATGGATTACTAAACATCCATGTCCAGGTTGCCTAATGCTGTCAAATGTCAATCCTATTGGTCACTACACATTTGTTTCTTTCTAAGATTATATATTCAAACTCAACCCTGTTGAAAATATCTAATCCTATCACTCACTTTATACTTTGCCTGATTTCGTAATGTCTCTATTGATATCAGCTTTCCTAACTATTTTCCCCAGTTTATCATTGTGACTGTCTCTTCACTTGTGCTGACATTAACATTCACTGTCTACCAGAAACCCTATTGCTAAACAACATTTGGTCCAAATCCTATACTCACTCTTCTTTCAAAACCTACCGAGAATCTTCCAAATCCTACCGACTATCCCTTTTGACTGGAAGTTCTCTTCTACATTTAATCATTCATGGTACAAGGACCTAAGCCATTGTATATCGATTTACCTGACACATCAGTGCAGAACATAATTCAAACCTACGTATCCCAATCAAGGGCCCAATGCCCTTTTGGGCTTCAAATCTTAGCTAGATTTCTGTTTTCATACTTATAATTCACCTATATATTCTTGTAAATATCGCAGTTTCCCAATACCATTATTCATCGCGCAAAAAGTTTCCTAATCCAAATCGAACCTGTTAGTTAACCTAACCATACACTGTTCAGTCAATTTAACTTTACAGAAGAGCAGGGATAGAGTTGTTCTTACAATACAGGAATATAGGGGATCTTCCACATGCTGAGAAATTCAAAGGTCCATGCAGAAATTATTCCTGGAGAAGTTGTAAGCAGCTATGGAGGACCTAAGAGAGCAAAAGTGATCCTCCATGGCAAACAACCTGGTCAGGATGAAGGGTTGTGTCTGAAACAGCTTCTCTCTTCTTAATGTAGAGAAGATGGACCAAACCAGGCCTGTGTGGAGAGCTGTTCCCAGGTGCCAATGGTTGATATACCATTCTAACTTGTGAAAGTGTCACAGGAGGTAGGGGCAGCCACCATCTCATGGGACCCTTGAAAGCAATTGTTAGGACAAAGTGGTTGCCAGGGCAGTAACCTCATTCAGTTCCTGAATGAGGTGACCTACCTCTCTTCCTTGATGACGGATCTCTCTGAACTTGGGATCCAGGAAGCCAGGCACCCAGAGTCAGTCCCAGTTTCTTACCCAGTGGGCTCAGTTGTTTGGAATAACCAAGGACAGAGTAAGTCTTCCTTGGTACCTACTGATGTGAGGATTGCCAAATGCCAAGAGAGCTCTAAAAAGGGGAATTTTCTGAGAAAGCAGGTAGTGGCTCACCACTGGCTCCTGAAAACTTCACAGTGTTGGCCAAGGTGACCAGATCTGAGAAGGACAGGCCATTTCAAGGAAACATAGTATGGCCCATCAGTCAGAGTACATTCCAATTAGTCACAGACCTACTTGAATAAAGGAGGTGTCGTTTTGGTTGTGATTGTGATTTTGTGGTTATGTCTCATGTTCTGAGAATAGGTAAGAAAGGAGGTTTGTTTGCTTTAGAGTGGACTGTTTATAGTAAGTCATTTGACAAGGTGATTGTTGGTATGCCTGTGTATCCCACTGTGTCCGTGGTTGTAGACATTATAAATGATAATGCATCAATGGATGTGTCCTGTCTAGTAGAAAGCTTGCCAACATTCATCCTGCCCAATTTATGAGTGGACTGCAGGTTGCTTTAGGGACGGGCAACACCTACTATCTTCCGAAGTTCCTGTTTTCTTCCTGAATTCTGGCCACTCTCCAGAGTAGGCTCATGGTTTTGTGTCCAAGATATGTACCACCTCCAAGCTCTGTGACATTGCCATATACTGGATAGCTGAAGGGAATAGCAAGCATCTCAGAAAACTCAGATATCAGTGTGACAAAGAAAGTCTCAGTAGAGAAACCCTGCTTTGGGCCTTTTGCTTACCTATTTTTCTGTTGCTCTGAGAGTCAGGAAGGTCTCTGCCTCAGGCCACCAATTTGTGAAGCCTGAAGAAAACTGTTTTCAAATGGAAATGAATGGGCATCACCTGTGTATGTTTGCTTAATTGCTTTGGAAACGGATGTGTCTGAATCAGCCACTTGGCCCTGTGTGAGGCAGTGGCTTAGATTCTCAGCACCTGATGGAACTAAAGAAAGATCCCATGTGTGCTTCCAAAACCAAAATGGCAAAAATATCAGTAATTGTGTATGAAGTATCTTGCCTTACTCTGATAGGTTTCTGATCTCCATCAAATGAGACTAGGGATCCTTTGGGTCAAATGAGTTCTTCAAAGCCCTGCAGAGGCTAGCCCATATGAACTTGGGTTTTTTCATTACTTTAAATCACATTAAGAATCTATACCTGACAGTCAGTAGGCCTCAAACTGGAGAAGCAGAGCAGTATTAAGGCCAGGCTTATTTTATCACTCCTGGTTCACAGGAATGGTGTCCAGGCCCAGCTGACTTTAAGCAAATAAGGGATAAGGGAGCTTGTTTTGGATACTGTCTTGTGCTGCGCCCCTCATGGAAACCTCCAGCCAGAGGTTATAATGAGTGTCTATATGGAAGAAGGTGAGGACCATGTGGGAGTGTTTTGGTTTTAATTGTGTTCATTTGTGTAGTGGTTGGAAGAAATGACTGGATCCACCAGGGCTAGAACTTTGGTATGATTCACCTTAGAGACTGAGTTCTGGAACTGACCTCAGAGAAGTATTGTCATGAATTGTGTTGCGATTTTAGAAGGCCACACATGAGAGTCGCCATTGGAAACTGAAATCTAGGCCAAGGGTGGCTTTCGACTGATCACTTGGAATCTCAGCCAGGATATCACATGATTTTATTCTGAAAGACTTGACAGGCATAGTTGAGAGTCAAAACACACATGGACCTCACATTGTAGACCTCAATGGGCTGGGCTTCATGTGACTATTTGGCTACTCTTTGGGAAGCCTTGCCTTTGAGAGTTCTCCAGAGCATTCATTGAAATGAGGTTCCTCAACATTAAATGGTTCCTGAATGAATTGAAACCCACAGTTTCTCCAACTTCATCCTTGAAAAGTGGCTAGATAAATACCCTGAAATTTTTGAAACTCCCATGACCAGGTGGCACTGGAGAACCTTTGGATCTCGTGTTGCTGATCATTAGTGTACCAGACAGTGCCTTGATTGACTGGGTTTCATGATAGTGGTGAAGAACAGAGATGCCAGTAAGTTGAGAATGCTGAGTAGTGGGCCCAGAGCAGTGGTGTGCAGGTGTGTGATAAAATATCTGAGGTGGGGCCGTGTGGATTTCCAATTGACTTCCAAATGCCTTTTGGCTGCCATGGTGCATCCAGCAGAACCTTACATGTAAAGGCATCTTATTATATGGAGAGGTTTCAAGGCAATGTTCAGAATCAGGTTGGTATGGTCAAGGAAAAAGCTGTGTGAAATAGAAGCCTGGTTGGTGCATTCTCCTGCAGTTCGTGACCCACCACACGTGAAAGAACTCCCTCCAGCACTGTGTCCCAGTTGAACTCCTTGTATTTTGTGAAGCAAATACCAAACTCCCAGTGCAGCACCAAGAAACACCACAAAAATGGAGGATGATCAAATGGCTTCACAGTCCACACGGGGAGACACTTAGCCCCCAGTGGCCACAGTTTACCTACCAAGAGAGAATTCAGCACTGCTGCCTCATGTTCATTGGAAAATAAGAAACCATGCTCTCCATTCACATAGATGCAGACCCAGCTTTGATGGTCTCAATAAAAAAGAAGCTAAACCTTCTGACAACAAAATATATTTAAAGTACCCAACCTCAGAGGCAGTTTCTCAAGAAGTCTTTAGGCCGGCAGAGCTCTATGTTTGTGGAGTGTTTACCTCTTAGACCAGGATGTAAGAAAAGAACACTGACTCCAGTTAAAATCAAATTAAAGTAAGCTTATTATTTCCACTGGCTGGGCTGCCTCTCCCTCCAAAGATTGCGAGAGCAAGAGAGCAACCGCACCTTTACTACAGCCCAGGTTTGCAGCCCAGAAAGTTACACAAAAATGGGGTAACAGATAACAGAACTCTGACAAGCATCACACTAATGGGAGTTTACATTTTTTTTTTTTTTGCTAGCCCCAACATCAAAATTTATGAGGACCATTAGAGCCTCAGAGAGGGTCATTGTCTGGCCACAGAAGGCCAATATTTATGAGGTGTGACAAAGTTTCAGAGAGGGCTGCTATCTGGTCAGAGAGCCATGCACGGGTGAGTTTAAGGCATGGGCAGTCATTCCAAGCAGGTTCAGAATTTGCAGTAATTTACAGTAAAGCCAAAATGATTTTTTCATGGCTTTGTTGCAAGATGGCTCCCAATTTTAATAAAAGATAAGGTTGGGTCTATCATTCCACCCTTTTCTTATGTGTCCCTTTGTAATCCTTGATAGGTTAGTGGAAAAGCACTGAGGAAATTTTAATCCCTCAGTTAACAGTCTCCAAATTTTTAGAACTCACCGAAAACCAGTCTCCCTGATATTACCTGACTTAATTAATTACTTATATTGATAGTCTATTTATTTTGGGCTCCATTGGTGTAAGTGGAGAGTTGTCTCTCATTTTGCCTTCTTCTCAGCTGAGAGAGGGTGACATGAGTGTGCATGGCGTGAGAGACATGAGTTGCCTTTTTGAAGTCAGTTGAGGAATATGAGTTGCCTTTTAGAAGTCAGTTCTTTTTGAAGTCTTGTTGAGGAAGAACAGGTTGTAAAGTCATCTGGGGATGGGTTCTTCTATGAGAGAAACAAAAAACATGAGTATTGAATAAATGTTGCAGTAGCTGGATCATGTCACTGTATGAAGTACCCTCACCAGTCTTTAATATCCCCAATTATCAGGACTGTCAACTTAATATTTAACTTTTAGTGTTACAGTTGTCCCTCCCCATAATATACAGTTTAATAATTTAATGTCATCTGATTTTGCAAAATCCTTTCACTAGTATGACCTCTGTGTCTAATAGAGAAACATTTAATTCTGTTACTCAGGGCTGGATAATCGTACTAGCAAACACCAAGCCTACCTGTGTAGGTTAGGAATATCTGTAGGCCTTAAACTAAAAACTTCTGCCTCTGTCAGCTCCTCTTGATAGTCTTTGTAGCCAACAGTTTCACTTATTTTGGGAGGCTAACATAAAGTGTATACCTTAAAATATTATTATTATTATTATTATTATTATTATTATTATTATTATTATTATTTAAAATGCCCAGGAATGGCTGTATTTTGGTTTTAACTGTCTTTGCTAAGTGTTTAAGATGAAGCAGTCAAATGACTTTTGTTTCTATCTATTGTTAGCAGTCAGCTGAGCTTCTATGGGAGTCATTCCTTGGGAAACTTGAGAGCAGCTTCTCAGTTCTGCTAGTGCAATTTGAGCTAGGTAGGTTCAGGTCTTGCTTGACCATGTGGCTTCCCTCAGAAGCATCAGGGATGTCTCCCTTTCCTGATGACTCTCCTCTTTGTAGCAAATGCACTGATTGGCTTTCTGTTCTCCAGTGGTCTCATTAATCTCCCTGATCGGGAGGTTATGTGGCCCAGAGTTGCAAAGCTCATAGAGAAGTCCCCTGTTCCCTGGATTCAGACTGACTCAAAGGGCAAGAGTCAAATATTGGTTTTTTTTGGCCCTTTTCATTTAACTTTAATTTTCAATCCTAATCTGAAAAAACCAGCAAATAAATTTTAACAGCCATATATTAAGAGTACTGCACTTTAATGTCTATAAGTTTATAATTATTTATATTTTATTAATTGGGATCTTATTATTCTGTCTGTCTTGTAGTTGATGACTTATTTTCTTAAATTAACCCATGTTGTGTTCTTAAAGCAACACTTCTGTAAAACACCAACAGGGAATCTTTAGATCACTTATAAAGAAATTAAAAAATAAAATTTTTTAACAAGAGTAAAAATACTTAGTTCATGTAATAGCTACCCTGAATTTTTTGGTGAGTTATATATTATATCACCTTTTTGAGATCCTAGTAATCTTGACAAAAAAAAAATTTGAACATAACTTTAAATGAAATAAAATCTGACCTACTGCTTTCGTAGTCATTCTCACATGTAGTAAGATGGGACACAGAGTCTTATCTCAGGTAAGCAGGGCTCCTTATAAATCTTAAATGCTTTAGTTCTCAAGCTGATCTTTTTTTTAAATATCATTTTACAAAGTTTACATGAATTGTTTGAGGTCACATGAACATTAGCTCACACCATATGATATCACATTTAAAACATGAATTAAAGTACGGCTGAAAGATTTTAACCTTTACATAGATTAGGGTCTCATTAACTTAAAAATACATTTAAATTGTTCCACAATGTAAAAAGTAACATAAAACTTTACATATATTATTGATAACAGGTAAATAAATCCCCAATATATATTTTATTTACCATACAACTTCAGAACACCTGCTTGATATAATGCTCTTTTAAAGTTTCTACCTTATAGAGTTGTATAACTGGAAAATATGAGCACATTAATAGTATCACAATTGCATTGAAGTTTCTACATTAACCAAGTTTAGCTTTTAAAGAAATGGCAGTACAGTGCTCTAAAATAACAGTTCTTATTTAAACATTTGTTTAATTTTTATGGTTGCTTGCTCTAGAAAATTTAAATCTTAATAAACTTAATGTTATGGGTAAACTTATGTTTAAGAAATTTTTGTCTCTTTTACACATGACTGATTTTTACAATCTTATACAGACTTTAGTACAAACTTATACAGACCTTAGTATATCAATCAGATATCAAACAAAAGTACTCATGAATGAGTAATCCCATATCAAATTTACTTTACTTATTTATCAAAATATTAGACAAATTTTTTGAACACTGTGAACCATTTTTTTATTGAAAGAAAAGTCCTGGAACAAAGGCATATTAGACCTTTTGTAGACATTAATAGTTTATTAGATTTTTGAACACCTAAAAAACTTGTAAGCTTAAATTTAAAGACATTTATATTTATCTGTTTACCCAATTTAAATTGAAACATTTAAATCACGTGAATTAAAGATCTTTGGATCCACTTTTTAAAATTGTTTTTATGAGTTCTTTTTAATATGAGTGCTCCTTATATATGTTAATTTGTATCATATATATGATATATGGACATATGTATATATATATAGACATACAACACATAACAAATTGTGCACACATAATAAAAGTGAAGGCCTTGTAGCTTTTCACAGGTGAAATGTCCATTGCAATGATTTAAAAATTCCACAGTTGGTCAAAGATATTACTGATCAGAAAAACATTAACCTAGGTCTGTAGGAGCAAAATCATGAGCTCAAAAAATAAATAAAGAACCTAAGGAAAAAATTATGAGTCCTATAAAAATGACTGGCCAGTAATTAGTAAATACCATACAATTTACCTTTTTTTTCCCCTTTGGCCTCAAATAAGTCTCCTACTAAGCTTACAGGCTTCTTTCATTTGCATTTCAAAATAAGTCCTGGCTGAGGTCTGGAAGAAGAAGGGAAAAAAGGCTATTCTGAGCAGAAACCTTAGGCCTAATGTATTTTAACCATAATTTTCATGTTAGGATGTTGAAAATTATGATACAAGTTTAAGATACAATTCACAAAATTTTATATCTTTACAAGTTGTTTTGTCAACAGATATCATACTATGATTTAGTATCCTTGTCCAAATTAATGCACTGGTACACACCGTGACATTTTCCGAGGCTACCTAATTTAAAATTGGTGAAAAAAAGACTGAATGATTGGGAAGTTACTTGCCAACTTGGAAGTAGAGTTCTTTAGTTTTCCATCCTAAGTATTTAAGTTCTCTGGCATGAATTATCTGAAACCATCAACTAAAAAAATACCTAAACCCGACTTTTAACTGCAAGATTGTGGAATGCTTCAAAAACCCATTCAGATACCAGATTGGTACAATGAAACATCATCATTTAGACACACATTCAGCTAAGATCATTTCCAAGAAACAATTTATAATATTAACACATTATTGCACATGTCTTAAAGGGCTAGAAAAAAGGCACAAGACAGACAGAAATGAACTCCAGACAATGGCTGACAGACAGAACCCTTTAAAACAGAGCAAATAAGAGAAAAATCTCCTTCTCCAGTGGCACCACAGATGTCCCCACAAGGGGACCAAATGTTTTCACAGAGGAGCAACCTGAAATATAAAGTAAAGTGTCTCCATGGCGACTTTACTGCATTTAGTGTCCCCTTTTTGTTTTTCTCTTTTTTTAAGAAGACAGAGGTGGCATTATCCTTGCAGTGCAGGGAACGAAGGAGGGAATTCCCTGAAGCAACAGGGCTTCGGCAGATGCTGGGAGATACTCAGTTCTTCATTCCCCAGCAGGCATTACCATCTGCACTGGGTGTGCTCCAGGCAGCCAGCTAGGGGCTTCTCTCATTCTGCTTAACAAATGGTGGTAAAGTTCATCACAGTTCCTTAAAACACAGTCCAAAGGGGTGTCAGGCTTACTTGCTTTGTTACCCATTTTCACGTTCAATATCCTTAAGATTTTATCACAGAAATCACAAAACAAAACGCACAAAAACAAACAAACAAAAAACATATAGAACACAGAACAAAACACACACACACACACAAAAAAAAAAAAAAACAGAATCCCGGTGCCAAAACAGAAAAACAGATGAGCAATTCAACGTCTTGCTAAAGCTCTGGGGTAGGAGCACATGCGTGTCCCTCGGCACCTCTCTAACCTTCCAGAGGAATTCCCTACAGAACGGAACAGAGGACAGAACGATTCTCATTACTATCCTGGACAGGAGTGAATGTGAGCCTCCCCAGGCCACCTCTCTGTCATTAGAAGAGATCTCCCTTAACCAGATATAAGATGTTATCAAGGTGCCACTTACCTATGGAGGCCTCCTCCACCAGGTACTTGCTAATAGTTTCAGTGCGGTGGTTCACTGCAGTGCTCCCCAGACCGACGGCTCACTCCAAGGCCTTGGAACATCTCAAGTTGTGCACCCCCTAGAGTGGCTCCCCAGCCCGTAGCCCTGGAGGGAAGGCCAGCTTCAGAATTTTCAGCAGTCTGGTCTTGTGATCTGGTCGGGCAGGGTCATCTCACTGGGGAACTCCAAAATGTTGGAATAGGATGCAAGAAAAGACCAGTGACTCCAATTAAAATCAAATTAAGGCAGGCTTATTATTAAAACTGGCCAGGCTGCCTCTCCCTCCAAAAATGGCGGGAACAAGACAGCAACACCACCTTTCCTACAGCCCAGCTATATAGCCCAGAAAGTTACACAAAAAGGGGGTTACAGATAACAGAACTTTGAAAGCATCACACTGATGGTAGTTTACATTTTTTTTGCTGTCCCCAACATCAGAAATTATGAGGACCATTAGAGACTCAGAGAGGGTCGTTGTCTGGCCTGGGAAGGCCAATATTTATTAGGTGTCACTAATGTTTCAGAGAGCACTGTTATCTGGTCAGAGAGCCAGGCATGGATGAGTTCAAGGCACGGACAGGCATTCAAGGCAGGTTCAGAATTTGCAGTAATTTATAGTAAAGCCCAAATTATCTTTTCATGGCTTTCTGGCAAGATGGCTCCCAATTCTAATAAAAGATCAGGTTGGGTCTATCAAGCCTGTCCTTTACTTTTGGAAACTCCTCTACAACCTGCAAGGTTGTGAACTCCTGACCATTTTACACTCCAGATATGTATTTACAGATTTTCTAACTCATGTCCTCCAACTGTGTCTTACTTGGGGTGAAGGTAACATCAAGGCATTGTTCTGGATGAGAGTGGGAAGATTTTTGTGTAGCACATATTTGCATACACATTTAGGAGATCACTCCTCCTAAACACTGATTTGGAACAGAAAATTCAATCTATGGGGGAGCTTCCTAGCTGAACAACATTATACATAAATTCAAGTTCATTAAATAAATAGTTTTGGATCAGTGGATGATATATATTTCAAGATGGATTTAAATTGGCATACATATTGCTACATTTTAATGTCCATGTGACTTTTGTGTTTATAATGTTTTGTGATTTATGTGGATTTATAATCAAATTTTCACAAGATTATTCTCAGAAATATTCATCCAACTTAAATACATACTTTTTTCCTAGTACTGAAAAGTAACTTCAGTGAATGGTGCATAAAAATCCTAATATTTCTACAGTAACTGACCCAGATTAACATCAATGCAAGTAGATTCCTATGGGACATGATGTGTATTTTGATGTTCATTTTTATTCAACATTGGTACATTACTATTTCTGCAGTTTATGCACATTATATATAGTATGATATATAATGTTCAATCACTTCCTTCTTGAGAACACATGTATTCTTACAGGTTTCTTGACTATTCTTTTCATGAGACTTCTTTCCAAACACATTATTTTTGATTTCCATAATCACTTTTGAAACAAAACTCACACACCTTTCAGGATAAACCACAACCATAATATTACCATTAGATGTATAACTGGTTGCAGTGAATGATTGTATATCAATATGAGATTTCTTTTATATTTTCAGATATCAATTCAATCCATTATTTAAAGTAGAGCAAGTTATATTATTTACACACAGTATGGTTTATTCATGCATTATCTGAATATTCATAGACACAGGGTACACCTATTTGTACCCTCAATAGTAATTTATACATCTACAAAATATTGCTACAGAAATGGTGGAAGAAATACTCAAGTCACCTGATTTACATATACATTTTATCACAATAATATTCTGGACACAAAATGCAAAGGTCACACTTATGATTTTACCAAAGCCTAAATAAAAAGTGAGCATGGATTAATAAAAACATCCATGTCCTGGTTACCTAATGCTCTCAAAAGTCAATCCAATTTGTGACAACATATTAGTTTCTGCCTAAGGTTATATATTCAGACTCAAACCGTTGAAAATGTCTAAACAAATTACACACTTCATACTTTTACTGACTTCCTAATGTCTCTATTTATATCTGCTTTCCTAAATATTTTCCCCAATTCGTCATTGTGACTGACTCTTCACATGTGCTGACATTTACATTCACTCTCTACCCGAAACCTTATTTGTAAAGAACTTTTGGTACAAATCCTATACTCATTCTTCTTTCTAAACCTACTGACTATCTTGCAAATCCTACAGACTATCCCTTTTTTATTGGATATTCTGTATGTTATTCAATCATCTAGTGTATACGTTCCTATTTCTTTGTATATCAATTTATCTGAGATATCTGTGCAGAATATAATTCAAAGCAAAGTATGCTACTCAAGGGCCCAAAGTCCTACTTGGCTTCAAGTCTTCCCTAGATTTCTGTTTCCATACTTATATTTCACCTATATATTCTTGTAAATATCTCAGGTTCCCAATACCGTTATTCATCCAGCAGAATGATTCCTAACGCAAATAAAACATGATATTAACATTAACCATACACTGTTCCCTCAATCTAACTTTACAGCAGTGCAGGGATAGAGTTGGTCTTACAATCCAGGAACATAGGGGATCTTCCACCTGCTGAGAATCTCAAAGATCCATGCAGAAATTATCCCTGAAGAAGATATAGAATGCTATGAAGGACCTGAGAGAGCAAAAGTCATTTTCCATGGCAAACAACCTGGTCAGGATGAAGAGATGTGTCTGAATAAGCCTCTCACATTTTAATGTAGACAAAATGGACCAAACCAACCCTGTGTGGAGATCTCTCCCCCAGTACCTATTGTTGATATACCATTCTAACTTGTGAAAGTGTCACAGGAAGTAGGGGCAGCCTCCATCTCATGGGACCTTAGGAAGAAACTGTTAGGACAAAGTGTTTTCCAAGGCTGTGAGCTCATTCAGTTCATGAAGGAAGTGACCTACCTCATTTCTTTGTGATGGAACTCTTTGAACTTGGGATCCCAGAAACCAGGCACCCAGGGTCAGTCCCAGTAACAGTCACAGAGATCTCACTTTTTTGGATTTATCATGGAAAGAGTCAGTCTTTCTTGGTACTTACAGATGTGAAGATGGTCAAATGCCAGAAAAAATCTGAAGAGGTGTCTTCCCTGAGAATGCAGGTAGTGGCGGCTCAACGCTGGCTCCTGACAACTTCACAGAGTGGGCCAAGGAGTCCAGATTTGAGAACAGACAGGCCATTTTGGGTGAACAAAGAATGGCTCACCAGGCAGAGGACACTCCGGTTAGTAACAGACCTTCTTGGGGGAAGGAGGTGCATTTGTGGGAATGAGTGTGGGTTTGTGGTTTTGTCTCATGTTCTGAGAATAGGTAGGAAAGTTGGTTTGTTTGGTTTGGAGTGGACTGTTTCTATTAAGTCATTTGACAAGGCAAGTGTTTCTATGTCTGTGTATCCCACTGTGTCCGTGGGTGTAGACATTACAAAAGAAAATGCATCAATGGATGTGTCCTGTCTAGGAGAAAGCTTCCCAACATTCACGCTGCCCAATTTATAAAAGGACAGAGGGTTGCCTTATTTGTGGGCAAGACCTGAAATCTTCCTAAGTTCCTGTTTTCTTCCTGAATTCTGGCCACTCTCCAGAATAGGCTCATGATTTTGTGACCAAGATAGGTACCACCTCCAAGCTCTGTGACTTGGCCATGTACTGAATAGCTGAAGGGAATGGCGAGAATCTCAGAAAACTCAGATATCAATGTTACCAGGAAAGTCTCAGTGGAGAAACCCTGCTTTGGGACTTTTGCTTACCTATTGTTCTATAGCACTGAATGTCAGGAAGGTCTTTGCCTAAGGCCACCCCGTTGTGAAGCCTGAATAAAACAGTTCTCTAATGTAAATGAATGGGCATCACCTGTCCCTCTTTGAGTAATTGATTTCGAAAGGGATGTGTCTGAATCAGCCTGTTGGCCCTGTGTGAGGCTGTGGCTTAGATTCTCAGCACCTGATGGATCTAAAGAAAGATGCCATGTGTGCATCCAAAACCAAAATGGCCAAAAGAGTACTCATTATGGATGAAGTCTCTCGCCTTCCTCTGTAAGTTTCCTGACCTCCATAAGGTGAGAATAGGAATCCTTTGGGTCAAATGAGTTTTTCAAAGCCCTTCAGAGTCTAGCCCATTGGTGCTTGGGTTTTCTCATGACCCAAATCCACATGAAGAATCTAAACCCCACAGTCAGTAGGCCTCAACTTGGAGAAGTGGAACAGTAATAATGGTAGGCCTATTTGATCACTCCTGGTTCAGAGGAAGGGTTTCCAGGCCACCCTGACTTTAGGCAAATGACGGGCAAGTGAGCTTATTTTGGACACTGTCTTGTCCAGCGCCCCTCATAGAAACCTCCAGCTAGAGGTTATGATGAGTGTCTATTTGGAAAAGATGAGGGCCATATGGGAGTGTTTTCGTTTAAATTTTGGTCATTTGTGTGGCGATTGGAAGAAATCACTGGGTCCACCTGGGCTTGAACTCTAGTGTGAATCCCTATAGAGACTGAATTCTGGAACTGACCTCAGAGAAGTATTGCCATGAGCTTTGTTGGTATTTTAGGAGTCCACGCATGAGAGTAGCCCTTATAAACTTAGATCAAGGCCACAGAGCACTGGGAATCTCAGCCAAGATAATCCATGATTTTCTTCTTAAAGTCTTGGCAGCCATAGCTGAGAGTCAAAACACACATGTACCTCACATTGTAGACTTCAATTGGACTGGCTTCATGTGACCTTTTGACAACTCTTTGGGAAGCCTTGCCTATGAGAGTTCTCCAGAGTTTCATTGAAATGAGCTTCCTCAACATTTAATGGTTTTTGAAAACCACAGTTCCTCCAACTTCATCCTCAAAAAAATGGCTAGATAAACACCATGAAATTTTTGGAATTCCCATGACCAGGTGGCACTGGAGAATCTTTGGATGTCCTATTGCTGATCATGAGTGTATCAGACAGTGCCTTGACTGACTAGGTTTCATGAAAATTGTGTAGAACAGAGATGCCAGTAAGTTGGAGCCTGCAAATTAGTGGGCCTAGAGCAGTGGTGTGAAGGTGTTTGATAAAACGTGTGGTGGGGCCATGTGGATCTGCCACTGGCTTCCAAATGGCTTGTGAATGACATGGTACAGCCAGCAGAACCTTCCATGTAAAGGCATCTTTTTGTATAGGGAGATTTCAAGGCAATGTTCTGAATCAGGTTGCTATGGACAAATGGGCAACCCATGTGGGATAGAATCCTGGTTGGTGCATTCACATGCAGACCGTGACCTCCACATGTGACAGAACTCCCTCCAGCACTGTGTCCCAGTTGATCTCCTTGTATTTCATGAAGAAAATACCAAAGTCCCAGTGCAGCAGCAAGAACCACCACGAAAAGTGGAGGAGGACCAAATGGCTTCACAGTTCACACGGTGAGTCACTTAGCTCCCAGTGGCCATAGTTTAACTACAAAGAGAGTATTCGCACTGCTGCCTCATGTTCATTGGAAAATTAGAAACAATGTCCTCCAGGTCACATAGATGCAGACCCAGCTTTGATGGTCTCACTAAAAAGTAAGCTAAAGCTACTGACAACAACATATATTTCAAGTGCCCAACCTCAGAGGCAGTTTATCAAGAAGTCTTTAGGCCAGCAGAACTCCATGTTTGTGGAGTGTTTACCATGTGCCTTACTTTTGGAAACTGCTCTACCACTTCCAAGTTTGTGAAATCCTGAGTATATTCCATTCCACATATGCATTCACAGATTTTCTAACTCTTCTCCTCTAATTGTGTCTTACTTGGGGCGAAGTTAATGTCAAGGCATTGTTGTGGATGAGAGTGGGAAGATTTTTGTGTAGCACATATATGCATACACATTGGATTTATTTTCCAATTTTCCATTCGAAATACTTAATCCCTGACACTAACTCATAAACTACTAGACTCTGACTGCTAATCCTAATATGATGGAGAAAACTAACCCAAACAGAATAGAAATACAAGCAGTTCAAAGGAGGCATGGTGTATATTTGGAATTGCCATTTGCATTATGAAGGGTATTTGTTATAAATCTAGTTAATTTTTAATTGAAATAGTTCTCCTTGTGTTTTTAAAGTTAATAAATATATAAATTCCTGTCTCCCTTTCCCTGTAGCCTATTCAGAACATGTATTTTTATATGCACATATAGAATCCTACCTGGTATCACATGTACATTCTTGTGAGGTGGCTGACTTGGCAGATACAAATTATGAGAAGAGATCACTCCTCCTAAACCCTGTTGGATCTTAAAATTCAACCTATGGGTGAGCTTCCTAGTTGAACAACATTAAACATAAATCCATGTTCAGTAAAAGAAATATTTTTGCATCTGTGGATGATATATATTTCATGATAAATTTCGATTGGCATATATATTGGTAATTTAATGTCTCTGCATGTGTGTTTTTTGTATATATATATATATATATATATATATATATATATATATATATATATACTCTCCAGATTTTTCAAAATATGAAATATATGTGTCTTATATACACTCCCTAAATTCATTCATGTTCATGTGTATGGATTTATAATCAAGTATTCACAAGATTATTCTCAGAAATATTCATCCACCTGAAATACATATTTGTTACCAGTACTGAAAACTAACTTTAGTTAACGTTGCATACAAATACTAAATTTGTACAGTAACTGACCCAGTTTAACATCAATGCAAGTAGATTACTATGGGACATGATGTGTATTTTGACATTCATTTTTATTCAACACTGCTACATTACTATTTCTTCAATTTATGCACATCATAAGATATATATTTCATCCACAAGTTAGCAAACTTATAGGCATTTGTTTCACTTTCAATAACTTCCTGCTTCAGAACACATGGATTCCTCCAGGTTTCTTGTCTGGTCTTTTCATGAGACTTCTTTCCAAACACATTATTTTCAACTTCCATAATCAATTTTGAAGCAAAACTCACACACTCTTCATGATAAATCATAATCCTAATATAACGTTTAGATGTTTAACTGGTTGGAATGAATGTATGTATATCAATATAAGATTTCCTGTATATTTTCAGATATCAATTGAATCCATTATTAAATTTGGAATCCATTATATTATTTATTCACAGTATTGTCTATTCATGCATTATCTCTATATTCATATCACAGGGTACACCTATTTGTACCCCCAATAATAATTTGTACATTTCGACACAGAAGCAATGATCACACTTATTATTTTACCAATGTAAATGTCAGGCGAGCATCGGAGGAAGAGACTACCAGGGACTGTCTAATGCAACAGCCAAAAGTTTATGGGGGTCCAACATGCTGGGGCTCAGAGCTCCCTTGAATAGAGCAGAGAGCCCTGAGAACAGCTTAAGCAGAGCTTATATACTTTCCTTGGAGAGGGCAGGGAGGGAAGATTATTGATGGGTCAGGGCGAGTGGGCAGTTTGCGTGCAAATGGGTGAGGGAGTACATTCTGCAGTTTTGCAGTTGGTACAGAACATTCAGGGAACAAGATTAGCGAACAGTTCTCAAGATATCAACAGTGTTTTTTTAAGCATACCGTAAAACTGGAAGTGACAATTACCTATTTTATTTACCTTTCATTCCCCACTTTCTTTTGGTTACATTAAATCATAATAGTGATCATTGAGGATGTCACATTTTATGTCTGCTAGTGTGGTATATTGATTTCTGATTACCATAAGTTTAACTTGTCCAATTTGAGCTTGGAGAAAGGAAACTACACGGTTGAGCAAACAGGGTCCTACAGTTAGCAATAATGTGAGGATTATTAATGGACCGGCCAGGGCTGATAAAAGCATAGTTACCCAGGGGGACTCTGTGAACCAAGACTCAAACCACCCTTTTTGGGCCTCTCTCTCTTGTTGATGCTCTTCAATGCGTCTTCTTAATTTAATCATAGATTCTTTTACAACTCCAGTATGGTAGGCATAATAACAACATTCTTCCCTCAATGCAGGACAAAGGCCCCTTCTCTCATGAAGAGGAGGTCGAACCCTCGCCTGTTCTGTAAAACAACTTCAGAGAGAGAGGTTAAACATTCTTGTAAAGCTGTGATGGTGGTTTTTTAATATCTTTAAGTTTTGGTCTATTGCTGCTTCTAATTGGGTCATTTGTTGTGTCCCATGGATTAGGGCAGTGGTTCCTGTGCCCTTCTCTGCAGCAACTACGATTCCTCATAGGATGGCTAAAGTGAAGGATACAGGTTGCCAGTGGAACCGGGTTGTATGCCCCCCTATTTGAAATTTAAATGATC
The DNA here is from genome assembly GCF_048772815.1 of Callospermophilus lateralis. Taxonomy (NCBI): domain Eukaryota; kingdom Metazoa; phylum Chordata; class Mammalia; order Rodentia; family Sciuridae; genus Callospermophilus; species Callospermophilus lateralis. The sequence continues at coordinate 856,208 of NW_027514537.1, read as the reverse complement.
CTGCCTCATGATAGAGCACTCGGGGAAACATCTGCACCATTACATAATTAATCACATCTGCTGATAATTTTATGAATAAACCATGTTTAAGTATATAGAATTATACTGTTGTAGGTATGGACAAGGCAAGGCACCTAAGATAGCACCAAAGACAGGGAAACAGTCCTATTTGGTTGCAACCGGATATAGAGGTCATTGCTTCTGTTGTAATCAATTAATCCCCTGAATCCCAAGTTTAGGTAGTTTCAGAATTTTGTACCCAACATGTAAGGGAAAAGACTCCGAAATTCACAGTCTGCAGAAGTTCACAAAAAGCAGTTTTTGGTTCTGTTTTTCTTTTCCTCTTCTCTGGGAAAGATAACTTATTAAGGACACCTGGGAGGGGGAGAGCTTTTTTCTTCTCTTTTATTTTCTCCCTGCCAGCTGTTACCATGGAGCCCAGTTGGTAACTTCTTTATCTTGGAAATGTAGCCATCTCTGGAAGCCTCAGCTCAAGACCAGAGGCCTTGTTCACATATTTTGTGAAAAACTAGTAAGGGGGTGTCTAGCTTAGAAGGGCTGATTTTTCCAGCCAGTGGCCAAGTATAACAGAGCAACACGAAAAGAGGAAGTTTATCTACACTGAACTCTTTTATAGGGACTTTGTTGCTGAAAGTCCTAAAGTCAGCCACGATGAAGACTTCTGGAGAAGGCCATTTAAGATTTTTCTGTGGGCCTGGTACAGAGGGGAAGACGGGGAAGGCGGGGGGTGAGAGCAGTTCTGTGGTTCTGAGAATGAGGAAAAAGAGATATAAAAGAATAATGGGAAAAGGGTTTGGGATTTTCCTGGCAACAAAACTTGAGCAGTAGAACAGGTAGAGCAGATGGGAAGACGGGAATGAGTATCTAAAAATCCTGTGAGGGACTTTAAATTCTTAGTAACCTGTTTTTAGTGATGACAAAGCAACTTTAAAGGCCATTTTCATTACATCTTGGATAGGCGTCTGAGGGCACTCCTCAGCTGGTTTGAGCTTTGGGTTAGCTGGTAAGAGGACCTGGTGGGACCCGGTGTGGGCACTGACAGGAGAAGAGAGGAGTGAGTGGGTGGAAGGGTACCTCAGTACCTGCTGCCTCAGGTTTGGGGTTTTGATCTAGTAATTGGAGGGGAGAAATCAGGTTCTTGATGTGAGAGTGACAGCAGAGAATCTGGAGCAGAAGGATCTATTGGAGAAACATATTTCGTGATGTGAGCAAAGGAGGGAAAAGGCCTACATATAGGGGAATTTTCTTCAATCCTTTTGAGCACTTGCCGAAGTTGAAATAGTCACACAGAATTTGAGGATCTAGAGACCCCTCTGGGGGCCATCGGTTTTGGTTGTCTAATTGGTAATATGGCCAATGCTGTGAACTGAATTTGATGAGGAGTTTGGCTTCCACCAGGCAGCCCCTGTATGCTCACATCCCCATGACTTACGGAAGAAGACGGCTTTTCCCCACACAGCCGTGGTTGTTTGTGGCTTTGATAGTCCACCGGGCAAACATAGTAATCTACGCTAGCCAACCTGCATCAGGCTTGCGTGTCCCTACATCCATAATGTTTGTTTCCATTATCTATGGTACGGGAGAAATTTAATGGAATTTTAGTGGGATCCTCTTCATCAGAGATATCCCAATTGGAAAGACGTATACCCAGCTGACAAATATCTGGGTGGAGAGTTGGCCACCAGGTCCCTAAGGGGGCTGTATGTGAGACAGACCATACTTCTTGTCTAATAGGATTTGTGATCAGCCATCGCTGCTGAATGGGCTGATGATGGTTAGGACTAGTGGTGGCCAAGGGGAGAGTCTATAGCCTTATCCACATGGCAAATATGCAATTTGAAAGGGTTACCAGTCTTTTCCACTTTCAAGCCAGAGTCTGGACAGGGCACAGGCTTGAGATGAGAATTAGTATCCAGGAAGTGATTCCGTCTACCTTTACCACTGAAGGTTTTATAAGTAGCACCTGGTATGGTCCTGTCCAGCGGGGTTCCAGGGATGACACCTGATGTCATCTTATGTAGATGAAGTCTCTTTTTTGATATCGATGTGGAGTCTCCTCTTCACCAGGTTGGTAGGCAGTGGCCAGCTGTTTTGACAGGTATCCCTGAGTTCTTTCAATAGCTTTAAGTTTGTCAAGCAAGGGGGTGTGGAAGGGATCGGTAGGTCTTAGAGTTGTGGTTAGGTCCTTACTGGAGGAGGGGCCCCATAGAGAATTTCATAGGAGGTGAGGTTACACAAAGAAACAGAGGGAGTATTTCTTGCATGAAACAGTGCATAAGGCAGGAGCATAGTCCAATCTTTGATGCCCTCTCTAAGCTTAATTTCGTTAAGGTCTCTTTAATGGTTCTATTAATTTTTTTAACCTGTCCTGAGCTCTGGGGTCTATAAGCACAATGTTACTCCCAATTTATCCCCAGGATCCTGGCTAACCCCTTACTTACCTGGGCCATGAACGCCAGTCCATTATCAGACCCTATTACCTTAGGTAGGCCGTATCATAGAAAAATATCTTTCAGGATTTTCTACCACCATTTGTGCGTTTTGTTTTTTTTTTTGTGGGGAAGGCTTCAATCCATCCTGAAAATATATCTACAAACACTAGGAGATATTGAAGTCCATACCTTGCTGGCTAAATTTCAGTAAAGTCCACTTCCCAGAATTTCCTGGTCTGGTTGCTCATAGGTGCTTTCCTGCAGGAAGCTTGGAAGGGTAATTGTTCTATTGACAGAACGGACAGGGTTTTGTTTCCCGTTCAGTTATGTCCTTTCGCTGTGAGTCTGTTAGTGGAAAACTCTGTTCTTGATCCTTCAGGAATGCCTGCAGTTTCTTTGGACCAAGGTGTGTGAATTGATGTACATTTTTAACGTAGTGTAGGGCTTTCTGAAATTGCAGGCTTGGCTCAGTGAAGTTGAAGAGTTCAGTGCCAGTGTCGTAAGATGTTATCAAAAGCTTGCTGGTGCTCAGGGGTCCATTGGAATTGGGCATCTCCCTTTAACAGCGGGTATAAAGGAGAAGTTAAGGACGCAAACACAGGAATCCATAACCTGCAAAACCCAGTAGTCCCAAGAAACTCTTTGTGTTGTCTGCTGCTGGGGGGGGGGGGTATCTGCACAACCGTTTGTTTTCTGGGCTCAGTGAGCCAACGTTTACCACCTCTAAGGGAATAGCCCAGGAAGACTACTTCTTGCTGGCAAATTTGGGGTTTTTTGGAAGAAGCTCTATACCCGAGTTGAGCAAGCTTACATAATAGTGCTTGGTTCCCAGACTCACAGTTTTCCTTGGTGTTGGCTGCAGTAGCAGGTCATCCACGTATTGAAGCTGGGTGACTTCGGGGTGCATAGTTCTGAAGTTGTTGACATCTCAGTGGAGGGCTTCATCAAAGAGAGTGGGGGAGTTTTTGAACCCCTGTGGGAGTCTAGTCGATGTTAGTTTACCATACGTTCCGGTTTCTGGGTCTACCCACTCAAAAGCAAACAGAAACTGACTGTCTTTATGCAGAGGCATGCAAAAGATAGCATCTTTATGTCCATACCATTTTTACTCAGGGTTCAGAGTGATAAGCAGATTGTACAAATTATTTACCGTGGGGTGAATTTCCTGCACTCTGTTGTTGATCTCTCTTAGGTCTTGAACGGGGATAGTGACCAGTTCCTGGATTTTTTACTAGTAGCAGGGGAGTGTTCCAGGCCGATTGACAGGGCCTTAGGACCCTAAAGCCAGATATTTCTGAATATGGGGCCTTAACCCATCTTTAGCATTTTTGCTCAGAGGATGTTGTTTGACATTGATTGGGGAGGCTGAGGTTTTTAACTCCACTGTTCTTGGAGGTTGTTTCATGGCTAGGCCTAACCCAACAATTTTTGCCCAGGCATGTGGGTAATCTGTTATCGATTTCTGGGGTAGCTTGCCTGTTTGATCATTTTTGGGGTGTGTGAAAAGTGGATGTTCATCTTCGACCGACATTTATAAAGCCATGACTATAGGAGTTTTTAATGAAGGATTTAGAAATTTCATTTTGGGGCCTTCGGGGTTAAAAGTTGTTTTGGCCCGGAGCTTACTGAGCAGATCTCTGCCCATCAATGGGGCCAGGCATTCTGGGATTACTAGGAAGGAATGTTGGATTTTTCCTTTCCCCATGTCCATGGTCCTCTTAGTTGTCTAAGTCTGATATTTACTGCTGTTAGCCCTTTGAACTAGAGACCTTTTATTTGATAGAGGGCCCAGTGGGGCCTTAAGGGCTGAGTATACTGCTGCTGTATCCACTTCAAAGTTTATGGGGTCCCCTTCACTTCAAAAGTTACCCTGAGCTCGGGGAAGGGATCTGAGCCCCGACATTCTCAGTCAACCTCCAGAGTCAGAAAGGCTGTCTGGCGTGGCTGTCTCTTTCTAGGGCACTTTTTGGCTCAGTGTCCTTTTTCTTTACAGTAGGCACATTGATCTGAGGCCAAGGGTGGCCTCTGGTGGGGACCCAGGTATCGCTTCTTGTCTCCCTGTTTCTTAATTTCTGGCCTATTTATTGTTGTGACCAGGACCTTAGTTAATACCTTCATCTGTCTTTTTCATCTGTCATCCTCCCTTTGCTCCCTTTCGTTCTCTCTGTTTCTCTCTTATAGGATACTTTCTCGGCTACCCTGACTAAATCTCTCAAAGTCATATCTTGTAATCCATCTAAGTATTGTAACTTTCTTTTAATATCCAGATCAGCTTGCCCAATGAAGGCCATCATGACATATGTCTTTTGATCCTCTGCCTGAAGATCGAAAAGAGTATATCTCCTATATGCCTCCATAATTCTCTCTAGAAACATAGAGGGATATTCATCAGGCCCTTGAATAATCTCTCTTTCCTTGGCCAAATTATTTGGTTGGCTAGCGGCCGGTTGGAAACCCACTATTAGGGCCCGGCAATAAGTGGACAGATGCTCCCTACCTTCAAAGGTGTCGGGGTCCCAGTTGGGTCAATTCAAGGGTAAGCCGGCTTTGATAATGTTGGGAAGTTGTGTTGGTCACCCATCTGGTCCGAGGATATTTTTTTCTAGCTTCCAGAAAGTTTCTCTCTCGTTCCTCTGTCATGAAGAGAATCCCTAGGATTTGTTGGCAGTCATCCCAAGTAGGCAGGTGTGATAACGCCAGGGAGTTCTTTGAGTTCTTTTAGCCGGGCCAGCTTCCTCCAGGGAAGGAGGGGCTGTGTGTGTGACAAGGGGGAGTCATCTGGTGGGCGCTGGGCCGGCCTAGCTTTCTCCAATGGCGGAGAGGCTGAGTCAGCAGCAAAGAAATCACTTAGAGGTTGTTGGGGGTTGGTGGACGACGGAAGCGGATAAGAAGGGTAGGAGAGTCCAGTAGAGTCTTGAGACTCAGGGAGAACAGAGGTTGGAGGAGGAAGAGCAGAGAATTTGTGAGATAGAATCATGGTGGAAGGAGTAGGAGTGGGCGCAGAGACAAAGAAAGGCTTCACCCATGTAGGAGGAGATTTGCAGAGGTCCTGCAAAGTTAAGATATATGGCTGTTGATCTGGATGTCTATGTGGCCCCGGTTGAAAGACAAAATCTCTGACGTTTCAAATTAGTGGGAAGTAGATGTTTCTAGGGGCTATCCAACTCCAAAGGTGGGTCATTCTGAGGCACAGAGGGTCTGCCAGGTCCAGCAATTTACTGAAAAAGAAAGATTCTGGGCCTTGCGCAGACTTTGGTCCAGTGATCAAGGGTCAGGAAGAGAGGTGTTGAAGTTCTCTGTCGCAAAATGAGAGATACACAAACAGTGAAAGCAATCACACACTACACTGACAAGACAAGACAATAAAGACAGGCAATGGACGTCCAATACTGAGGCCAGGACTGAGTAGCCGGCAAAACCTGATGGGCTGGCAATACTGAATCCGAAGCAAAATATCACTGAGTCAAGGAGACTATTGTTCCTCGATTTCCTGAGTCCTCTGGGGCATCCCCCAGGGACGTGGCCTGTGGCTCTGTGGGACGTATGTCAGCCTCTGTCAGAGAGAGCTCACGCTCATCACCAATAGCCATTTTGCCAAGCCCTAACCTGAAACCTAAAACCAAAAAGAGTTCCCTTACTTACCCTGAAAGGAGCCCCTTGGGGATCTTTCATCCGCCGCTGCCGGATCTTGCTCGTGCCTCCAGATGTAAAGGTCGGGCAAGCATCAGAGGAAGAGACCACCAGAGGAATGTCTCATGCAACAGTAAATGGTTTATTATGGGTCCAGCATTCTGGGGCTCAGAGCTCACTTGAATAGAGCAGAGAGCAATGAGAACAGCTTAAGCAGAGCTTATATGCTTTCCTTGGAGAGGGCAGGGAGGGAAGTTTATTGATGGGTCAGGGCAAGTGGGTGGTTTGCGTGCAAACGGGTGAGGGTATACATTTGCAGTTTGGCAGTTGGGGACAGCACATTCTGGAAACAAGATTAGCAAACAGTCCTCAAGACTTCAAAAGTGTTTTGTTAAGCATACAGAAAAACAGTAAGTAACAAGTACCTATTTTATTAACCTTTCACCAAAGCCTAAATGGAAAGTGAGCATGGATTACTAAACACATCCATATCCAGGTTGCCTAACGCTCTCAAATCAATCCTATTGGTGACTACATATTTATTTCTTCTTAAGATAATATATTCAACCTCAACCCTGTTGAAAATGACTAATCCTATCACTCACTTTATATTTTGCCTGATTTCCTAATGTCTCTATTGATATCTGCTTTCCTACATATTTTCCCCAGTTCATCATTGTGACTGACTCTTCACATGTACTGACATTTACATTCACTCTTTATCCGAAACCCTATTGCTAAAGAACTTTTGGTCCAAATCCTATACTCACTCTTTTTTCTAACATACCGACTATCTTCCTTTTTGACTGGATGATCTCTTTGTCAAGCAATCATCCAAGGTACAAGGTCCTATGCCATTGTATATTGATTTATCTGAGACATCTGTGCAGAACATAATTCAAAGCTAAGTATCCCAATCAACAGCCCAATGCCCTTCCTGGATTCCAATCTTATCTAGATTTCTGTTTTCAAACTTATATTTCACCAATATATTCTTGTAAATATCGCAAGTTCCCAATACCATTATTCATTAAGCAGAATTATTCCTAACTCAAATGAAACATGTTATTAAGCCTAACCATACATTGTTTCCTCAAACTAACTTTACAGAAGAGCCGAGACAGAGTTTCTCTTACAATACAGTAATGTAGGGGATCTTCCACCTGCTGAGAACATCAAAGGACCATGCAGAAATTATACCCTGAAGAAGTTGCAGGCAGCTATGAAGGACCTAAGAGGGGAAAAGTCATATTCCATGGCAAACAGCAGGGTCAGTATGAAGGGATGTGTCTGAATCAGCCTCTCCTTTCTTAATGTAGAGAACTGATGAAACCATGCCTGTGTGGAGAGCTGTTTACAGGTGCCTATGGTTGATATACCATTCTAACTTGTGAAAGTGTCAAAGGAAGTAGGGGCAGCCTCCATTTCATGGGACCTTTCGAAGCAACTGTTAGGACAAAGTGGTGGCCAAGGTAGTGACCTCATTCAGTTCCTAAAAAAAGTGACCTCACCTCTCTTCCTTGGTGATCAAAAAATCTGAAATTGTGATGCAGGAAGCCAGGCACCGAGAGCCAGTCCCAGTCCCAGTCCCAGTGGTCTCACTTGTTTGGATTTATAAAGGACAGAGTCAGTCTTCCTTGGTACCGACTGATATGAGGATTGTCAAATGGCAGAAGAGCTCTGAAGAGGGGCCTTTCCTGAGAAAGCAGGTATTGGTTCACCGCTGGCTCCTGACAACTTCACAGTGTTGGCCAAGGAAACCAGATCTGAGAAAGGACAGGCCATTTCAGGGGAACATAGTATGGCCCACCAGTTAGAGGACACTCCGGATAGTCACAGACCTACTTGGGTTAAGGAGGTGCCTTTGTGGGTGTTCAGTGAGTTTGTGCTTTTCTCTCATGTTCTGAGAATAGGTAGGAAAGGCAGTTTTTTTGGGTTGGAGTGGACTGTAAGTCGTTTGACAAGGCTAGTGTTTCTAAGTCTGAGTATCCCACTGTGTCCGTGGTTGTAGACATTAGAAAAGAGAAGGCATCAAAGGATGTGTCCTGTCTAGTAGAAAACTTCCCAGCATTCATCCTGCCTAATTGAAGAATGGACTTTGGTTTGCCTTATGGATGGGCAACACCTACTAAATTCCTAAGTTCCTGTTTTCTTCCTGAATTCTGGCCACTCTCCAGAATAGTCTCATGGTTTTGTTTCCAAGATATGTACCACCTCCAAGCTCTGAGACATGTCCATATACTTGATAGCTGTAGAGAATGGGAACATCTTAGAAAACTCAGATATCAGTGTGACCCGGAAATTCTCAGTGGAGAAACCTTGCTTTGGTTCATTTGCTTACCTATGGTTCTGTTGTACTGAATGTCAGGAAGGTCTTTGCCTCAGGCCACCCCTTTGTGAAGCCTGAAGAAAACAGTTTTCAAATGGAAATGAATGGGCATCACCTGTGGCTCTTTGCTTAATTGCTTGTAAAAGGATGTGTCTAAATCAGCCTCTTGGCCATGTATGAGGTTGTGGCTTAGATTCTCAGCACATGATGGATCTAAAGATAGATTCCATGTGTGCAATCAAAACCAAAATGGCCAAAAATCTGTCATTGTTGATGAATCTCTTGCCTTCCTCTGTTAGGATTCTGACCTCTATCAAGTGAGAATAGGGATCCTTTAGGTCAAATGAGTTCTTTGAAGAACTGCAGAGGTGCTTGTGTTTTCTTGTGACTCCAAATCACTTAAAGAATCTATCCCTGAGAGTCAGTAGGCCTCAAATTGGAGAAGCAGGCCTATTGGATCACTCCAGGTTCACAGGAAGGGTGACCATGCCACCCTGACTTTAGGCAAATGAGGGGCAAGGAAGATTATTTCGGACACTCTCTTGGGATGCGTCCCACATGAAAAACTCCAGCCAGAGGTAATGATGAGTGTCTCTCTGGAAGAAGGTGAGGACCATGTGGAAGTGTTTTGGTTTTAATTGTAGTCGTTCGTGTGGCAGTTGGAAGAGATGACTGGATCCACCTGGGCTTGAACTCTGGTGTCATTCCCCTTAAACACTCAGTTCTGGATCAATCATCAAAGAAGTATTGCCATGAATTGTGTTAAGAATTTAGGAGGCCATGCATGAGAGTCTCCGTTGGAAACTGAGATCTAGTCCTAGGGTGGCTTTCCACAGAGCACTGGGAATCTCAGCCAGGATATCACATTATTTTTTTCTGAAAGACTTGGAAGCCATATATGCTAGTCAAAACACACATGGACCTCAATTGTAGACCTCGATGGGCCTGGATTCATATGACTTTTAGGCCACTCTTTGGGAAGCCTTGCCTGTGAGAGTTCTTCAAATTTTTCATTGAAATGAGCTTCCTCACCATTGAATGATTCCTGAATGATTTGAAAGCCATAGTGCTTCCAACTTCATTATTGAAAATTGGCTAGATAAATACCATGAAATTTTTGAAATTCCAATGACCAGGTGGCAATGAAGAACATTTGGACGTCCTGTTGCTGATCACGAGTGTACCAGACAGTGCCTTGATTGACTGGTTTTGATGAAAATGGTGTAGAACAGAGATCTCAATAATTTGGATCCTGCTGAGTAGTGGGCCTAGAGCAGTGGTGAGCAAATGTGTGATAAAACATCTGAGGTGGGGCCATGTGGATCTGCCATTGGCTTCCAAATGGCTTGTGACTGACATGGTGCAGCCAGCAGACCCTTATATGTAAAGGCAACTTGTTATATGGAGAGGTTTCAGTGCAATGTTCAGAATCAGGTTGCTATGGTCAAGGGGGCATCCTATGTGGTATAAGAGCCCTGTTGGTGCATTCTCCTGGCAGACCCTGATCCACCACACGTGACAGAACTCGCGGCAACACTGTGTCCCAGTTGAACTCCTTGTATTTCGTGAAGCAAATACCAAACTCCGAGTGCAGCAGGAAGAAACATTAGGAAAAGTGGAGGATGATAAAATGGCTTCGCAGTCCATATGGGGAGACACTTAGCCCCCAGTGGCCACAGTTTACATACAAGAGAGAATTCAGCACTGCTGCTTCATGTTTATTGGAAAATTATAAACCATGTCCTCCAGATCACAGAGATGAAGACGCAGCTTTGATGGTCTCACTAGAAAGGAAGCTAAAGATCCTCACAAAAACATATATTTCAAGTGCCCAACCTAGAGACAGTTTCTCCAGACGTCTTTAGGCAGGCAAATCTCCATGTTTGTAGAGTTTTTACACTGTCCCTTACTTTTGGAAACTCCTCTACAATCTCCAAGGTTGTGAACCCTAAGCATTTTCAATTTCAGATATGTATTCAAAGATTTTCTAACTCTTCTCCTCTAATTGTGTCTTACTTGGGGTGAAGGTAATGTCAAGGCATTGTTCTGAATGAGAGTGGGAAAATTTTTTTGTAGTACACATTTGCATACACATTGATCCATTTTCCAATTTTCCATTCGAAATACTGAATCCCTGACACTAACTCATACCCTACTAGACTCTGACTACTAATCCTAATATGATGGAGAAAAATAAACAAAAAAATGAAAATACAAGCAGTTCAGAGGAGGCATGGTGTATAGTTGGACTTCCCTCTTGCATGATAAAGGGTCGGTTTTATAAATCTACTCAATTTTTAATTGAAATAGTCCTCCATGTGTTTTTTTTTAAAGAGAGAGTTAGAGAGGAGAGAGAGAATTCTATAATATTTATTTTTTTAGTTATCGGCGGACACAACATCTTTGTTTGCACGTGGTGCTGAGAATCGAACCCATGCCGCACTCATGCAAGGTGAGCCCGCTACCACTTGAGCCACATCCCCAGCTCTCTTCATGCGTTTTTAAAGTTAACAAATATGTGAATTCCTGTCTCCCTTTCTCTGTAGCCTACTCAGCACATGTACTTTTTATATGCACATATAGATTCCTACTTGGTATCACACGTATATTTTTATGAGTTGGCTGACTTGGCAGAAACAAATTGTAAGAAGAGATCAGTCCTCCTAAACGCTGTTGGAACTGAAAATCCAAACTATGGGTGAGCTTCCGATTAGAACAATATTATACATAAACCCATGTTTAGTAAAATAAATATTTTTGCATCTGAGGGTGATATATATTACATGATGAATTACGATTGGCATATATATATTGATACTTTTTAATGAATTTTTGTGTTTTTTTTTGTCTCTCTCTCTCTCTCTCTCTCTATATATATATATATATATATATATATATATATATATATATACACATACACTCTACAGATTTTATAAAATATGAAATATATTTTTCTTATATACACTCCGTAAATTCATTCATGTTCATGTATGTGGATTTATAATCAACTTTTCACAAGATTATTCTCAGAAATAATCATCTACCTGAAATACATATTTGTTTCCCATTGCTGAAAACTAACTTCAATCAATGGTGCTTACAAATCCTAATATTTCTACAGTAACTGACCCAGTTTAACATCAATGCAAGTATATTCCTATGGGACATGATGTCTATTTTGACATTCATTTTAATTCAACACTGGTACATTACTATTTCTTCAGGTTTGCACATCATAGGATATATATTTCATTCACAAGTTCACAAATTTATAGGAATTTGTTTCACTTTTAATCACTTCCTGCTTCAGAACACATGTATTCCTCCATGTTACTTGACTGGTCTTTTCATGAGACTTCTTTCCAAACACATTATTTTCGATTTCCATAATCAATTTTGAAGCTAAACCCACACACTCTTCAAGATAAACCATAACATTAATATTACCATTAGATGTATAAGTGGTTGGAATGAATGTGTGAATATCAATATAAGATTTCCTGTACATTTTCACATTTCAATTCAATCCATTATTAAAGTTGTAACCAGGTATGCTATTTATTCACAGTATGGTCTATTAATGCATTATCTCTATATTCATAGACACAGTGTACACCTCTTTGTTCCCCCAATACTAATTTATACCTCTTCAAAACATTGCTCCCAAAAATGGTAGAAGAAATATTCATGTCACCTTATCTATCTATCTATCAATATATATCTATCATTATATATATATATATATATATATATATATATATATATATATATATTTCTTTTTTTTATCACAGTAATATTCTGGACACAAAAAACAAAGGTCATACTCATGATTGTATCAAAGCCTAAATGGAAAGTGAGCATGGATTACTAAAAACAACCATATCCAGGTTGCCTAATGCTCTCAAATGTAAATCCTATTGGTGACTACATATTTGTTTCTTTCTAAGATTATATATTCAACTTCAAGCTTGTTGAAAATGTCTAATCCTATCACTCAGTTTATACTTTGCCTGATTTCCTTATATCTCTATTGATATCTGCTTTCCTACATATATTCCCCAGTTCATCATTGTGTCTGACACTTCACATATGCTGACATTTACATTCAATGTCTACCCGAGACCCTATTGCTAAAGAAATTTTGGTCTAAATCCTATACTCACTCTTATTTCTAAACCTACTGACTATCTTCCTAATCCTACTGACTATTGCTTTTTGACTCGATGTTCTCTTCGACAATTAATCATCCAAGGTATAAGGTCCTAAACCATTGTATTTCAATTTGTCGGAGACATATATGCAGAACATAATTCAAACCTAAGAATCCCACTCAAGGACCCAATGCCCTTCTGACTTCGAATCTTACCTAGATTTCTGTTTTCATACTTACATTTCACCTATATATTCTTGTAAATATCACAGGTTCCCAATACCATTATTCATGGGGCAGAGAGATTCCTAACCCAAATCAAACATGTTATTAACCCTAAACATACACTGTTCCCTCAATCTAACTTTACAAAAGAGGAGGGACAGAGTTGGTCTTACAATACAGGAATGTAGGGGATCTTCCACCTTCTGAGAACATCAAAGGTCCATGCAGAAATGATCCCTGGAGAAGATATAGGCAGCTATGAAGGACCTGAGAGAGGAAAAGTCATCTTTTATGGTAAACAACCTGGTCAAGATGAATGGATGTGTCTGAATCAACCTCTATCTTCTAAATGTAGAGAAGATGGACCAAATCAGGCCTGTGTGGAGAGCTCTTCCCAGGTGCCTATGGTTGATATACCATTCTAACTTGTGAAAGTGTGACAGAAAGAAGGGACAGACTCCATCTCATGGGACCCTTAGAAGTTACTGTTAGGACAAAGCGGTTGCCAAGGCAGTGACCTCATTCTGTTCCTGAAGGAAGTGACCTCACTTCACTTTCTTGGTGATGGAACTCTCTGAACTTGGGATCCAGGAAGAGAGGCACCCAGAGCCAGTCGCAGTCCCAGTCCCTGTGGTCTCACTTGTTTCAATTTACCAAGCACAGAGTCAGTCTTTCTTAGTACCAACAGATGTGAGGATGGCCAAATGCCAGGAAAGGTCTGAAGAAAGACCTTTCTTAGAAAGCAGGTATTGGTTCACCGCTGGCTCCTGACAACTGCACAGAGTTGGCCAAGGAGACCAGATTTGAGATACAACAGGCCATTTTGGGGGAATATAGTATGGCCCTCCATTCAGAGGACACTCCACAAAGGAGGTGCCTTTGTGGGTGTAGGTGTGTGTATGGTTTTTTCTCAAGTTCTGAGAAGATGTAAGAAAGGCTGTTTGTTTGAATTGGCGTGGACTGTTTCTAGTAAGTCCTTTGACAAGGCGAGTGCTTCTATGTCTGTGTATCCCACTCTGTCCGTGGTTGTAGACATTAGAAAAGAAAATGCATCAATGGATGTGTCCTGTCTAGGAGAAAGCTTCGCAACATTCATCCTGCCCGATTTATTAATGGACTGCAGCTTTCCTTATTGAAGGGAAACACCTGCTATCTTTCAAAGTTTCTGTTTACATCCTGAATTCTGGACACTCTCCAGAATTGCCTCATTGTTTTGTGTCCAAGATATGTACTACCTCCAAGCTATGTGATATGGCTATGTACTGGATAGCTGAAGGGAAAGGCGAGCATCTAGGAAAACTCAGATATCAGTGTGACCAGGAAAGTCTCAGTGGAGAAACCCTGCTTTGTGCGTTTTGTTTACCTATTGTTCTGTTGCCCTGAATTTCAGGAAGGTTTTTGCCTCAGACCACTCCTTTGTGAATATCAATTCAATCCATTATTTAAAGTGGAACCAGCTATACTATTTATTCACAGTATGGTCTATTCATGCATTATCTGTATATTCATAGACACAGGGTACAGCTTTTTGTACAACCAATACTTATGTATATGTCTTCAAAATATTACTCGCAGAAATGGTGAAAGAAATACTCATGTCACCTAATCTACATATACATTTTATCACAGTAATATTCTGGACACAAAATGCAAAGTACAAACTTATTATTGTACTAAAGCCTAAATGGAAAGTGAATATGAATTACTTCCATGTTCAGGTTGCCTAATGCTCTCAAATATCAATCCTATTGGTGACTACATATTTGTTTCTTCCTAAGATTATATATTCAAAATCAACCCTGTTGCAAATATCTAATCATATCACTCACTTTATACTTTGCCTGATTTTGTAATATCTCTTTTTTTATTGTTACGATGAGCCAATTTAGTACTTTTTTAATTTTTATTTTTTTCATCTTTCATACATTTGATTCAAGTGAGTTATGCATTTCCATTTTTACCCAAAATACAGATTGCAGAATCACATCAGTTACACATTCACAATGTTTACATAATGCCATATTAGTGACTGTTGTATTCTGCTGACTTTCTTATCCCCTACTATCCCCCCTCCCCTCCCCTTTCATCTTCCCTCTCTACCTCATCTGTTGTTGTTCCGTTCTCTCCCTTCCCCCCCTTTCCCCTCACAACCTCGTATATGTGATTTCGTATAACGATGAGGGTTCTTTCCGTTTCCATGCAATTTCCCTTCTCTCTCCCTTTCCCTCCCATCACTTGTCTCAGTTTAATGTTAATATTTTCCTCATGCTCTTTCCCTCTGTTCAGTTCTTAATTGCTCTCCTTAAATCAAAGAAGACATTTGGCATTTGTTTTTTAAGGATTGGCTAGCTTCACTTAGCATAATCTGCTCTAATGCCATCCATTTCCCTGCAAATTCCATGAATTTGTCATTTTTTAGTGCTGCATAATACTCCATTGTGTATAGATGCCACATTATTTTTTATCCATTCATCTATTGAAGGGCATCTAGGTTGGTTCCACAGTCTGCCTATTGTGAATTGTGCTGCTATGATCATTGATGTGGCGGTATCCCTATAGCATGCTCTTTTATGGTCCTCAGGGAATAGTCCGAGGAGGGCGATAGCTGGGTCAAATGGTGGTTCCATTCCCAGCTTTCCCAGGAATCTCCATACTGCTTTCCATAATGGCCGCACCATTTTGCAGTCCCACCAGCAATGTACAAGTGTACCCTTTTCCCCACATCCTCGCTAGCACTTATTATTGTTTGACATCCTAATGGCTGCCGATCTTACTGGAGTGAGATGGTATCTTAGGGTGGTTTTGATTTGCATTTCTCTGACTGCTAGAGAAGGTGAGAATTTTTTCATGTACTTATTAATTGATTGTATGTCTTCTTCTGAGAAGTGTCTGTTCAGGTCCTTGGCCCATTTGTTGATTTTGTAATATCTCTATTGATATCTGCTTTCCTACATATTTTCCACTGTTCATCATTGTGACTGACCCTTCAAGTGTGCTGATAATTACTTTCACACTTTAACCCAAACCCTATTGCTAAAGAACTTTTGTTCCAAATTCTATACTCACTCTTCTTTGTTAACCTACCGAATATCTATCTAATCCTACTTACTATCCCTTTTTGACTGGATGTTCTCTTCGAATTTTAATCATAAAAGGTACAAGGTCCTATGCCATTGTATATCGATTTATCTGAGATATCTGTGCACAACGTAAATCAAAGCTAAGTATCCCAATGAAGGGCCCATTGCCCCTCTGGGCTTCAAAATTACCTAGACTTTTTTTTTTCATTTATATATTTCACCTCTATATTTTTAAAAATATCGCAGGTTCCCAATACCATTATTCATCCAGCAGAATGATTTCTAACCCAAATCAAACATTTTATTAACCCTAACAATACACTGTTCCCTCAATGTAAATTTAAAGAAGAGCAGGGACAGAGTTGGTCTTACAATACAGGAATGTAGGGGATCTTTCACCTTTTAAGAACCACAAGTTCAATGCAGAAATGATCCCTGGAGAATATGTAGTCAGCTATGGAGGACCTGAGAAAGCAAAAGTAATCTTCCATGGCAAAATACCTGGTCAGGATGACGGGATGTGTCTGAATCAGAACCTCTCTTCTCAATGTAGAGGAGATGGACCAAACCAGGCCTGTGTGGAGAGCTATTACCGGGTTCGTATGGTTGATATACCATTCTAACTTGTGAATGTTTCACAGGAAGTAGGGGAAGCCTCCATCTAATGAGACACTTGGAAGCAACTGTTAGGATAAAGTGGTTGCCAAGGCAGTGACCTCATTCAGTTCCTGAAGGAAGTGACCTCACCTTACTCCCTTGGTGATGGAACTCTCTGAACTTAGGATCCTGGAAGCCAGGCACACAGAGCCAGTCCCAGTACCAGTCCCAGTGGGTTCACTTGTTTGGAATTACCAAGGACAGAGTCAGTCTTTCTTTGTACCTACTGATGTTAGAATGGCCAAAAGCCAAGAGAGCTCTGAAGAGGGGCCTTTCCTGAAAAAGCAGGTAGTGGCCCACCGCTGGCTCCTGACAACTTCATAGAGATGGCCAAGGAGACCATATCTGAGACAGGACAGGACATTTCGGGTGAACATTGTGTGGCCCACCAGTCAGAGGACACTCCATAGAGTCACAGACCTACTTAGGGTAAGGAGGTGCCTTTGTGGGTGTGGTTGTGAGTTTGTGATTTTGTCTCATGTTGTGAGAATAGGAAAAAAAGGTGGTTTGTTTGGTTTGGAGTGAACTGTTTCTCGTAAGTCGTTTGAAAAGGAGAGTGTTTCTATGTCTGTGTATCCCATGATGTCCGTGGTTGTAGACATTAGAAAAGAGAGTGCATCAATGGATGTGTCCTGTCTATTAGAAAGCTTCCCATTTCATCCTGCCCAATTTATGAATGGTTTGCGGCTTTACTTAAAGATGGGCATAACCTAATACATTCCTAATTTCCAGGTTTATTCATGAACTCTGTTCACTCTCCAGAATAGGATCATGGTTTTGTGTCCAACATATATACCACCTCCAAGCTCTGTGACATGGCCATGTACTGGATAGCTGAAGGGAATGGCGAGCATCTCAAAAAACTCAGATATCTGTGTGACCAGGAAAATCTCAGTGGAAAAACCCTGCTTTGGGCATTTTGCTTATATATTGTTCTGTTGAACTGAATGTCAGGAAGTTCTTGCTCTGGCCACCCCTTTGTGAAGCCTGAAGTAAACAGTTTTCAAATGGAAATGATTGGGCATCACCTGTGGCTCTTTGCTTAATTGCTTTGGAAAGGGATGTGTCTGAATTAGCATCTTGGCCCTGTGTGAGGTTGTGGCTTAGATTCTCAGCACCAGATGGATCTAAAGAAAGATCCCATGTGTGCATCCAAAACCAAAATGGCAAATACACCAGTCATTGTGGATAAAGTCTCGCTTTCCTCTGTGAGGTTCCTGACCTCTATCAAGTGAGAATAGGGATCCTTTGTGTCAATTGAGTTCTTCAAAGCCCTGCAAAGGTGCTTGGGTTTTCTCATGACTCTAATTTACATAAAGAATCTATACCTCTAACTCAGTAGGCCTCAAATTGAAGAAGCGGTGCAGTATTAACGGCATGCCTATTTGATCACTCCTGGTTCACAGGAAGTATGTCCAGGCCACCCTGACTTTAGGCAAATGAGGGGCAAGGGAGCTTATTTTGGACACTGTCTTGGAATGTGCCCCTTATGGAAACCTCCAGCCAGAGGTTATGATGAGTATCTATATGGAAAAAGATGAGGGCCATGTGGGAGTGTTTTGGTTTAATTGTGGTCATTGTGTGGCTGTTAAAGGAGATGCCTGGGTCCACATGGGCTTGAACTCTGGTGTGATTACACTTAGAGAGTGCATTCTGGATCTGATCTCAGAGAACTTGTGCCATGAATTGTGTTGGGATTCTAGGAGGGCACGCATGAGAGTCTCCCTTGGAAACTGAGATCTAGGCCCAGGGTGGCTTTCCACAGAGCACTGGGAATCTCAGCCAGGATACCACATGATTTTTTTTTTTTTCTGAAAGACTTGGTAGGCATAGGTGACAGTCAAAACACACATGGACCTCACATTGTAGACCTCAATGGGTCTGATTTCATGTGACTTTTTGGCCACTCCCTGGGAAGCCTTGTCTTTAACAGTTCTACAGAGCTTTCATTGAAATGAGGTTTCTCATCATTTAATGGTTCCTGTACAAATTGAAATCCACAGTGCCTCCATCTTCATCCGTGAAAAATGGCTAGATAAATACAATAAAATTATTGAAATTTCCATGACCAGGTGGCACTGGAGAAAATTTGGAAAACCGGTTGCTGATCATGAGTATACCAGACAGTGCCTTGATTGACTAGGTTTCATCAAAATGGTGTATAACAGAGATGCCAGTAAATTGGAGCCTGCTGAGTAGTGGGCCTAGACCAGAGGAGGGGAGGTGTGTGATAAAACATCTGTGGTGGGACCATGTTGATCTTCCATTGGCTTCCAAATGCCTTGTGACTGACATGGTGCAGCCAGCAGACCCTTATATGTAATGGTATCTTGTTATATAGAGAGGTTTCAGGGCAATGTTGACAATTATGTTGCTGTGGTCAAGGGGAAAAGCTATGTAGAATAGAAGCATTGTTGGTATATTCTCTTGCAGACCCTGACCCACCACACGTGACAGAACTCCCTCAAGCACTGTGTCCCAGGTGATCTTTTTTTTACTTCATAAGCAAATACCAAACTCCCAGTGCAGCAGCAAGAAACACCAGGAAAAGTGGAGGATGACCAAATGGCTTCACAGTCCACACGCAGAGACACTTAGGCCCCAGTGGACACAGTTTACCTACATAGAGAGAATTCAGCACTGCTGCCTCATGTTCATTGGAAAATATGAACCATGTCCTCCAGGTCGCATAGATGCACACCCAGCTTTGATGGTCTCAGTACAAAGAAAGCTCATTACGAAAACATATATATCAAGTGCCCAACCTCAGAGGCAGTTTCTCAAGAAGTCTTTAGGGCAGCAGAACTCCATGTTTGTGGAGTGCTTACCCTGTCCCATAGTTTTGGAAACTCCTTTACGACATCCAAGGTTGTGAACTCATGAGAATATTCATTTCCAGATATGTATTCACAGAATTTTTAACTCTTATCCTCTAATTGTGTCTTACTTGGGACGAGGGTAATGTCTAGGCATTGTTCTGAATGAGAGTGGAAAGATTTTTGTGAATCCCTGACACTAACCCACTCCCTACTAGACTCTGACTACTAATCCTAATATGATGGAGAAACATAACCCAAACAGAATAGAAATACAAGCATTTCAGAGGAGGCATGGTGTATAGTTGGACATGCCTTTTGAAATATATAGGGTAGGAGTTATAAATCTAGTCAATTTTTAATTGAAATAGTTCTACATGTGTTTTTAAAGTTAACAAATATATGAATTACTGTCTTCCTTTCACAGTAGCCTATTCAGCACATGTGTTTTAATATGCACATATAGAATCCTACCTGGTGTCACACGTACATTCTCGTGAGGTGGCTGACATGGCACATACAAATTGCGAGAAGTGATCACTCGTCCTAAACACTGTTGGAACTGAAAATTCAACCCATGGGTGAGCTTCCTATTTGAACAAACTTATTTAAAAATCCATATTCATTAAAATGAATATTTTTGGATATGATGATGATATATATTTCATGATGAATTTCAATTGGCATATATATTGCTATTTTTAATGTCTGTGATATATATATATATATATATAACATGTGTCTTATTATACACTCCCTAAATTCATTCATATTGATGTATTTGGATTTTTAATCAACTTTTCACAAGACTATTCTCCGTAATATTCATCCACCTGAAATACATATTTGTTTCCTAGTACTGAAAACTAACTTCTTTGAATGGTGCAAACATATCCTAACATTTCTACACTAACTGACCCTGTATAAAATCAATTCAAGTAGATTACTATGGGACATGATGTGTATTTTGATGTTCAATTTTATTCAACACTTCTACATTACTATTTATTCACTTTATGCACATCATGGAATATATATTTCATCCACAAGTTAGCAAATTTATAGGCATTTGTCTCACTTTCAATCACTTCGTGCTTCAGAACACATGTATTCATCCATGTTTCTTGACTGACCTTTTCATGAGACTTCTTTCCAAACACATTATTTTCGATTTCCATAATCACTTTTGAAACACTTCAAAAGTTACCTTGAGCTTGGGGAGGGAAACTGAGCCCCGACTTTCTTAGTCATCCTCCAGAGTCAGTATGGCTGGCTGGTGTGGCTGTCGCTTTTTATGGCAATTTTGGCCCAGTGTACTTTTTTCTTTAGGGTAGGCACATTGATCTGAGGGCAGGGTGCCCTCTGGCATGGGCCAATGTTATCCCTTCTTGTCTACCTGTTTCTTAATTTCTGGCCTATTTGTTGTTGTGACCAGGACCTTAGTCAACGCCTTAGTCTGCCTTTTGTTTCTTTTATCCTCCCTTTGCTTCCTTCTCTTCCTCAGTTTCTCTCTTATAGTATACGTTCTTGACTTCTCTGACTAAATCTCTCAAAGTCATATCTTGTAATCAATCTAGCTTTGTAACTTTGTTTTAATATCAAGGCCAGTTTGCCCAAAAAAGTCCATCGTGACAGATGCCTTTTGATTCTCTGCCTGAGGATCAAAAGGAGTATATCTCCTATATGCCTCTATAATTCTCTCTAGAAACATAGTGGGAGATTCATCAGGCTCTTGAATAATCTCTCTTACCTTGTCCAAATTAGTTTGTCGCTAGCGGCTGCTTGGAGACACACTATTAGAGCCCAGTGATAAGAGGACAGATGCTCCCTACCTTCAAAGATTTTGGGGTCTCAGTTGGGTGGGTTCAAGGGAAAGCTGCCTTTGATTATGTTGGGAAGTTGTGTCGGACGCACATCTTGTTTGAGGATATTTTTTTCTAGCTTCCTGGAGGATTCACTGTTGTTCCTCTGTCATGAAGAGAATCCCTAGGAGTTTTTGGCAGTCTTGTGAAGTAGGCTGGTGTGAAAACATCAATGACTCAACCAGACCTGAGAACCAAGTAGGGTCCTCAGAAAAAGGGGGATTATAATTTTTTTAAGTTATTTAGGTCTGACGAGGAGAAAGGCTAATACTGGTAGGCTTGCATTTTTTCCCCGTGGCCATCGTCAATCATTGGCCCATAGGGATGGAGGGGGAGCATCCCGAGAGTTCCAGGGTTTTCAATCATTCACTGCCAGCGAGTTCCTTTAGACGGGTCAGCTTCCTCCAAGGGAAGAGGTGCTGTGTGTGCCGCAAGCGAATTATCTGGAGGGCGCTGGGCCGGCATAGCTTCCTCCAATGGAGGAGAGGCTGAGTCAGCAGCAGGGGAATCACTTAGAGGGTATTGGAGTTTGGGGGACAAGGGCAGTGGATAAGGAGGGGAAGGAGAGTCCAGTAGAGTGAAATCTGGTGACTCAAGGAGAACAGAGGGTGTAGGAGGAGGAGGAGCAGAGGATTTGAGAGTTCCTGGGGGAAGGAGTCAGAGTGGGGGCAGGGGCAAGAAAGGTTTCACCCATGGAAAAGGAGATATGCAGAGTTCCCGCCGAGTTAAGATATATGGCTGTTGATCCAGATGGCTATGTGGCCCCGGCTGAAAGACAATATCTCTGACTTTTTTAAATTAGTGGGAAGTAGAAAGATCCTTCTAGGGGTAATCCAAATCCAAAGGTGGGCCATTCTGAAGCACAGAGAGTCTGCCACATCCGGGGCTTTACTGAAAAAGAAAGATTCTGAGCCCTTAAGCGGACTTTGGTCCAGTGATCAAGGATCAGGGAAAGAGGCATTGAAGTGCTCTGTCCCATAATGAAAGATACACAAACAGTTAAAGCAATGAAACATGACACAGACAAGACAAGGCAATGAAGACAGGCAATGGACGTCCAACACTGAGACCAGGACTGAGGAGCCGGCAAAACCCGATTGACTGGCAATACTGAACCCGAAAAAAAATATCACTGAGTCCAGAAGACTATCTCGTCCCCATAAATTTACGGGAAGATGATCCAATACATATGGCTGTAGAGTTCCTTCACATCCTCAGGATCCTACCAATCTAATACCATTGCACTTCTATGGGGATTAGACGCCACTCCTAGGCCTCGAAGCGTTTGAGTGGCTTGTTGTAACGGCCAATGTTTTGGCCATTCTTGACGAGAGATGATGCTAAGGTCTGCATCTGTATCCAGTAGCCCATTAAATTTATGCCCTTGAATATTTAGTTTTAGCATGGGGCCAGAATCTAAATTTAAAGAAAGCATAGCCCAATTTACACCTGTGGAGCCTAATCATTTGGAACCTCTTTCTACAGTACAACTGGAAAATTTTTCATGTAGGCTGGGTATTATTAGTAACTGCGCTATTCTATCTCCTGGTGAAATTACTGATATACCCTTTGGAGAACTGGCTATAATTTTTATTTCACCTTCATAGTCGAGATCAATTACCCCAGGACTTATCATAAGTCCTTTTAGAGTAGAAGAGCTGCGTCCCAATAATAAGCCTACTGTTCCTTTGGGAAGAGGTCCTTTTACCCATGTGGAAATGAATTGAACTCCCATCTCTGCAGTTAGTACTGCTCTGGCGGAGGAACAGATGTCCAACCCTGAGCTCCCTCTGGTTTGTCTGATGAGGGATCTGATGGACAATGTGTCCTGGGCACTACCCTGATGGGGTTGCTGGGTTTCTCCAGTGCTGCGTATATTTGTGGTTTTGGGCCCCGGAGCATTGAGCCCCCTTGTCCATTTTTGGCAATGGAGCTCCATGTCTTTGTCCACAATATTGTGGATAAACACCTGGTCCTTGTTCGTTTTTTGATAATGGTGTACCCTCTATGGTGGTTTGAGAACAGCATTCATTAGCCCAAAGTCTCCCTCTACGGCATCGTGGACAAATACCTGGTATTCTACTCCTTTGATACCTAGTTTTGTTAAACCCTCCTCCTATGGGACAATTCCTTTTAAAATGTCCTGTTTCTTCACAATTGTAGCATGTTCTTGGCCTGGCATCTAAAGCCTGTTTTACTGCAGCTGCCACAATTTGCCCTTGTTCATTAATGTCTCTGGCATCTAAAGCCTGTTTTACTGCAGCTTCCACGACTTGCTCTTGTTCTTTAATGTCTCTACATAATTTAATATATGTGTTTAAATCTTCATGTTTCCATGGTCTAATGATATCATTGCACCAAAGATTCGCTTGCTCATAAGCCACTTGTTTTAGTAATGGCATTGCTTGTTGTGTATTTCCAAAAACTCTGGTAGCGGTTTGAATAAGCCTATCTACAAATTCAGCATAAGGTTCATTAGCTCCTTGTATTACCTTAGATAATTAACCTTGTAAACCTCCATGTCCTTGTAAAGTCTTCCATGCCTTAATTGCATCTAACAATTTACTGAACACTCTTTCAGTTTTTTTTTTTTTAATAATTTCTGATTCCGCATTTCTACTATAATACAACCCAACAAGATGACACCAAACAAAACAGCTCCTCAGGAATAGCCGTCAGAGCCCAACTGCCACCACAGGCTTCCCACAAGCCTCTCCCTCAAACACAAGTCTCCTCCTCTTGAGGCCGATTGGCTGGGTCGCATGGGTGGAGCCAAAAAAGTCCCCCAATGAGCAGTTCCGTGGTCTGAAAGGGCAGGGAACCAGCCCAATGTGCATCACCACAGAGGAGCCAATCAGCTAGATGTTGCTGGGGCCGCTGTGAGCCAATCATCCGCTGGCAGTCTGAAAGGTCGGGGAAACCGCTCATTGAGCATCTCCAATGAGCATCACCACAGAGAAGCAAATCAGCTAGATGATGCTGGGGCCGCTGCGAGCCAATCATCAGCCGGCAGATGGAAGTTTGCTGGCAGCTGCAAGTTTACTGGGGGACCTTTGGCTGTGGCTCTCAACAGATTATTCTCAGAAATATTTAACCACCTAAAATACATATTTGTTTCCTAGTACTGAAAACTAACTTCAGTGAATGGTCCTTATATATCCTAATATTTCTATAGTAACTGACCAAGTTTAACATCAATGCAGTTAGATTCCTATGGGACATGAAATGTATTTTGAAGTTCATTTTTATTCCACACTGGTACATTACTATTTCTTAAGTTTATGGACATCATAGGATATAACCTTTCATCCACAAATTCACAAATTTATAGACATGTGGTTCACTTTCAATCACTTCCTCTTTCAGAAAACATGTATTCCTCTATGATTCTTTAGTGGCCTTTTCAATAGACTTCTTTCTAAAAACATTATTTTCGATTCTATACTCATTTTTGAAGCAAAACTCACACACTCTTCATGATAAACCGTAACCCTAATATTACCATTAGATGTATAACTGGTTGGAATGAATGTATATATATCAATATAAGATTTCCTATATATTTTCAAATATAATTTCAATGCATTATTTAAAGTTGGAACCAGTTATATAATTAATTCACAATATGGTCTATTCATGCATCATCTCTTATTCATCAACACAGGGTACGCCTATTTTATGCACAATACTAATTTATAAGTTTTCAAAATATTGCTCCTCATATTGGTGGAAGAAATACTCATGTAATCTGATCTAAATATATATTTTACCACAGTAATATTCTTGAAACAAAATGCAAAGGTCACACTTATGATTGTACTAAAGCCTAAATTTAAAGTGAGCATAGATTACTAAAAACCTCCATGTCTAGGTTCCCTAATGCGCTCAAATGTCAATCCTATTGGTGACTAAATAATTGTTTCTTCCTAAGATTATATATTCAACCTCAACCCTGTTGAAAATGTCTAATCCTATCACTCACTTTAGACGTTGCCTGATTTCCTAATGTGTCTATTGATACATATTTACTCTCTTTCCTACATATTTTCCCCAGTTCATCATTGTGACTGACTCTTCACATGTGCTGACATTTACATTCACTCTCTAACTAAAACCCTATTGCTAAAGAACTTTTGGTCCAACTCCTAGACTCACTCTTCTTCCTAATCCTACTGACAATCTTCCTAATCCTTTGGACTATCCCTTTTGGACTGGATGATCTCTTCTAAATTCAGTCATCTGAGGTACAGCATCCTATGCCATTGTAAATGAATTTATCTGAGACCTCGGTACAGAACATAATTCAAGCTTAGTATGCCAATCAATTGCCAAATGCCCTTCTGGGCTTCAAATCTTACCTAGATTTCTGTTTTTGTACTTATATTTCAAGTCTATATTCTTATAAGTATCACAGGTTCCCAAACCATTATTCTTCCAGCAGAATGATTCCTAACCAAAATCGAACATGCTATTAACCCTAACCATACAATGTTCCGTCAATCTAACTTTACAGAAGAGCAGGGACCGAGTTGGTCTTACAATACAGGAATGTAGGGGATCTTCCATCTGCTGAAAACCTCAAAGGTCCATGCAGAAATGATGCATGGAGAAGATTTAGGCAGCTATTTAGGACCTGAGAGAGCAAAAGTCATCTTCCATGGCAAACAACCTAATCAGGATGAAGGGATGTTTCTGAATCAGCCTCTCTCTTCTTAATGTAGAGAAGTCGGACCAAACCAGGCCTTTGTGGAGAGCTGTTCCCAGGTGCCTGTGGTTTCTATACCATTCTAATTTGTGAATGTGTCACAGGAAATAGGGGCAGCCTCCATCTTATGAGAACCTAGGAAGCAACTGTTAGGACATATTGGTGGCCAAGTCAGTGACCTCATTCAGTTCCTGAAGGAAGTGACCTCACATACTTCCTTGGTGATGGAATTCTCTGAATTTGGGATCCAGGAAGCCGCGCACCCAGAGCCATTACCCGTCCAAGTCCCAGTGGTCTCACTTGTTTGGATTTACCAAGGATAGAATCAGTCTTTCTAGGTACCTATTCATGTGAAGGTGGCCAAATTCCAAGAAAGCTCTGAAGAGGGGCCTTTACTGACAAGACTGGAATTGGCTCACCACTGCCTCCTGACAACTTCACAGAGTTGGTGAATGACACCAGATTTGAGAAAGGAAAGGCCATTTCGGAGGAACATCGTATGGCCTACCAGTCAGAGGACACTCAGAAGAGTCACAGACCTACTTGGGGGAAGGAGGTGCCTGGGTGTGTGGATGTCAGTTTGTGGTTTTGTCTCATGTTCTGAGAATAGGTAAAAAAACGTGATTTATTTCTTTTGGAATGGACTGTTTCTAATAAGTCATTTGACATGGTGAGTGTTTCTATTTCTGTGTATCCCACTGTGTCCGTGGTTGTACACATTAGAAAAGAGAATGCATCAATGAATATGTCCTGTGTAGTAGAATGCCTCCCACCAATCAACCTGTCCAATTTATGAAAGGACTGCGGCTTGCCTTACCAATGGGAAACACCTACAACCTTCCTAAGTTCCTGTTTTCTTCCAGAATTCTGGCCACTAGCCAGAATAGGCTCATCGTTTTTTATCCATGATATGTACCACCTAAAATCACTGTGACATGACCATGTACTGAATAGCTGAAGGGAATGGCATGGAGAGCATCTCAGAAAACTCAGATATCAGTGTGGCCAGGAAACTCTCAGTGGAGAAACCCTGCTTTGGGCCTTTTGCTTACATTTTGTTCTGTTGCCCTGAATGTCAGGAAGGTATTTGCCTCTGGCCACCCCTTTGTGAAGACTGAAAAAAACAGTTATCAAATGGAAATAAATGAGGATCACCTGTGGCTTTTGGCATAATTGCTTTGGAAAGGGAGGTGTCTGAATCAGCCACTTGGCCCTGTGTGAGGCTCCAGCTTAGCACATGATGGATCTAAAGAAAGATCCCGTGTGTGCATCCAAAACCAAAATGGCAAAAAGATCAGTCATTGTGGATGAAGTCTCTAGCCTTTTTCTGTGATATTCCTGACTCCATCAAGTGAGAATAGGGATCCTTTGGGTCAAATGAGTTCTTCAAAGCCCTGCAGAAGTGCTTGGGTTTTCTCATGACTCCAAACCACATAAAGAATCTATATCTGACATTCAGTAGGCCTCAAAATGGAGAAGCAGAGGAGTATTAATGGCAGGTCTATTTAATCCCTCCTGGTTCACAGGAATGGTGTCCAGGCCACCCTGACTTTAGGCAAATGAGGGCCAAGTGTGCTCATTTTGGTCACTGTCTTGGGCTGCGCCCCTCATGGAAACCTTCAGCCAGAGGTTATGATGAGTGTCTATATGGAGAAGATGAGGGCCTTGTGGGAGTGTTTAGGTTTTAATTTTGGTCATTTGTGTGGCGATTGGAAGAAATGACTGGGTCCAACTGGGCTTGAACTCTGGTGTGAGTTCAAGGGGACTTAGAGACTGAGTTCTGGAACTAAACTCAGAGAAGTATTGCCATGAATTGTGTTGGGATTTTAGCAGGCCACACATGAGAGTCGCCCTTATAAACTGAGATCTAGGTCCAGGGTGGCTTTCCACAGAGCACTGAGAATCTCAGCCTGGATATCACATGATGTTTTCTGAAACACTTGGCAGGCATACTTGAGTGTCAAAACACACATGGACCTCACATTGTAGACCTCAATAGTCCTGGATTTCTGTGACCTTTTGGCCACTCCTTGGGAAGACTTGCCTGTGAGAGTTTTCCAGAGGTTTCATTGAAATGAGCTTCCTCACCATTTAATGTTTCCTGAAAAAATTGAAACCAACAGTGCCTCCAACCTCATGCTTGAATAATGGCTCGATAAATACCATGAAATTCTTTAAATTCCTTTGACTAGGTTGCACAGGAGAACCTTTGGATGTACTGTTGCTGACGATGAGTGTACCAGACAGTTCCTTGATTGACTGAGTTTCATGAAAATGGTGTAGAACAGAGATTCCAGTAAGTTCAAGCCTGCTGATTAGTGGACCTAGAGCAGAGATGTGCAGTTTTGTGATAAAACTTCTGTCGTGGGGCCTTGTGGATCTGCCTTTGACTTCCAAATGGCATGTGGCTGACATGGTGCATCCAGCAGACCCTTATATGTAAAGGCATCTTTTTATAAGAAGAGGTTTAAGGGAAATGTTCACAATCAGGTTATTATGGTCAAGGGGGCAAACTATGTGGGCTAGAAACCTGGTTGGTGCATTCTCCTGCTGACCCTGACCCACCACACATGACAGAACTCCCTCCAGCACTGTGTTCCAGTTGAGCTCCTTGTATTCCATGAAGCAAATACCAAATTCCCAGTGCAGCACCAAGAATCACCACGAAATGTGGAGGATGACCAAATGGTTTCACAGTCAACATGTGGATACACTTAGCTCCCCGTGGCCACAGTTTACCTACAAAGAGAGAATTCAGCACTGCTGCCTCATGTTCATTGGAAAATAAGAAACCATATCCACAAGGTCAAAGAGATGAAGACCCAGCTTTGACGGTCTCCCTAGAAAGGAAGCTAAAGCTCCTGACAACAACATATGTTTTAAGTGCCCAACCTCAGAGACAGTTTCTCAAGAAGTCTTTAGGCAGGCAGAGGTCCATGTTTGTGGAGTTTTTACCCTGTCCCTTACTTTTGGAAACTCCTCTACCACTTCCAAGGTTGTAAACTCCTGATCGTATTCCATTCCAGATATGTAGTCACGGATTCTCTAACTCTTCTCCTCTAATTGTGTCTTACTTGGGGCGAAGGTGATATCTAGGTGTTGTTCTTGATGAGAGTGGGAAGATTTTTGTGTACCACATATTTGCATACACATTGGATTCATTTTCCTATTTTCCATTCGATATACTGAATCCCTGACACTAACTCACACCCTACTAGACTCTGATTACTAATCCTAATATGATGGAGGAAAGTACCCCAAACATTATAGAAACATAAGCAGTTCAGAGGAGGCATGGTGTATAGTTGGACTTGCTTTTTGCATGATAAATGGTAGGTGTTATAAATATAGTCAATTGTTAATTGAAATAGTTCTCCATTGTTTTTAATGTTAACTTATTTCTGAATTCCTGTCTCCATTTCTCTGGAGCCTATTCAGCACATGTATTTTTATATGCACATATAGAATCCTACCTGGTATCACACGTACATTTTTGTGAGGTGGCTGACTTTGCAGATACAAATTGTGAGAAGAGATCACTCCTCCTAAACGCTTTTGGATCTTAAAATTCCACCTATGGGTGAGGTTCCTAGTTGAACAACATTATACATAAATCCATGTTCACTAAAATGAATACCTTTTAATCTGTGGATGATATATATTTCATGATAAATTTTGATATGCATATATATTTATATATTGCTACTTTTTAATGTATCTGTGATATATATATATATATATATATATATATATATATATATATATTATACACCCTCCGATTTTTCAAAATATGAAATATATGTGTCTTATATACACTCCCTAAATTTATTCATGTCATGAATGTTGATTTATAATAAAATGTTCACAAGATTATGCTCAGATATATTCATCCACCTGAAATATATATTTGATTCCTAGTACTGAAAACTAACTTTAGTAAATGGTCCTTTCAAATCCTAATGTTTCTACAGTAACTGACCCAGTTTAACATCAATGCAAGTAGATTCCTATGGGACATGATATGTATTTTGACATTCATTTTCATTCAACACTGGTACATTACTATTTTTTTCAGTTTTTCCACCTCATAGGATATATATTTCATCCACAAGTTAGTAAATTTATACGTTTTTTTATACTTACAATCACTTCCTGCTTCAGAACACATGTATTCCTCTATGTTTCTTGACTCGTCTTTTCATGAGACTTCTTTCCAAACACATAATTTTTCATTTTCATAATCACTTTTGAAACTAAACTCACACACCCTTCATGATAAAACATAACCCTAATATGACCATTAGATGCATTACTCGTTGGAATGAATGATTGTATATCAATATAAGATTTCTTATATATTTTCAGATATCAATTCAATCCATGATTTAAAGTGGAAACAGTTATATTATTTACTCACAGTATTGTCAATTCATGCATTACTTCTATATTCATAGACACAGGGAACAACTCTGTGTACCCCCAACACTAATTTATACCTCTTCAAAATATTGCTCCCAGAAATGTTAGAAAAAATATGCATGTCACCTGATCTACATATACATTTTATCACTGTAATATTCTGATCACAAAATGCAAAGGTCAAACTTATGATTGTAGCACATCCTAAATGGAAAGTGATCCTGGATTATTAAAAACATCCATGTCCAGGTTGCCTAATGCTCTCCAATGTCAATCATATTTGTGACTACATATTTGTTTATTCCTAAGATTATATATTGAAACTCAACCTGGTTGATCATGTATAATCCTATCATTCACTTTATACATTGCCTGATTTCATAATGTGTGTATTGATATCTGATTTCCTACATATTTTCTCCAGTTCATCATTGTGACTGACTCTTCACATGTGCTGACATTTACATTCACTCTCTAACCGAAACCCTATTGCTAAGGAACTTTTGTTCCAAAACCTATACACAGTCTTCTTCCTAAACCTACCAACTATATTCCTAATCCTACCGACTATCCCTTTTTGAATGCATGTTCTCTTCTACATTTAATTATCCAAGTAAAGGTCGGGTGAGGTCGAAGGAAGAGACCACGAAGAGACTATCTCATGCAATAGCAAAGGGTTTATTGGGGGTCCAGCATGCTGATGCTCAGAGCTCACTTGAATAGAGTAGAGAGCCCTTAGAACAGCTTAAGCAGAGCTTATACACTTTCCTTGGTGACGGCAGGGAGGGAAGTTTATTGATGGGTCAGGGCGAGTGGTCAGTTTGCATGCAACCCACTGAGGGAGCACATTCTGCAGTTAGTCAGTTGGGGACAGCATATTCTGGGAACAAGTTTAGCAAACATTTCTCAAGATTTCAACAGTGTTTTGTTAAGCATACAGGAAAAAAGGAAGTGAAAAGTGCCTATTTTATTAACCTTTCATTCCCCACTTCTTCTTCTGGCTACTTTTAATCATAAAAGTGATCATTTCGGGGTGTCACATTCTATGTTTGCTAGTGGGGTATTACCATAAGTTTAACTCGTCCAATTTGAGCTTGGAGAAAAGAAATTACACGGTTGAGCAAACAGGGTTTTATAGTTAGCAATAATATGAGGATTATTATTGAAATGGCCAGGGTTGATAAATGCGTAGTTAACCAGGGGGACTGTGTGAACCAAGACTCAAACCACCCTTTTTGGGCCTCTCTCTCTCAATGACACTCTTCAAGGCATCTTTTTAATTTACTCCTAGATTTTTTTAAAACTCCAGTATGGTCGGCAAAAACACAAGATTCTCCATCAATGCAGAACAAAGGCCCCCTTCTCTCATGAAGAGAAGGTTCAACCCTCGCCTGTTCTGTAAAACAACTTCAGAGAGAGAGGTTAAAGATTCCTGCAAAGCCAAGATGGAGGTTCCTAATATCTTTAAGTTTTGGTCTATTGCTGCTTCTAATTGTGTCATTTGTTGTATCCCATGGACCAAGGCAGTGGTTCTTGTGCTCACACCTGCAGCAACTCCTATTCCTAATAGGATGGCTAAAGTGATGGATATATGTTCTCAGTGGAACCGGGTTTTATGCCCCCTTATTTGATCTTCAAATGAACCTGCATTATGATAAAGCACTCTGGGAAACCTCTGCACCTTTACAAAATTAATCACATCGTCTTGACAATTTCATGAAAACATAAACAATGTTTAAGTCTATAGAATTATACTGTTGTAGAGACGGACATGGCAAGGCACCTAAGATACTACCAAAAACAGGGAAACTTTCCATTTTATTTGCAACCGGATTCAGAGGGCATTACTTCTGTTATAATCAATTAATTCCCTGAAAACCACGTTTAGGTAGTTTCAGAATTTTGTACCCAACATATAAGGGAAGGGGCGCAGAAGTTCACAGCCTGCAGAAGTTCACAAAAAGCAGATTTTTTCTGTTTTTTTCCTCTGTTCTGGGCAAGTTAACTTTTCAAGGCCACCTGGGTGAAGGAGAGATTTTTCTTCCCTTTATTTTTCCCCCTTCCAGCTGTTACCATGGAGCCCAGTTGGTAACTTCTTTATCTTAGAAATGTAGCCATCTCTGTGAAGCCCCAGCTCAATGCCAAAGGCCTTGTTCACATATTTTGTGAAAAACTAGTAAGGGGGTGTCTAACTTAGGAGTGCTGATATTTTTAGCCAGTGGCCAAGTACAACAGGGCAACAGGAAAAGAGGAAGTTTATCTACTTTGAAGTCTTTCATGGGGACTCTTTTGCTGAAAGTCCTAAAGTCAGCCATGCTGAAGACTTCTGTAGAATTTCAGTTAATGTTTTTCTGTGGGCTTGGAACAGAGGGGGGAGATGGGGAAGGCATGGCTTTGAGCAGCTCCGTGGATCTGAGAATGAGGTAGCAGAGATGTGAAAGAATACTGGGAAAGGGGTTTGTGATTTTCCTAGCAACAAAAAGGTGAGCAGTAGAACAGGTAGAGCAGAGGGGAAGATGGGAGTTAGTATCCCTAAAAGCCTGTGAGGGACTTTAAATTCTTAGTAATCTGTTTTCAGTGATGACAAAGAAACTTTAAAGGCCATTTTCACTAAATCTTGGATAGGGGTCTGAGGGTTCTCCTCAGCTGGTTTGAGCTTTGGGTTAGCTGGTAAGAGGAACTGGTGGGACCCGGTGCGGGCACTGACTGGAGAAGAGAGGAGTGATTCGGTGGAGGGTTACCTTAGTACCTGCTACCTCAGCAAGGGGGCAATGGTCTTAGATCCGGCGGAGGTTTGGGTTTTTGATCTAGTAATTGGAGGGGAGAAATCATGTTGCTGAGGTGAGAGTGACAGCAGAGAGTCTGGAGCAGAAGGCTGAGTGTGAGGACCTATTGGAGAAGCATAGTTCAGGATGTGAGCGAAGGAGGGAAAAGGCCTCCACATAGGGAAATCTCCTTTCACCCTTTTGAGGACTTTCAGAAGTTAAAAAGGTCAGGCAGAATTTTAGGATCTAGAGACCCCTCTAGGGGCCATCGGTTTTGGTGATCTAATTGGTAATAGGGCCAATGCTGTGTACAGAAGTTGATGAGGAGTTTGGGTTCCATCATGCACTGCCTGTATGATCACAACCCTATGACTTACAGAAGAAGTCGGCATTGCCCCCACACAACCGTGACTGTTTGTGGCTTTGGTAGTCCACCGGGCAAACATAGTAATCTAGGCTAGCCAACCTGCATCTGGCTTGCGTGTCCCTACATCCATAATGATCGTTTCCATTATCAATGGTGCAGAATGGATTTAATGGAAATTTAGTGGGATCCTCTTCACCAGGTATATCCCAATAGGAAAGACCTATAGCCAGCTGACAAATGTCTGGGTGGATAGATGTCCACCAAGTCCCTAAGTGGGCTGTATGCGAGATAGATCATACTTCTTTACCAGTAGGATTTGTGATCAGCCATCGCTGCTGAACGGGTTGAAGAGGTTTAGGACTACTGGTGGTCAAGGGGAGAGTGTATAGCCTTAGACACAGGGTAAATACACAATTTGAAAGTTTTACCAATTTTTTCCTGTTTCAAGCCAGAGTCTGGACAGGGTCAGGCTTGAGATGAGAGGTATGGATCCAGGAAGTGATTCTTTCTACCTTTACCGCTGTAGGTGTTATAAGTAGCACCTTGTATCGTCATTTCCAGTGGGGTTCCAGGGATGACACCTGATGTCGACTTACATAGATGAAGTCTCTTACTTGATATCGATGTAGAGTCCACTCGTCCCCAGGTTGATAGGAATTGGCCATCTGTTTTCACAGGTATCCCTGAGTTCTTTCAAGAGCTTTAATTCAGTCAAGCAATGGGGTGTGGAAGGAATTGTTAGGTCTTAGAGTTGGGGTTAGGTCCCTTACTGAAGGAGGGGCACCATGGACAATTTCATAGGGGGTGAGGTTACACGAAGAAAGAGAGGGAGTATTTCTTCCATGAAATAGTGCATAAGGCAGGAGCATAGTACAATCTATTATGCAGGTTTCTAAGCTTAATTTCGTTATGGTCTCTTTAATGGTTCTATTCATTCTTTCTACCTGTCCTGAACTCGGTGGTCTATAAGCACAATGTAACTTTTAATTAATCCCCAGGGTTTTGCCTAACCCCTGACTTACCTGGGCTACAAACGCCAGTCCATTATCAGACCTTATTACTTAAGGCAGGCCGTATCTTGTAAAAATATCTTTCAGGATCTTCTTGACGACCATTTGCGCTGTTTCGTTTTTTTTTTTCTTTTTTCCTGGAAATGGCTTCAATCCATCCTCAAAATATATCTACAAAGACTAGGCGATATTTAATTTAAAACCTTGCTGGCTTAATTTTAGTAAATTCCACTTCCCAGAATTGTCCTGGTCTGGTTCCTCGTAGGTGCTTTTTTGCAGGAAGCTTGGAATGGTAAGCATTATCCATGACAGACCTGACAGGCTTTTGTTACCCATTCAGTTATTTCCTTTTGCTTTGAGTCGGTTAGTAAAAAACTCTGTTCTTGATCCTTCAGGAATGAATGCAATTTCTTTGAACCAAGTTGAGTGAGTTGATGTACATTTTCTACTGACATATATAGAGCCGTGACTATAGGAGTTTTTACTGAAGGATTTAGAAATTCCACTTGTGGTCCTTCAGGGTTAAAAGTTATTTTGGCCCGGAGCTTGGTGAGCAGATCTCTGCCCATCAATGGGGCTGGGCATTCTGGGATTACTAAGAATGAGTGATGGATTTTTCCTTTCCCCTGGTCCATGGTCCTCTTAGTTGTCCAAGCCCGATATTTTCTGCCATTAGCCCCTTGAATTAGAGACCTTTTATTTGATAGAGAGACCAATGGGGCCTTAAGGGCAGAGTATATTGCCCCTGTATCCACTTCAAAGTTTGCTGGGGTCCCCTCCACTTCAAAATTTACCCTGAGCTCTCGGAGGGGATCTGAGCCCCAACGTTCTTAGTCATCCTCCAGAGTCAGAATGGCTGGCTAGAGTGGCTGTCTCTTTCAATGGCACTCTTTGAAGCAGTGTCCTTTTTCTTTACAGTAGGCACATTAAATTGAGGCCAGCGGTGGCCTCTAGTATGGGCCCCGATATCCATTCCTGTCTCCATGTTTCTTATTTCTGGCCTATTTGTTGTTGTGACCAGGACCTTAGTCAATGCCTTAGTCTGTCTTTTGTTTCTTTTATCCTCCCTTTGCTCCCTACTCTTCCTCAGTTTCTCTCTTATAGTATACCTTCTCGGCTACTCTGACTAAATCTCTCAAAGTCATATCTTGTAATCCATCTAAGCATTGTAACTTTCTTTTAATATCCAGGGCAGCTTGCCCATGAAGGCCATCTTGACAGATGCCTTTTGATCCTCTGCCTGAGGATCGAAAGGAGTATATCTCCTATATGCCTCCATAATTCTCTCTAAAAACATAGAGGGAGATTCATCAGGCCCTTGAATAATCTCTCTTAACTTGGCAAAATTTGTTAGTCGCCTAGCGGCCACTAAGATACCCACAATTAGAGACCAGCGATAAGTGGACAGATGCTCCCTACCTTCAAAGGTGTTGGGGTCCCAGTTTTGTCGATTCAAGGGAAAGCCGGGTTGAATATGTTGGGAAGTTTTGTCGGTCACCCATCTGGTCAGAGGATATTTTCTCCAGCATCCAGGAGGATTCTCTTTTGTTTCTCTATCATGAAGAGACAACCCTAGGTGTTGTTGACAGTCATCCCAAGTAGGCTGGTGTGAAAACATCAATGACTCAACCACACCTAGGAGCCAGGTGGGGTCCTCGGTAAAAGGGGGATATTTATTTTTCCAGTTATATTGGTCTGAAGAGGAGAAAGGTTAATACTGGTAGGCTTGCATTTTTCCCCCAAGGCCGTTGTCAATCATTGGCCCCTAGGGATGAGGGGGAGCATCATTCGAGTTCCAGGTTTTTCAATCATTCACTGCTGGTGAGTACCTTTAGCTGGGCTAGCTTCCTCCAGAGGAGGAGGGGCTGTGTGTGCTGCGGGGAAATTATCTGGAGGGCGCTGCGCTGGCTTATCTTCCTCCAATGGTGGAGAGGTTGAGTCAGCAGCAGGGGAATCACTTAGAGGGTGTTGGTCTTTGGGGGACGTGGGCAGGAGATAAGGAGGGGGACGAGAGTCCAGTAGAGTCAAATCTTGTGACTCAGGGAGAACAGAGGGTGGAGGAGGAGGAGAAGCAGAGGGTTTGAGAGATCATGGGGGAAGGAGTAGGAGCGGGGGTAGGGGCAAGGAAATACTTCACCCATGGAGGAGATTTGCAGAGGTCCTGCCAAGTTAAGATATATGGCTGTTGATCCGGATGGATATGTGGCCCTGGCTGAAAGACAATATCCTCTGACTTTTTAAATTAGTGGGAAGTAGAAAGATCCTTCTAGGGGCCATCCGAATCCAAAGGTGGGCCATTCTGAGGCACAGAGAGTCTGCCAGGTCCAGAATTTTACTGAAAAAGAAAGATTCTGAGCCCTTAAGGGTACTTTGGTCCAGTGATCAAGGGTCAGGGACAGAGGCATTGAAGTGCTCTGTCCCATAATGAAAGATACACAAACAGTAAAAGCGATGACACATGACACAGACAAGACAAGAAAATAAAGACAGACAATGGAACTTCCAACACTGAGACCAGGACTAAGTATCTGGCCAAACCTGATGGGCTGGCGATACCGAATCTGAAACAAAATATCACTGAGTTGAGGAGACTATTGCTCCTCGATTTCCCGAGTACTCTGGTGCATCCCCCAGGGATGTGGCCTGTGGCTCTGTGACACGTATGTCAGCCACCATCGGAGAGAGGTCACACTCTTCATTGACAGCCATTTTGCGAAGCCCTAACCTGAAACCTGAAACCAGAAAGAGGCACCATACATACCCCAAGAGGAGCCTGTTGGGGTCTCTTGTTCGCCGCTGCCGGATCTCACTGGAACCTCCATATGTAAAGGTCAGACGAGCATCGGGTGAAGAGACCACCAAAAGACTGTCTCATGCAAAAGGAAAGGGTTTATTGGGGGTCCAGCATGCTGGGGCTCAGAGCTCACTTGAATAGAGCAGAGAGCCCTGAGAACAGCTTAAGCAGAGCTTATATACTTTGCTTGGAGAGGGCAGAGAGGGAACTTTACTGTTTGGTCTGGGCGAGTGAGCAGTTTGCGTGCAACCGGGTGAATGAGTACATTCTGCAGGTTGGCAGTTGGGGACAGCACATTCCGGGAACAAGATTAGCAAACAGTTCTCAAGATTTCAAAAGTGTTTTGTTAAGCATACAGAAAAACGGGAAGTGACATTTACCTATTTTACTAAATTTTCATTACCAAATATACTTTGCCAGATTTCCTAATGTCTCTATTGAAATCTGCTTTCCTACATATTTTCCCCATTTCATCATTGTGACTGACTCTTCACATGTGCTGACATTTACATTCACTCTATACCCGAAACCCCATAGCTAAAGAACTTTTGGTGCAAATCCTATACTCACTCTCCGTTCTAAACTTACCGACTATCGTCCTAATCCTACCGACTATTCTTTTTTTTTAATTTTTTTTTCTTAAAGAAAGAGTTAGAGAGAGAGGGAGAGAGAGAGAGAATTTTTTACCATTTATTTTTTTTAGTACTTGGCAGACACAACATCTTTGTTTGTACGTGGTGCTGAGGATCGAACTCGGGCCGCACGCATGCCAGGCGAGCGCGCTACCACTTGAGCCACATCCCCAGCCCCCCGACTATCCCTTTATGACTGGAAGTTCTCTTTGACAATAAATAATCCAAAGTACAAGGTCCTATGCATTTGTATATTGATTTATCTGAGACATCTGTGCAGAAAATAAATCAATGCTAAATATTGCAATCAAGGGCCCAACGCCCTTCTGGGCTTCAAATATTACCTTTATTTCTGTTTTCGTGCTTATATTTCACCTATATATTCTTGAAAATGTCGAAGGTTTGCCATACCATTATTCATCCAGCACAATGATTCCTAACCCCAATCGAAACTGTTATTAACCCTAACCATACACTCTTCCCTCAATCTAACTTTACAGAAGAGCAGGGACAGAGTTGGTCTTACAATACAGGAATTTACGGTTTCTTGCAACTGCTGAGAAACTCAAAGGTCCACGCAAAAATGATCCCTGGAGAAGTTGTAGGCACATATGTACGAACTGAGAGAGCAAAAGTCATCTTCCATTGAAAACAACCTGGTCAGGATGAAGGGATGTGTCTGAATCAGCCTCTCTCTTCTTAATATGGAGAAGAAGGACCAAACTAGGCCAGTGTGGAGAGCACTTCCAGGGTGCCTATGGTTGATACACCATTCTAACTTGTGAAAGTGTCACAGGATGTAGGGGCAGCCTCCATTTTATGGGACACTTTGAAGCAACTGTTAGGACAAAGTGGTTGCCAAGGCAGTGACCTCATTCAGATCTTAAAGGAAGTGACCTCACCTAACATCCTTTCTGATGGAACTCTCTGAACTTGGGATCCAGGAAGCCAGGCACCCAAATTCAGTCTCAGTCCCAGTCCCAGTCGCAGTGGTTTCAATTGTTCAGATTTACCAAGGACAGAGTCAGTCTTCGTTGGTACCTACGGAGGTGAGGATGC
Source organism: Callospermophilus lateralis (assembly GCF_048772815.1). Taxonomy (NCBI): domain Eukaryota; kingdom Metazoa; phylum Chordata; class Mammalia; order Rodentia; family Sciuridae; genus Callospermophilus; species Callospermophilus lateralis. The sequence continues at coordinate 817,255 of NW_027514537.1, read as the reverse complement.
CCAAATGCCAGGAAAGCTCTGAAGAGTGGCCTTTCCTGAGAAAGCAGTTAGTGGATCACCGCTGGCTCCTGAGAACTTCACAGTGTTGACCAAGGAGACCAGATCTGAGACAGGACAGGCCATTTCGGGGTAACATAGTATGGCCCACCAATCAGAGGACACTATGGATAGTCACAGACTGACTTGGGGGAAGAAGTTTTCTTTGTGGATGTGGCTGTTGCTTTGTGGTTTTGTCTCATGTTGTGAGAATAGGTAATAAAGGCGGTTTTTTGGTTTGAAGTGAATTGTTTCTAATAAGTCTTTTGAAAAGGCGAGTGTTTCTAAGTCTGTGTATCCCACTGTGTCCGTGGTTCTAGACATTAGAAAAGAGAATGCATCAATGGATGTCTCCTGTCTAGTAGAAATCTTCCCAACATTCATCCTGCCAATTTATGAATGGACTGCGGCTTGCCTTATGAATGGGCAACACCTACTATCTTCCTAAGATTCTATTTTGTTCCTGAATCCACTCCACTCTCCAGAATAGGCTCATGGTTATGTGTCCAATATATATACCACCTCCAAGCTCTGTGACATGGCTATGTACTGGATAGCTAAAGGGAATGGCGAGCATCTCAGAAAACTCAGATATCAGTGTGACCAGGAAAGTCTCAGTGGAGAAATCCTGCTTTGGGCCATTTGCTTACCTATTGTTCTGTTGCCCTGAATTTCAGGAAGCTTTTTGCCTCAGACCACCCCTTTGTGAAGCCTGAAGAAATGAGTTATCAAATGCAAATGAATGGGCATCACCTGTGGCTCTTTGCTTGATTGCTTTGGAAAGGGATGTGTCTGAATCAGCCTCATGACCCTATGTGAGGCTGTGGCTTAGATTCTTAGCACCTGATGGATCTAAAGAAAGATACCATGTGTGCATCCAAAACCAAAATGGCCAAATGAGCAGTCATTGTAGATTAAGTCTTTTGCTTTCCTCTGTTAGGTTCCTGAAATCCATCAAGTGAGAATAGGGATAATTTGGGTCAAATGAGTTCTTCAAACCCTGCAGAGACTAGCCCAGAGGTGCTTGGCTTTTCTCATGACTCCAAATCACATAAAGAATCTATACCTGAAAGTAAGTAGGCCCCAAATTGGAGATGCAGAGCAGTATTAAGTGCAGGCCTATTTAATCACTCTTGGTTCTCAGGAAGGGTGTCCAGGCCACCCTGACATTAGGCAAATGAGGGGCAAGGAACTTATTTGGATACTTTCTTTGTCTGCACCCCTCATGGAAATTTCCAGCCAGAGGTTATGATAAGTGTCTATATGGAGGATGTTGAGGGCCATGTGGGAGTGTTTTGGTTTTAATTCTGGTCATTTGTGTGGCAGTTGAAAGAGATGACTTAGTTCACCTGGGCTTGAACTCTGGTGTTATTCCCCTTAGAGACTGAATTCTGGAACTGTCCTCAGAGAAGTATTGCCATGAATTGTGTTGGGATTTTAGGAGGCAACACATGAGAGTCACCCTGAAATCTGAGATCTAGGCCAAGGTGGCTTCCACAGAGCACTGGGAATCTCAGCCAGGATTTCACGTGATTTTATTCTGAAAGTCTTGGCAGCCATAATTGAGAGTCAAAACACACTTGGACCTCACATTTTAGACCTCAATGGGCCTGGATTCATGTGAAATATTGGCCACTCTTTGGGAAGCCTTGCCTGTGAGAGTTCTCCAGAGATTTCTTTGAAATGAGCTTCCTCACCATTTAATGTTTCCTAAATAAATTGAAACCCACAGTGCCTCCAACTTCATCTTTGAAAAATAGCTATGTACATACCATGGATTTTTTGAAATTTCCATGACCAGGTGGCAATGGAGAAACTTTGGATGACTTGTTGCTGATCATGAGTGTACCAGACTGTGCTTGGATTTACTTGGTTTCATGAAAACAGTGTAGAAAAGAGATCCCTGTAAGTTGGAGACTGCTGAGTAGTGGGCCTAGAGCAGTGGTGTGCAGGTATGTGATAAAACATCTGTGGTGATACCATGTGGATCTGCCCTTGGATTCCAAATGGCTTGAGACTGACATGGTGATGTCAGCAGACCCTTATATATAAAAGCATTTTGTTATACGGAGAGGTTTCAGGGCAATGTTCAGAATCAGATTGCTATGGACAAGCGGGCAAGCTATGTGGGGTAGAAGCCTGGTTGGTGCATTTTCCTGCAGACCTTGACCCACCACACGTGACAGAACTCCCTCCATAACTGGTACCTGTTGAACTCCTTGTATTTCCTGAAGCAAATACCAAATTCACCATGCAGAAGCAAGAAACACCTCGAAAAGTGGAAGATGATCAAATGGCTTCACAGTCCACATGGGGAGACACTTAGACCCCAGTGGCCACAGTTTACCTACAAAGAGAGAATTCAGCACTGCTGCCTCATGTTCATTGGAAAATAAAAAAAAAAAAACATATCCTCCAGGTCACAGAGATCAGACCCAGCTTTGTTGGTCTCACTAGAAAGGATGCTAAAATTCCTGACAACAACATATATTTCAAGTGCCCAACCTCAGAGGCAGTTTCTCAAGAGTCTTTAGGCCCAATGAGCTCCATGTTTGTGAAGTGTTTACCCTGTCCCTTACTTTTGGAAACTCCTCTACCACATCCAATATTGTGAACTCCTGAATATTTTCCATTTCAGATATGTATTCACAGATTTCCTAACTCTTCTTCTCTAATCGTGTCTTATTTGGGGCAAAGGTAATGTAAAGGCAATGTTCTGGATGAGAGTGGGAATATTTTTGTGTAGCACATATTTGCATACACATTGGATTCATTTTCCTATTTTCCATTCGAATTACTGAATTCCTGACACTAACCCATACCCTAATAGACTCTGACTACTAATCCTAAAATGATGGAAAAAAATAACCAAACAGAATGGAAATGAAAGCAGTTCAGAGAAGGCATGGTGTATAGTTGGACTTTCCTTTTGCATGCTAAAGTGTAGGTGTTATAAATCTAGTCAATTTTTAATTGAAATAGATCTCCATGTGTTTTTAAAGTTAGCAAATATGTGAATTCCTGTCTCCCTTTCTCTGTAGCCTGTTCAGCACATGTATTTTTATATGTAAATATAGAAACATAACTGGTATCACACGTACATCCTTGTGAGTTTGGCTGTCTTGGGAGATACAAATCATGGGAAAAGCTCACTCCTCCTAAATGCTGTTGGAACTTAATATTCAACCTATGGGTGAACTTCCTAGTTGAACAATATTATACATAAATCCATGTTCAGTAAAATGATTATTTTTGGATCTGTGGATGATATATGTTTCATAGTGAATTTCGATTGGCATGCATATTGATACATTTTAGTGTCTGTGTGTGTGTGTGTGTGTGTGTGTGTGTATATATATATATATATATATATATATATATATATATACATAAATGCACACACACACACACATATCTATATATATATATATATATACACTCTCAAGATTTTTCAAAATATGAAATATATGTTTCTTATTATACACTCCCTAAATTCATTTGTGTTCATATATGTAAATTTATAGTCAACATTTCACAAGATTATTCTCATAAAAATTCATCCACTTGAAATACGTATTTGTTTCCTACTACTGAAAACTAACTTCAGTGAATAGTGCATACAAATCATAATATTTCTACAGTAACTGACACAGTTTAGCATCAATGCAAGTAGATTCCTATGGGATATGATGTGTATTTTGACGTTCATTTTCATTCAACACTGGTGCATTACTATTTTTTCAGTTTTTGCACATCATAGGATATATATTTCATCCACAAGTTAGGAAATTTATAGGCTTTTTTATACTTACCATCAAATCCTGCTTCAGAACATATGAATTCCTCTATATTTCTTGACTCATCTTTTTATGAGATTTCTTTCCAAACACATTATTTTCCATTTCCATAATAACTTTTGAAGCTAAACTCACACACCCTTCATGATAAAACATAACCCTAATATTACCATTAGATGTATAACTCATTGGAATGAATGATTGTATATCAATATAAGATTTCTTACGTATTTTCAGATATCAATTCAATCCATGATTTAAAGTGGAAACAGTATATTATTTATTCACAGTATTGTCAATTCATGCATTTCTTCTACATTCATAGACACAGGGTACAACTCTGTGTACCCCCAATACTAAGTTATATCTCTTCAAAATATTGCTCCAAGAAATGTTAGAAGAAATACTCATGTCACCTGATCTACATATACATTTTATCACAGTAATATTCTGATCACAAAATGCAAAGTTCACACTTCTGATTGTAGCAAATCCTAGATGGAAAGTGATCCTGGATTACTAAAAACATCCATGTCCAGGTTGCCTAATGCTCTCCAATGTCAATCATATTGGTGACTACATATTTGTTTCTTCCTAAGATTATATATTGAAACTCAACCTTATTGATAATGTCTAATCCTATCATTCACTTTATACTTTGCCTGATTTCATAATGTGTGTATTGATATCTGATTTCCTACATAATTTTCCCAGTTCATCATTGTGACTGACTCTCCACATGTGCTGAAATTTACATTCACTCTCTAACCGAAAACCTAGGGCTATTGAACTTTTGGTCCAAATCCTATACTCACTCTTCTTCCGAAACAGACCGACTATCTTCCTAATCCTAACAACTATCCCTTTTTGACTGGATGAACTCTTCTACATTCAATCATCCAGGGTACAAGGTGATATGCCATTGTATATTGATTTATCTGAGACATCTGTGCGAACGAAATTCAATGCTAAGTATTCCAATCAAGGACCCAATGCCCTTCTGGGCTTAAAATCTTACCTAGATTTCTGTTTTCATACTTATATTTCACATCTATATTCTTATAAATATCCCAGGTTCTCAATACCATTATTCATCCAGCAGAATGATTCCTAACTCAAATCAAACATGTTATTAACCCTAATCATACATTGTTCCCTCAATCTAACTTTATAGAAGAACAGGGACAGAGTTGGTCTTAATATAGAGGAATATAGGGGATCTTCCACCCGCTGAGAACCTCAAAGGTCCATGCAGAAATTATCCCTGGGGAAGATGAAGGCAGCTATAAAGGACCTGAGAGGGCAAAAGTCATCTTGTAAGGCAAACAACCTGGTTAGGATGAAGGGAGGTGTGTGAATCAGGCTCTCTCTTCTTAATGTAGAGAAGATGGACCAAACCAGTTCTGTGTGAGAGCTGTTCCTGGGTGCCTATGGTTGATATACCATTCTAAGTTGTGAAAGTGTCACAGAAAGTAGGGGCAGCCTCCATCTCATGGGACCCTTTGAAGGAACTGTTAGGACAAAGTGGTTGCCAAACCAGTGACCTCATTGAGTTCCGAACGGAAGTGACCTATCTCACTTCCTTGGTCTTGGAACACTCTGAACTTGGAATCCCGGAAGCCAGGGACACAGAACCAGCCCCAGACACAGTCCCAGTGGGCTCACTTGTTTGGTTTTACCAAGGACAGAATCAGTCTTTCTTGGTACCTACTGATTTGAGAATGGCCAAATGCCAGGAGAGCTTTGGAGAGTGGCCTTCCCTGAGAAAGAAGGTAGTGGCTCAAAGCTGGCTCCTGACAACTTCAAAGAGTTGGCCAAAAATTCCAGCTCTGAGACAGTACAGGGCATTTTGGGGGAACATAGTATGGTACAACAGTCAGAGGAAATTCCGAGAGTCAAAGACTTACTTGGGGGAAGAAAGTCCTATGTTGTTGTGGGTGTGAGTTTGTTGTTTTGTCTCATGATCTGAGAATTGGTAGGAAAGGCAGTTTGTTTGATTTGAAGTGGACTGTTTCTAGTAAGTCGTTTGACAAGGCAAGTGTTTCTATGTCTATGTATCCACTGTGTTTTTAGTTGTAGACATTAGAAAACATAATGCATCAATGAATGTGTCCTGTCTAGTACAATGCTTCCCAAAATTCATACTGCCCGATTCATGATTGGACTGCAGCTTTCCTTATGGATGGGTAGCAATGACTAACTTCCTAATTTCCTGTTTTATTCCTGAATTCTGGCCACTCTCCGGAATAGGCTCATGGTTTTCTGTCCAAGATATGTACCACCTCCAAGCTCTGTGACATGGCCATGTACTGGAGAGCTGAAGGAAATGGGAGCATCTCAGGAAACTCAGATATCAGTGTGAACAGTAAAGACTATGTGGAGAAACCCTGCTTTGGGAATTTTGCTTACCTATGGTTCTGGTGCTGTGAATATCTAGAAGGTCTTTGCCTTAGGCCACCCCTTTGTGAATCCTGAAGAAAAAAGTTTTCAAATGGAAATGAATAGGCATCACCTGTGGCTCTTTGTTTTATTGCTTTGTAAAGAGATGTGTCTTAATCAGCATATTTTCCCAGTGTGATTATTTGGAGAAGTAGATCAGTATTAATGGCAGGCCTATTTGATCATTCCTGGTTAACAGGAAGGGTTTCCAGGCCACCCTGACTTTAGGCAAATTAGAGGCAAGGGAGATTATTTTGGGCACTGTCTTGGTATGCACCCCTCATGGAAACCTCAACCCAGGGGTTATGATGAGTGTCTATATAAAAGAAGATGAGGGCCATGTGGGAGTGTTTTGGTATTAATTGTGGTCAGTTGTGTGGCAGTAGGAAGAGATTCCTGGGTCAACCTGGGCTTGAACTATGGTGTGATTCCCCTTAGAGACTGAGTTTTGGAACTGAACTCAGAGAAGTATTACCATGAATTCTTTTGGGATATTAGAAGGCCACGCATGAGAATTGCCCTTGGAGACTGAGATTTAGGCCCAGGATGGCTTTCCACAGAGCACTGGGAATCTCAGCTAGGATATCACATGATTTTATTCTGAAAAACTTGGCAGCCATACTTGAGAGTCAAATCACACATGGAACTCACATTGTAGACCTCAATGGGCCAGGCTTCATTTGACCTTTTGGCCACTCTTTGGGAAGACTTGCCTGTGAGAGTTCTCCTGAGCTTTCATTGAAATGAGCTTCCTCACCATTTAATGGTTCCTGAATGAATTGAAACCCACAGTGACACCAACTTCATCCTTGAAAAATGGCTAGATAAATACCATGGAATATTTGAAATTCCCAAGAGCAGGTGGCACTGGAGAATCTTTGGATGTTCTGTTGCTGATCATGAGTGTACCAGACAGTGCCTTGATTTACTGGGTTTCATGAAAATGGTGTAGAACAAAGGTGCCAGTACGTTGGAACCTGCTTAGTAGTGGGCCTAGAGCAGTGGTTTGCAGGTGTATGATAAAACATCTGTGATGGGGCCACATGGATCTGCCATTGGCTTCCAAATGCCTTGTGACTGACATGGTGCAGCCAGCAGACCCTTATATGTTAAGGCATCTTGTTACATTGAGAGGTTTTAGGGCAATGTTCAGAATTGGGTTGCTGCAGACAAGGAGGCAAGCTTTGTTGAATAGAAGCCTGGTTGGGGCATTCTCCTGCACACCCTGACCCACCACACGTGAGAGTACTCCCTCCAGCACTGTGTTCCCGTTGAACTCATGGTATTTACTGATGCCAATACCAAACTCCCAGTGCAGCAGTAAGAATCACCAGGAAAAGTGGAGGATGACCAAATGGCTTCTCAGTCCACACGAGGAGACACTTAGCTCCCAGTGGCCACAGTTTACCTACAATGAGGGAATTCAGAACTGCTGCCTCATGTTCACTAGAAAATAAGAAACCATGTCCTTCAGGTCACATATATGCAGATCCAGCTTTGATTGTCTCACTACAAAGGAAGCTGAAGCTCCTGACAACAACATATATTACAAGGTCCCAACTTCAAAGGCAGTTTCTCAAAGAGTCATTAGGCCAGCAGAACTCCATATTTGTGGAGTATTTACCCTATCCCATACTTTTGGAAATTTCTCTACCGCCTCCAAGGCTGTGAACTCCTGAGCATTTTCATTTCCACATACGTATTCACAGATTTTCTAACTCTTCTCCACTAATTGTGTCTTAATTGGGGCGAAGGTTATGTCAAGGCATTGTTCTGGATGAGAGTGGGATGATTTTTGTGTAGCACATATTTGCATACACATTAGATTCATTTTCATATTTTCCATTTGAAATACTGAATCCCTGACATTAACCCATAACCTACTAGACTCTGACTACTAATCCTTATATGATGGAGAACAAGAAACCTAACAGAATAGAAATACAGGCCGTTCATAGGAGGCATGGTGTATACTTGGACTTCCCTTCTGCTTTATCAAGGGTATGTGTTATAAATCTAGTAAACTTTTCATTGTAATAGTTCTCCATGAGTTTTTAAAGTTAACACATATGTAAATTTCTGTCTCCCATTCTCTGTAGCCTATTCATCACATGTATTTTTTATGCATATTTAGAATCCTACCAGGTATCACAAGTACATTTTTGTAAGCTCGCTGATTTTGAAAGATACATATTGTGATAAGATATCACTCCCCCTAAATAATGATGGAACTGAAAATTAAACCTATTGGTGAATTTCCTAGATGAACAACATTATATATAAATCGATGTTCAGTAAAATGAATATTTTTGGATATGTGGATGATATGTATTACACGGTGAATTTCGATTAGCATTTATATTGCTACATTATAATGTCTGCGTGTGTCTATCTATCTATCTATCTATCTATATATATATATATATATATATATATATATATATATACTGTCCAGATTTTTCAAAATATGAAATATATATGTCTTATTATACACTCCCTAAATTCACTCATGTTTCTATATGTGGTTTATAATCAACTTTTCACAAGATAATTCTCAGAAATATTCATCCGCCTGAAATACATATTTATTTCCTAGTACTGAAAACTAACTTCAGTGAATGGAGCTTACAAATCCTAATATTTCTACAGTAACTGAATCAGTTTAACATCAATGCAAGTAGAATCCTACGGGACATGATGTGTATTTTGAAGTTTATTTTTATTCAATATTGGTACATTATTATTTTTTCAGTTTATGGACATCATAGGATATATCATTTCATCCACAAGTTCAAAAATTTATAGGCATTTGTTTCACTTTCAATCACTTCCTGCTTCAGAACACATGTATTCCTCTAAGTTTCTTGACTGGTCTTTTCATGAGATTTTATACCAAACACATTAATTTTGATTTTCATAATCACTTTTGAAGCAAAACTCACATACCATTCATATTAATTATCACTCTGATATTACCATTAGATGTATAACTGGTTTGAATGAATGATTGTATGTCAATATAAGATTTCTTATATTTTTTCAGATATCAATTCTATCCATTATTTAAAGTGGAACCAGTTATATTATTTATTCACACTATGGTCTATTCATGCATTATCTCTATATTCATAGACACAGTGTACACCTCTTTGTACCCCCAATACTAATTTATACGTCTTCAAAATATTGTTCCCTGAAATGGTGGATGTGGACTCATGTCACCTGATCTTTATATACATTTAATCACAGAAATATTCTGGACACAAAATGCAAAGGTCACACTTATGATTGTATAAAAGCCCAAATGGAAAGAAAACATGGATTACTAAAAACATCCATGTCCAGGTTCCCTAATGCTCTCAAATGTCAATCCTATTGGTGACTACATATGTGTTTCTTCTTAAAATTATATATTCAAACTCAACCCAATTGAAAATGTCTAATCCTATCCCTCACTTTATACTTTGCCTGATTTCATTATGTCTCTATTGCTATCTGCTTTCCTACATATATTCCCCAGTTCATCATTGTGACTGACTCTTCACATGTGCTGACATTTACATTCACACCCTAATAAATAACCTATTGCTAAAGAACTTTTGTTCCAAATCCTATACTCACTCTTCTTCCTAAACATACTAACTATCTTCTTAATCCTACCGAGTATCCCTTTTTGACTGGATGTTCTCTTCTACATTCAATCATTCAAGGTACAAGGTCTTATGCTATTGTATATTGATTTATCTGAGACATCGGTGCAGAATGTAATTCAACGCTAAGTATCACAATTAAGGGCCCAATGCCCTTCTGGGCTTCAAATATTACTTAGATTTCTTTTTTTCATACATATATTTCATCTCTATATTCTTAAAATAATCACAATTTTCCAATACCATTATTCATGCAGCAGAATAATTCCTAACCCAAATGGAACATATTATTAACACTAACCATACACTGTTTGTGTTAATAACATGTTTACAGAAGAGCAGGGACAGTGTTGATCTTACAATACAGGAATGTAGTGGATCTTCCATCTGCTGAGAACCTCAAAGCTCCATGCAGAAATGATCCCTGGAGAAGATGTAGGCAGGTATGAAGGACCTGAGAGAGCAAAAGTTATCTTCCATTGCAAACAACCTGGTCAGGATGAAGGGATGTTTCTGAATCAGCCTCTCTCATCTTAATGTAGAGAAGATGGACCAAACCAAGACTGTGTGGAGAGCTCTTCCTGGTTCCCTATGGTTGATATACCATTCTAATTTGTGAAAGTGTCACAGGAAGTAGGAGCAGCCTCCATCTCATGGGACCGTTGGAAGAAACTCTTAGGACAAAGTGGTTGCCGAGGCAGTGATCTCATTCAGTTCCTGAAGGAAATGACCTCAAAGCACTTCCTTATTGATGGAACTCTCTGAACATGGGATCCAGGACGCCAGGCACCCAGATCCAGTCCCAGTCCCAGTCCCAGTGGTCTCACTTGTTTGGATTTACCAAGGACAGAATCAGTCTTTCTTGGTACCTACTAAGGTGAGGAAGCCAAATGCCTGGAAAGCTTGGAAGAGGGGTTTTTCCTGGAAAAGCAGGTAGTGGCTCACTCCTGGCTCCTGACAACTTCACATAGTTGGCCAAGGAGACCAGATCTGAGACAGGACAGGACATTTCGGGGGAACATAGTATGGCCCACCAGTCAGAGGATACTCCGGATAGTCTCATACCTATTTGGGGAAAGAAGGTGTCATTGTCGGTGTGGGTGTGGGTTTGTGGTTTTGCCCCATGTTCTGAGAATAGGAAGAAAAGTCAGTTTGTTTGGTTTGGAGTGAACTGTTTTTAGTAAGTCGTTTAACAAGGCAAGTGTTTCTGGGTCTGTGTATCACACTGTCTCCGTGGTTGTAGACATTAGAAAAGAGAATGCATCAATGGATATGTCCTGTCTAGTATAAAGCTTCCCAGCATTCATCCTGCCCATTTTATGAATGGACTGTGGATTGCCTTATTAATGGGCAATACCTGCTACCTTCTTAAGTTGCTGTTTTCCTCCAGAATTCTGGACACTCTCCAGAATAGGCTCATGGTTTTGTGTCTAAGTTATGTACCACACCCAAGCTCTGTGACAAGGCAATGTTCTGGATAGCTGAAGGAAATGACGAGCATCTGAGAAAACTCAGATATCAGTTGACCAGGAAAGTCTCAGTGGAGAAACCCTGCTTTGGGCCATTTGCTTGCCTATTGTTCTGTTGCCCTGAGAGTCAGGAAGTCTTTGTCTCACACCACCCCTTTGTGAATCCTGAAGAAAATAGTTTTCAAATGGAAATAAATAGGCTTCACCTTTGGCTCTTTACTTAATTCATTTGGAAAGAGTTGTGTCTGAATCAGCCTCTTGGCCCAGTGTGATTCTTTGACTTAGATTCTCAGCACCTGATGGATCTAAAGAAAGATCCCATGTGTGCATCCAAATCAAAAATGGCAAAAAGAGCTGTAATTGTGGATGAAGTCTTCTGCCTTCCTCTGTAAGGTTCCTGAATTCCATCAAGTGAGAATAGGGATCATTTTGGTCAGATGAGTTCGTCAAAGCCCTTCTGAGGCTATCCCGTAGGTGCTTAGGTTTTCTCATCACTCCAATTCATATAAAGTATCTTTAAGCGACACTCAATAGGCCTCAAATGGGAAAAGTGGAGGAGTATGACAGGCAGGACTTTTTGATCACTCCTGGTACAAAGGAAGGGTGTCCAGGCCACCCTGAATTTAGGCAAATGAGGAGCAACAGAGCTTATTTTGGACACTGTCTTGGGCTGCGGCCCTCATGGACACCTCCAGCCAGAGGTTATGATGAGTGTCAATATGGAAGAAGATGAGGACCATGTTGGAGAATTTCGGTTTTATTGTGGTCATTTGTGTGGCAGTTGGAAGAGATGACTGGGTCCACCTGGGCTTGAACTCTGGTGTGATTCCCCTTAAAGACTGAGTTCTGGAACTCACCTCAGAGAAGTATTGGTATGAATTGTGTTGGGATTTGAGGAAGCCACGCATGAGAGTCATCCTTGGAAACTGAGATGAAGGCCCAGGGTAGCTTTCCACAGGGCACTCTGATCTCAAACAGGATATCACATGATTTTATTCTGAAAGACTTGGAAGCCATTGTTGAGAGTCAAAACAGACAATGACATCACATTTTAGACCTCAATGGCCCTGGCTTCATGTGACCTTTTGGCCACTCTTTGGGAAGCCTTGCCTGTGAGAATTCTCCAGAACTTACATTGAAATGAGTTTCCTCAACATTTAATGGTTCCTGAATGAATTGAAACCCACAGTGCATCCAACTTCATCCGTGAAAAATGGCTAGATAAATACCATGAAAATTTTCAATTTCCCATGACCAGGTGGCACTGGAGAACCATTGGATATTCTGTTGCTGATCATGAGTGTACCAGACAGTGCCTTGATTGATTGGGTTTCATGAAAATAAGTTGGAGCCTGCTGAGTAGTTGTCCTAGAGTAGTGGTTGGCAGGTGTGTGAAAAAACATCTGTGGTGGGGCCATGTGGATCTGCCATTGGCTTCCAAATGGCTCGTGACTGACATGGTGCAATCAGCAGACCCTCCTATGCAAAGGCATCTTGTTATATGGTGACGTTTCAGGGCAATGCTTACAATCAGGTTGCTATGTTTAAGGGGGCAAGTTATGTGGGATAGAAGCCTGGTTGGTGCATTCTCCTGCATACCCTAACGCACCACGCCTGAGAGAACTCGCTCCAGCACTGTGTCCCAGTTGAACTCCTTGGATTCCATGAAGCAATTACTAAACTCCCAATGCAACAGCAATAAACACATATAGAATCCTACCTGGTACCACACCTACATTCTTGTGAGGTGAACGACGTGGCAGATACAAATTGTGAGAGAAGATCACACCTCCTAAACGCTGTTGGAACTGAAAATATAACCAATGGGTGAGCTTCCTAGTTTTACAACATTATATATAAATCCATGTTCAGTAAAATGAATATTTTTAGATCTGTGAATGATATATATTTCATGATGAATTTCGAATAGCATATATATTGCTAGTTTTTAATGTGTGTGTGTATGTATATATATGTGTGTTTGTATGTATATATATGTGTGTGTGTGTGTGTGTGTGTATATATATATATATATATATATATATATACACACATTCTCCAGATTTTTCAAAATATGAAATATTTGTATCTTAATATACACTCCCTTAATTCATTCATATTCATGTATGTGGATTTATGATCATCTTTTCTAAATATTATTCTCAGAAATATTCATCCACCTGAAATACTTTTTTGTTTTTAGTACTGAAAACTAACTTCAGTGAATGTTGCATACAAATCCTAATATATCTAGAGTAACTGACCCAGTTTAACCTCAATGCAAGAAGATTCATATGGAACATGATGTGTATTTTGATGTTCATTTTAATTCAACACTGGTACATTACTATTTCTTCAGTTTATGCACATCATAGGATATATATTTCATCAAAAAGATCACAAAATTATAGGCATTTTTTCACTTTCAATCACTTCCTACTTTAGAACACATGTATTCTTCCATATTTCTTGACTGGTCTTCTCAAGATTCTTTTTTACAAACACATTATTTTCGATTTTTATAATCACTTTGAAGCAAAACTCACACACCCTTCATTATAAACCATAACCCTAATATTAACATTGATGTATAACTTTTTGGAATGAATGATTGTATATCAATATACGATTTTTTATATTTTCAGATATCAATTCAATCCACCATTTAAAGTGGAACCAGTTATATTACTTATTCACAGTTGGTCTATTCATGCATTATCTCTATATTCATAGACACCGGGTACACCTGATTGTACCCCAAATACTAATTTATAAGTCTTCAAAATATTGCTCCCAAAAATGGTGGAAGAAATACTTATGTCACCCGATCTATATATACATGTTATCACAGTAATATTCTGGACACAAAATTCAAAGGTCAAACTTATATTTGTACCAAAGCCTAAATGGAAAGTGAACATGGATTACTAAAAACATCAATGTCCAATTTGCCTATTGCTCTCAAATATCAATCCTATTGATGACTACATATTCGTTTCTTCCTAAGATTATATATTCAAACTCAACCCTGTTGAAAATGTCTAATCCTATCACTGACTTTATACTTTTCCTGATTTTGTAATGTCTGTATTGATATCTGCATTCCAACATATTTTCTCCAATTCATCATTGTGACTGACTCTTCACTTGTGTTGACATTTACATTCACTCTGTAACCGAAACCCTATTGCTAAAGAACTTTTGTTCCAAATTTTATACTCACTCTTCTTCCTAAACCTACCTACTATCTTCCTAATTTTACCGACTATCACTTTTGAATGGATGTTCTCATCTACATTCAATCATCCAAGTAAATGTAGGGCGAGTGTCAGAGGATGAGACCACCAAGAGACTATCTCATGCAACAGAAAGGGTTTATTTGGGGTCCAGAATGCTGGGGCTTAGAGCTCACTTGAATAGAGCAGAGAGCCCTGAGAACATCTTAAGCAGAACTTATATAATTTTCTTGGAGAGGGCAGGGAGGGAAGTTTATTGATGGGTCAGGGCGAGTTAGCGGTTTGTGTGTAAACGCGTGAGGAAGTACATTCTGCAGTTTGGCAGTTGGGGACAGCACATTCTGGGAACAAGATTAGGAAACATTTCTCAACATTTCAACAGTGTTTTGTTAAGCATACAGAAAAACAGGAAGTGACAAGTACATATTTTATTAACATTTCATTTCCCACTTCTTCTTCTGGCTACTTTTAATCATAAAAGTGATTGTTGGGGGGTGTCACATTTTATGTATGCTAGTGGGGTATTAACATAAGTTTAACTTGTCCAATTTGAGCTTGGAGAAAAGAAATTACATGGTTGAGAAACAGGGTTTTATAGTAAGCAATAAAATGAGGATTATTATTGGACCGGCCAGGGTTGATTAAAACGTAGTTAACCAGGGGGACTGTGTAAACCAAGACTCAAACCACCAATTTTGGGTCTCTATCTCTCTTTGATGCTCTTCAAGGCATCTTTTTAATTTACTCATAGGGTTTGTTACAACTCCAGTATGGTCGACATAAAAAAAAAAAAAAAAAAACATTCTTTCCTCAATGCAGCACAAAGGCTCCCTTCTCTCATGAAATGGAGGTCCAAACTTCGACTTTTGTGTAAAACAACTTCAAATACAGAGGTAAAAGATTCCTGCAAAGTTGTGATGGAATTTTCTAATATCTTTAAGTTTTGATCTATTGCTTCTTCTAATTGGGTCATTTGTTGTGTCCCATGGACCAGGGCAGTGGTTCCTGTGCGAACCCAGGCAGCAACTCCTATTCATAATAGAATGGCTAAGGTGAGAGATATATGTTCCCAACTGAACCGGGTTGTATGCCCCTCTATTTGATCTTCCAATGAACCTGCGTCATAATAGAGCACTCTGGTAAACATCTGCACCATTACACAATTAATCACTTCTGTTGACCATTTCATAAAAACATAAACAACGTTTAAGTATATAGAATTATATTGTTGTAGGGACGGACAAGGCAAGGCACCTAAGATAGCACCAAAGACAAGAAAACAGTCATATTTGGTTGCAACCAGATTCAGAGGGCATTGCTTCTGTTGTAATCAATTAATCCCCTGAAACCCAAGTTTAGGTAGTTTCAGAATTTTGTACCCAACATGTAAGGGAAGGGGCTCTGAAGTTCACAGTCTGCAGAAGTTCACAAAGAGCAGTTTTTGTTTCTGATTTTTCCTCAGTTCTTGGCAAGTTAAATTTTCAAGGACACCTGGGTGGGGGAGAGCTTTTTTTTCCCTTTTTTTCCCCCTGCCAGCTGTTTCCATGGAGCCCAGTTTGTAACTTATTCATCTTAGCAATGTAGCCATCTCTATGAAGCCCCAGCTAAAGGACAGAAGCCTTGATCACATATGTTGTGAAAAACTAGTAAGGGTGTGTCTAGCTCAGGAGTGCTGATTTTTTTCAGCCAGTTGCCAGGTAGACCAGGGCAACACAAAAAGAGGAAGTTTATCTACACTGAACTCTTTTATAGGGACTCTTTTGCTGAAAGTCCTAAAGTTAGCCATGGTGAAAACTTCTGGATAAGGTCAGTTAAGACTTTCCTGTGGGCCTGGTACAAAGGGGGAAGACGGGGAATGCAGGGCTGAGAGTAGCTCTTTGGATCTGAGAATGAGGAAGGAGAGATGTAAAAAAATAATGGAAAAGGGTTTTGAGATCTTCCTAGCAACAAAAACATGAGTAGTAGAATGGGTAGAACAGAGCGGGAGATGGGAGTGAGTATCCCAAAAAGCCTGTAAGGGACTTTAAATTCTTAGTAACCTGTTTTCAGTGATGGCAAAGCAACTTTAAAGGCCATTTTCATTACATCTTGGATAGGGGTCTGAGGGCTCTTCTCAGCTGGTTTGAGCTTTGGGTTAGCTGGTAAGAGGATCTGGTGGGACCCAGTGTGGGCACTGACAGGAGAAGAGAGGAGTGAGTGAGTGGAGGGTTACCTCAGTACCTGCTACCTCAGCAAGGGGGCAATGGTCTGAGAAACGGTGGAGTTTTTGGTTTTTAATATAGTAATTGGAGGGGAGAAATCAAGTTGATGAGGTGGGAGTGACAACAGAGAGTCTAGAGCAGAAGGCTGAGGGTGAGCATGTATTGGAGAAGCATAGTTCACGATGTGAGCAAAGGAGAGAAAAGGCCTCCACATAGAGGAATCTCCTTTCACCCTTTTGAGCACTTGCAGAAGTTAAAAAGGTCACACAGAATTTAGGATCTAGAGACCCCTCTGGGGGCCATCGGTTTTGGTTGTCTAATTGGTAATATGGCCAATGCTGTGTAGAGAATTTCATGAGTAGTTTGGGTTCCATGTGGCAGTCCCTGTATGCTCACATCCCCATGACTTACAGAAGATGTCGGCGTTCCCCGCACACAGCCTTGACTGTTTGTGGCTTTGATAGTACACTGGGCAAACATAGTAATCTAGGCTAGCCAACCAGCATCTGGCTCGCGTGTCCCTACATCAATAATGTTTGTTTCCATTATCTATGGTATGGAAGGAATTTAATGGAATTTTAGTGGGATCCTCTTCATTAGGGATATCCCAATCGGGAAGACCTATACGCAGCTGACAAATGTCTGGCTGGAGAGATGGCCACCAGGTCCCTAAGCGGGCTGTATGCAAGATACACCATACTTCCGTTCCAGTAGGATTTGTGATCAGCCATCGCTGCTGAACAGGCTTATGAGGGTTAGGACTACTGGTGGTCAAGGGGAGAGTCTATAGCCTTATCCACACAGCGAATCCACAATTTGAAAGGGTTTCCAGTCTTTTCCAGTTTCCAGCCAGAGTCTGGACAGGGCACAGGCTTGAGATGAGAGGTAGGGATCCAGGAAGTGATTTTGACTACCTTTACCCTGTAGGTGTTATAAGTAGCACCTGGTATGGTCCTTTTCAGCGGAGTTCCAGGGATGACACCAGATGTCGTCTTACATAGACGAAGTCTCTACTTGATATCACTGTAGAGTCCCCTCCTCCCCAGGTTGGCAGGCAGTGGCCATCTGTTTTCACAGGTATCCCTGAGTTCTTTCAAGAGCTTTAAGTCTGTTAAGCAAGGGGGTGTGGACGGAATCGTTAGGTCTTAGAGTTGGGGTAGGTCCCTTACTGGAGGAGGGACACCATAAAGAATTTCACAGGGTGTGAGGTTACACAAAGAAATAGATTGAGTATTTCTTGCATGAAACAGTACATAAAGCAGGAACATAGTCCAATCTTTTATGCCGGTCTCTAAGTTTAATTTTGTTATGGTCTCTTTAATGGTTCTATTCATTCTTTCTACCTGTCCTGAACTCGGGGGTCTGTAAACACAATGTAACTTCCAATTAATCCCCAGGGTCCTTGCTAACCTCTGAGTTACCTGGGCCACGAACGCCGGTCCATTATCAGACCCTATTACTTTAGGCAGGCCGTACCTTGGAAAAATATCTTCCAGGATCTTCTTGACCACCATTTGCGCTGTTTCATTTTTTTTTCTTTTCTTTTTTTTGGGGGGGGGGAAGGCTTCAATCCATCCTGAAAATGTATCTACAAAGACTAGGAGATATTTAAGTCCATTCCTTGCTGGCTTAATTTCAGTAAAGTCCACTTCCCAGAATTGTCCTGGTCTGGTTCCTCGTAGGTGCTTTCCTGCAGGAAGCTTGGAAGGGTAAGAATTAACCAATTGATGGATCCAACAGGCTTTTGTTATCCATTCAGTTGTTTCCTTTCACTGTGAGTTGGTTAATGGAAAACTCTGTTCTTGATCCTTCAGAAATGAATGCAGTTTCTTTGAACCAAGGTGAGTGATTTGATGTACATTTTCTACTGACATAGTTAGAGCCGTGATTATAGGAGTTTTTACTGAAGGATTTAGAAATTCCACTTGGGGGCCATCAGGGTAAAAAGTTATTTTGGCCCAGAGCTTTGTGAGCAGATCTCTGCCAATCAATGGGGCCGTGCATTCTGGGATTACTAGGAATGAGTGATGGATTTTTCCTTTCCCCTGGTCCATGGTCCTCTTAGTTGTCCAAGCCCGATATTTACTGCCATTAGCCCCTTGAATTAGAGACCTTTTATTTGATAGAGGTTCCAATGGGGCCTTAAAGGCAGAATATCTTGCCCCTGTATCCACTTCAAAGTATACTGGGGTCCCCTCCACTTCAAAAGTTACCCTGAGCTCGGGGAGAGGATCTGAGCCCCGACTTTCTTAGTAATCCTACAGAGTCAGAATGTCCAGCTGGCCTGGCTGTCTCTTTCTAGGGCACTCTTTAGCCCAGTGTCCTTTTTTTTAGAGTAGGCACATTGAATTGAGGCCAGGGGTGGCCTCTTGTGTGGGCCCCGGTGTCCCTTCCTGTCTCCATGTTTCTTAATTTCTGGTCTATTTGTTGTTGTGACCAGGATCTTAGTCAATGCCTTAGTCTGTCTTTTGTTTCTTTTATCCTCCCTTTGCTCCCTAGTCTTCCTCAGTTTCTCTCTTATAGTATACCTTCTTGGCTTCTCTGACTAAACCTGTCAAAGTCATATCTTGTAATCCATCTAAGCATTGTAACTGTCTTTTAATATCCAGAACAGCTTGCCCAATAAAGGCCACCATGACAGATGCCTTTTGATTCTCTCCCTGAGGATCGAAAGAATTAAATTTCCTATATGCCTCCATAATTCTCTGTAGGAACATGGAGGGACATTCATCAGTCCCTTGAATAATCTCTCTTACCTTGGCCAAAATAGTTGGTCGCCTAGCGGCCACTAAGATACCCACTATTAGAGCCCGGCAATAAGAGGAAGGATGCTCATTACCTTCACAGGTTTTGGGGTCCCAGTTGGGTCGGTGCAAGGGAAAGGCGACTTTGCATATGTTGGGAAGTTTTGTCGGTCACCCATCTGGTCCGAGAATATTTTTTTCTAGAATCCAGGAAGATTCTCTTTTGTTCCTCTGTCATGAAGAGAGTCCCTAGGAGTTGTTGGCAGTCATCCCAAGTAGGCTGGTGTGAAAACATCAATGACTCAACCACACCTGAGACCCAGGTGGGGTCCTCGGTAAAAGGGGGATTGTTATTTTTCCAGTTATTTAGGTCTGAAGAGGAGAAAGGTAAATACTGGTAGGCTTGCATTTTTCCCCCATGGTTGTCATCAATCATTGTTCCTTAGAAATGGAGAGGGAGCATCACGTGAGTTCCAGGGATTTCAATCATTCAATGCCGGCAAATTCCTTTAGCCGGGCCAGCAACCTCCAGGAAAGGAGGGGCTGTGTTTTCCGCAGGGGAGTTATCTGGAGTGCGCTGGGCTCGCTTAGCTTCCTCCAATGGCGGAGAGGCTGAGACAGCAGCAGGGGAATTACTTAGAGGGTGTTGGGGGTTGGGGGACGAGGGCAGGGAATAAGTAGTAGGACGAGAGTCCAGTAGAGTAAAATCTTGTGACTCAGGGAGAACAGAGGTTGAAGGAGGAGGAGAAGCAGAAGGTTTGAGAGAGCATGACGGAAAGAGTAGGAGCGGGGGCAGGGGCAAGGAAAAGCTTCACACATGGAGGAGGAGAATTGCAGAGGTCCTGCAAAGTTAAGATATATGTCTCTTGATCCTGATGTCTATGTGGCGCTGGCTGAAAGAAAATATCTCTGACTTTTTAAATTAGTGGGAAGTAGAAAGATCCTTCTAGGGGCCATCTGAATCCAAAGGTGGGACATTCTGAGGCACAGAGAGTCTGCCAGGTCCAGCGTTTAACTGAAAAAGAAAGATTCTGAGCCCTTAAGCGGACTTTGGTGCAATGATCAAGGGTCAGCAAAAGAGGCATTGAAGTGCTCTATCCCATAATGAAAGATAAACAATCAGTAAAAGCAACAACACACGACACAGACAAGACAATACAATAAAGACAGGCAATGGACGTCCAACACTGAGACCAGGACTGAGTAGCCGGCAAAACCCGATGGGCTGGCAATACCGAATCTGAAACAAAATATCACTGAGCCGAGGAGACTATTGTTCCTCGATTTCCCGAGTCCTCTGGGGAGTCTCCCAGTGACGTGGCCTGTGGCTCTATGACATGTCTCTCAGCCACCGTCGGAGAGAGCTCACACTCTTCATCAACAGCCATTTGCCAAGCCCTAACCTGAAACCTGAAACTAGAAAGAGGCACCTTACATACCCCGAGAGGAGCCCGTTGGGGTCTCTCATCTGCCGCTGCTGGATCTCAGTGGAACCTCCATATGTAAAGGTCGGGCGAGCGTCCGGGGAAGAAACCACCAAGAGACTGTCTCATGCAAAAGCAAAGGGTTTATTATGGGTCCAGCATGCTGGGCCTCAGAGTTCACTTGAATAGAGCAGAGAGCCCTGAGAACAGCTTAAGCAGAGCTTATATACTTTCCTTGGAGAGGGCAGGGCAGGATGTTTATTGATGGGTCCGGGCGAGTGAGCTGTTTGTGGGCAACCGGGTGAGGAATTACTTTCTGCAGTTTGGCAGCTGAGGACAGCACATTCTGGGAACAAGACTAGCAAACATTTCTCAAGATTTCAACAGTGTTTTATTAAGCATACAGAAAACAGGTAGTGATAAGTACCTATTTTATTAACCTTTCACTACGGACTACACTTTGCCAGATTTCCTAATGTCTCTATTGATATCTGCTTTCCTACATATTTTCCCCAGTTCATCATTGTGACTGACTCTTCACATGTGGTGACATTTACATTCACTCTATACCCAAAACCCTATAGCTAAAGAAATTTTGGTCCAAATCCTATGCTCACTCTCCTTTCTAAACCTACCGACTATCTTCCTAATCCTACTGATTATCCCTTTTTGACTGGAAGTTCTCTTTGACAATCAATCATCCAAAATACACGGACCTTTGCCATTGTATATTGATGTATCTGAGACATCTGTGCAGAAAATAAATCAAAGCTCAGTATCACAATCCAGGTCCCAATGCTCTTCTGGGCTTCAAATCTTACCTAGATTTCTGTTTTCATACTTAATTTTCACCTATATATTCTTGTAAATATCGCAGGTTTTCAATACCATTATTCATCCAGCAGAATGATTCCTAATGCAAATTGAACCTGTTATTAACCCTAACCATACACTGTTCCCTCAATCTAACTTTACAGAAGAGTAGGGACAGAGTAGGTCTTACAATACAGGAATGTAGGGGAACTTTCTATTGCTAAGAAACTCAAAGGTACATGCAAAAATGATCCCTGGAGAAGTTGTAGGCAGCTATGAAGGAACTGAGTGAGCAAAAGTCATCTTCTCTTGCAAACAACCTGGTCAGGATGAAGGGATATGTCTGAATCATCCTCTCTCTTCTTAATGTAGAGAAGAAGGACCAAACCAGGCTGTGTGGAGAGCTGTTCCCGGTTGCCTATGGTTAATATACCATTCTAACTTGTGAAACTGTCACAGAAAGTAGGGGCAGGGGACCCTTGTAAGCAACTGTTAGGACAAAGTGGTTGCCAAGGGTGTGAGCTCATTCAGTTCCTGAAGGAAGTGACCTCAGACCTCACCTCACATCCTTGGTGATAGAACTCTCTGAACTTGGGATCAAGGAAGCCAGGCACCCAAATCCCATTCCAGTCCCAGTAGCAGTGGTCTCACTTCTTTGGATTTACCAAGGACAGAATCAGTCTTTGTTGGTACCTACTGATATGAGGATGGCCAAAAGCCAGGAAAGCTCTGAAGAGTGGCCTTTCCTGAGAAAGCAGGTAGTGGATCACCGCTGCCTCCTGACAACTTTACAGAGTTGGCCAAGGAAACCAGATCTGAAACAGGGCAGGCAATTTCAGGGGAACATAGTATGGCCCAATAGTCAGAGGACACTCCGGATAGTCAGAGACCTACTTGGGGGAAGAAGGTGCTTTGTGGGTGTGGGTGTGTGTTTGTGCTTTTGTCTCATGTTCTCAGAATAGGTAGGAATGGCGGTTTGTTTGGTTTGGAGTGAACTGTTTCTAATAAGTGATTTGATAAGGCAAGTGTTTCTATGTCTGTGTATCCCATTGGGTCCGTGGTTGTAAACATTAGAAAAGAGAATGCATCAATGGATGTGTCCTGTCTGGTAGAAAGATTCCCAGCATTCATCCAGCCGAATATATGAATGCACTGTGACTTCCCTTATCGATGGGCAACACCTGCTATTTTCCTAAGGTCTGGTTTTATTTTTGAATTGTGGCCACTCTCCAGAATAGGCTCATGGTTTTGTGTCCAAGCGAAGTACCACCTTCAAGCTCTGTGACATGGCCATGTACTGGATAGCTGAAGGGAATGGCGAGCAACTAAGAAAACTCAGATATCAGTGTGACCAGTAAAGTCTCAGTGGAAAAACCGTGCTTTGGGCCTTTTGCTTACCTTTTGTTCTATTTCCCTGTATTTCAGGAATTTCTTTGCCTCAGGCCACCCCTTTGTGAAGCTGGAAGAAAACATTTTTCAAATGGAAATGAATGTGCCTCACCTGTGGCTCTTTGCCTAATTGCTTTAGAAAGGGGTGTGTCTGAATCAGCCTCTTGGCCCTGTGTGAGGCTTTGGCTTAGATTCTTAGCACCTGATCGATATAAAGAAAGATCCCATGTGTGAATCCAAAACCGAAATGCCCAAAAGAGGAGTCATTGAGCATAAAGTCTCTTGCCTTCCACTGTAAGGTTCCTGACCTCCATCAAGTGAGAATAGGGATCCTTTGGGTCAAATGATTTCTTCAAAGCCCTGCACATGCTAGCCCAGAGGTGCTTGTGTTTTCTCATGACTCCAATTCACATAAAGATTCTAAACCCCACTGTCAGTAGGCCTCAAATTGGAGAAGCAGAGCAGTATTACGGCAGGCCTATTTGATCACTCCTGGGTCACAGGAAGGGTGTCCAGGCCACCTTGACATTAGGAAAATAAGGGGCAAGGAAGGCTATTTTGGACACTGTCTTGGGCTGTGTCCTTCATGGAAACTTCCAGGCAGAGGTTAAGATGAGTGTCTATATGCAATAAGATGAGGGTCATGTGGGAATGTTTTGGTTTAATTTTGGTCATTTGTGTTGGGGTTGGAAGAGATGAGTAGGTCAACCAGGACTTGAAATCTGGTCTGATTCCCCTTAGAGACTGAGTTATGGAACTGAACTCAGAGAAGTATTGGCACGAATTGTGTTGAGTTTTTAGGAGGCCACACATGAGACTCGCCCTTGGAAACTGAGACCTAGGCCGAGGGTGGCTTTCCACAGAGAACTGGGAATCTCACCCAGGATATCACAAGATTTTATTCTGAAAGACTTGGCAGCCATAGTCAAAACACACATAGACCTCACACTGTAGACCTCAATGGGCCTGGCTTCATGTGACCTTTTGTAGACTCTTTGGGAAGACTTGCCTGTGAGTGTCCTCCAGAGATTTCATTGAAATGAGCTTCCTCACAATTTAATGGTTCCTAAATGAATTGAAACCTACAGTGCCTCCAACTTCCACCTTGAAAAATGGCTAGATAAATACCATGAAATTTTTGAAATTCCTATGACCAGGTGGCACTGGAGAACCTTTGTATGCCCTGTTGCTGATCATGAGTGTAACAGAAAGTGCCCTAATTGACTGAGTTTCATTAAATTGGTGTAGAACAGAGATGCCAGTAAGTTGAATACTCCTCAATTGTAGGCGCAAGCTGTGGTGTGCATGTTTGTGATAAAACATCTGTGGTGGGGCCATGTGGATCTGCCATTGCTTCCAAATGGCATGTGACTGACGTGGTGCAGCCAGGAAATTCTTATATGTAAATGCATATTGGTATATGGAGAATTTTTAGGGCAATGTTCAGAATCAGGTTGCTATGGACAAGGGGACAATCTATGTGGGCTAGAAGCCTGGTTGGTGCATTCTCCTGCAGACCATGACCCACTACACATGACAGTACTCCCTCCAGCACTCTGTCCCAGTTCAACTCCTTGTATTTCGTGAAGAAAATACCAAACTCCCAGTGCAGCAGCAAGAAACACCACGAAAAGTGGAGAATGACCAAATGCCCTCACAGTCCACACGGGGAGACTCTTAGACCCCAGTGGTCACAGTTTACCTACATAGAGATAATTCAGTACTGTAGCCTAGTGTTCATTGGAAAATAAGAAACCATGTCCTCCAGGTCTCATAGATGTAGACCCAGCTCTGATGGTCTCACTAGAAAGAAAGCTAAAGCTCCTGACAACAACATATATTTTGAGTTCCCAACCTCAGAGGCAGTTTCTCAAGAAGTCTTTAGGCCAGCAGAGCTCCAAGTTTGTGGAGTGTTTACCTTGTCCCTTACATTTGGAAACTCCTCTACCACATCCAAGCTTGTGAACTCCTTTGCATTTTCCATTCCAGATATATATTCACAGATTTTCTAACTCTTCTCCTCTAATTGTGTCTTATTTGGGGCGAAGGTAATGTGAAGCCATTGTTCTGGATGAGAGTGGGTAATTTATTGTGTAGCCCATATTTGCATACACATTGGATTCATTTTCCTTTTTTCCATTCGAAATACTGAATCCCTGACACTAACCCATACTCTACTAGACTCTGACTACTAATCCTACTATGATGGAGAATAATAACACAAACAGAATAGAAATACAAGCCGTTCAGAGGAGTCATGGTGTATAGTTGGACTTGCCTTTTGCATGATAAAGCGTAGGTGTTATATGTCTAGTCCATTTTTCATTGAAATAGTTCTCTATGTGTTTTTTTTCCTTTAATTTTTATTGTTGGTTGTTCAAAATTTACCTATTTCTTGACATATCATATTTCACACTTTGATTCAAGTGGGTTATGAACTCCCATTTTTACTCCGTATACAGGTTTCAGCATCACATCTGTTACACATCCACTGTTTTACGTATTGCAATTCTAGTGTCTGTTGTAGTCTGCTGTCTTTCCTATCCTCTACAATCCCCCATCCCCTCTTCTCCCATCTTCTCTCTCTACCCCATTTACTGTAATTCATTTCTCCCCCTTGGTTTTTTCCCCCCTTTTCCCTCACTTCCTCTTGTATGTAATTTTGTATAACCATGAGGGTCTCCTTCCATTTCCATGCAATTTCCCTTCTCTTTCCTTTTCTCTTCTACCTGTCACCCCTGTTTAATCTTAATCTTCTTCTCATGCTCTTCCTCCCAAATCTGTTCTTAGTTACTCTCCTTATATCAAAGAAAACTATTGGCATTTGTTTTTTTAGGGATTGGCTAGCTTCACTTAGCATAATCTGTTGTAATGCCATCAATTTCCCTGCAAATTCTATGATTTTGACATTTTTTAATGCAGAGTATTACTCCATTGTGTATAAATGCCACATTTTTTTTTCCATTCATCTATTGAAGGGCATCTAGGTTGGTTCCACACTCTTGCTATTTTGAATTGTGCTGTTATGAACACCAATGTAGCAGTGTCCCTGCAGCATGCACATTTTAGGTCTTAGGGAATAGACCGAGAAGGGGAATAGCTGGGTCAAATGGTGGTTCCATTCCTAGCTTCCAAGAAATCTCCATACTTCTTTCCAAATTGGCTGCACCAATTTGCAGTCCCACCAGCAATGTACAGGTGTACCCTTTTCCCCACATCCTCGCCAGCACTTGTTGTTTGACTTCATAATGGCTGCCAATCATACTGGAGTGAGATGGTATCTTAGGGAGGGTTTGTTTTCCATTTTTCTGACTGCAAGAGATGGTGAGCATTTTCTCATGTACTTATTGATTGATTGTATGTCCTCATCTGAGAAGTGTCTGTTCAGGTCCTTGGACCATTTGTTGATTGGGTTATTCGTCTTCTTATTGTTTAATTTTTTGAGTTCTTTGTATACTCTGGATATTAGGGCTCTATATGAAGTGTGAGGAGTAAAGATTTGTTCCAAGGATGTAGACTACTTATTTACCTCTCTTATTGTTTCTTTTGATGAGAAAAAACTTTTTAGTTTGAGTAAGTCCCATTTGTTGATTCTAGGTATTAACTCGTGTGCTAATGGTGTCCTATTGAGGAATTTGGAGCCCAACCCCACAGTATGTAGATCATAGCCAACTTTTTCTTGTATCAGATGCCGTGTCTCTGATTTGATATCAAGCTCCTTGATCCATTTTGAGTTAACTTTTGTGCATGGCGAGAGAAATGGATTCAGTTTCATTTTATTGCATATGAATTTCCAGTTTTCCCAGAACCATTTGTTGAAGATGCTATCCTTCCTCCATTACATGCTTTTAGACCCGATTGGCATTGCATTTAACATATAGAGAACTTTTGGTTATATTGCCATTTTGATGATGTTAGTTCTGCCTATCCATGAACATAGTATATTTTTCCATCTTCTAAGATCTTCTTCTATTTCTCTCTTTAGGGTTCTGTAGTTTTCATTTTATAAGTCTTTCACCTTTTTTGTTAGGTTGATTCCCAAGTATTATTTTTGTGTGTGTGTGGATATTTTGAATGGAGTTGTTGTCCTCATTTCTATTTCAGAGGATTTGTTGCTGATATACAGGAATGCCTTTGATTTATGCATATTGATTTTATATCCTGCCACTTTGGTGAATTCATTTATTACCTCTAATAGTTTCTTTGTATACCTTGCTGGGTCTGCTAAGTATAGAATCATGTCATCTGCAAATAGTGATAATTTACGTTCTTCTTTTCCTATTTTTATGCCTTTGATTTCTTTAATCTCTCTAATTGCTCTGGCCAGTGTTTCGAGAACTATGTTGAACAGAAGTAGTGAGAGAGGGCATCCCTATCTTCTTCCAGATTTTAGAGGGAATACCTTCAATTTTTCTCCATTCAGAATGATGCTAGCCTGAGACTTAGCATAGATTGCTTTTACATTATTGAGGTATGTTCCTGTTATCCCTAGTTTTTCCAGAGTTTTGAACATAAAGGGATGCTGAACGTTGTCAAATGCTTTTTCTGCATCTATCAAGATGATCAAATGGTTGTTATTTTTAAGTCTATTTATGTGATGAATAACATTTATTGATTTCTGTATAATGAAGCAGCCTTGCATCCGAGGGATGAATCCTACTTGATCATGGTGCACAATTTTTTTAATATGTTTTTGTATCCGATTCGCCACAATTTTATTGAGGATTTTTGCATTTTTCCTGAAATCGCTTGAAAAGTATTGGTATTAGTTCCTCTTTAAAGGTTTTGTAAAACTCTGCTGTATACCCATCCGGTCCTGGGCTTTTCTTAGTTGGTAGTCTTTTGATGGTTTATTCTATTTCCTCAATTGTTATGGGTCTGTTTAGGTTGCCTATATCCTCCTGACTAAATCTGGGCAGATTATATGACTGAGAAATTTATCGATGCCTTCACTATCTTCTATTTTATTGAAAAATAAGAATTCAAAATAATTTCGGATTATCTTCTGTATTTCTGAACTATCTGTTGTGATACTGAGTTCTCCCTCTTCTTTTCTTTGTTAGCTTGGCTAAGGGTCTGTCGTTTTGATTTATTTTTTCAAAGAACCATCTTTAATTTTGTCAATTTTTTCAATTGTTTCTTTTGTTTCGATTTCATTAATTTCAGCTCTAATTTTAATTATTTCTTGCCTTCTACTTATTTTGCTGTTGTTTTGCTCTTCTTTTTCTAGGATTCTGAGATGAAGTATGAGATCATTTATTTGTCATTTTTTTTTCCTTTTTTTAAGGAATGAAATCTAAGCAATGAATTTTTTTCTTAGAACTGCTTTCAATGTGTCCCATAGATTCCGATATGTTATGTCTGTGTTTTCATTTATCTCTAAGAATTTTTTAATTTCCTCCTTGGTGTCTTCTATAACCCATTGATCATTCAGTAACTTATTTTTCATTCTCCAAGTGATACATGATTTTTCCTTCTTTCTTTTATCGTTGATTTTCAGTTTCATTTCATTATGATCAGATAAGATGCCTGGTATTATATCTACTCCTTTATATTGTCTAAGAGTTGCTCTGTGACATAATATATGATTTATTTTTTGAGAAGTATCCATGTGCTGCTGAGAAAAAAGTGTAGGTGCTTGATGTTGGGTGGTATATTCTATATATATCATAAGTCTGGGTTATTAATTGTGTTATTGAGTTCTATAGTTTCATTATTCAACTTTTGTTTGGAAGATCAGTCCAGTAGTGAGAGAGGTGTGTTTGAGTCTCCCATGAGTATTGTATGGTGGTCTATTAGACTCTTGAACTTGAGAAGAATTTGTTTAATGAACATAGCTGCACCAATGTTTGGGGCATATATATTTATGATTGTTATGTCTTGTTGGTGTATGGTTTCCTTGAGAAGTATGTAGTGTTGCTCTTTATTCCTTTTGATTAACTTTAGCTTGAAATCTATTTTATTTGATATGAGTATGGACACTTCTGCTTGTTTCCGAAGTCCATATGGGTGATATGATTTTTCCCAACTTTTCACCTTCAGTCTATGTATATCTTTTCCTAACAAATGTGTCTCCAGTAGGCAGCATACTGTTGGGTCTTGTTTTGTGATCCATTCTACTAGCCTGTGTCTCTTAATTGGTGAGTTTAAGCCATTAACATTTAGGGTTATTATTGAGATATGGGTTGTTCTTCCAGCCATATTTGTATATTTATGTTACTAAACATGGTTTTTTTCCTCCTTGAGTATTTTCCCCCCTTTACTGTCCTACCTCCCACTGTTGGTTTTCATTGTTATTTTCCATTTCCTCTTCCTGTAGTGTTTTGCCAAGGATGTTTTGAAGAAATCGTTTTCTAGCTGCAAATTCTTTTAACTTTTGTTATCGTGGAAAGTTTTAATTTCATCTTCTATCCTGAAGCTTAATTTCGCTAGATACACAATTCTTGGATGGAACCCATTTACTTTCAGTGTTTGAAAAATGTTATTGCAGGATCTTCTAGCTTTCAGAGTCTGTGTTGAAAGATCAGCTGTTATCCTGATTGGTTTACCACTAAATATAATCTGCTTCCTTTATCTTGTAGCTTTTAAAATTCTCTCCTTTTTCTGTATGTTGGGCATCTTCGTTATAATATGTCTAGGTGTGGATCTCTTATAATTTTGCACATTTGGCATCCTGTAAGCTTCTAGGATTTGCGATTCTGTCTCATTCTACAAGTCTGGGAAGTTTTCTCTTCTATTTCATTGAATATATTGCTCATTCCTTTTGTTTGGACCTCTATACCTTCCTGTATCCCAATGACTCTTAAGTTTGGTCTTTTTATGTTATCCCATATTTCTTGGATGTTCTGCTCATGGTTTCTTAAAAGTCTTCCTGAGCTATCTGTGTTCTTTTCAAGTTGAAATAATTTGTCTTCATTGTCTGATGTTCTATCTTCTAAGTGTTCTACTCTGCTGTTAGTATTCTCAATTGAGTTTTTAAGTTGGTTTATTGATTCCTGCATTCCTCGGATATCTGTTTGTTTGATTTTATAATCTTTATCTCCCTGCATAGTTGATATTATGCTTCTTGGATATTTTTATGTAATTCATTATCAAGGTGATCTTTCATTGTCTGATTTTGCTCTCTAATGTCTTCCTTGAGACTCCAGATCATCTGAAGCATGTATATCCTAAGTTCTTTATCTGACATTCCATCTGCTGCAGATATTACCTCTTCTAAAGTTGACTTTACCTGCATTGCTTATGGTCCTTTCTTTCCTTGTCTTTTCATTCTGTTCATGTTTCTTTCTGCTTGGTGAAACTGTTGTGTTATTGAATTTTTCCCCTATATATTTATATTGCTTGTATAGTTTCAAAGTCTCTCTCGCAGGCACGGGTGGTGGCTCTGCCCCTCCTACAATTGGGACAATGTGCCTACCACACCAGCAGGCTGCTGGGCCTGTTCTGTCAGTCGGTAGCTGGTCCGCCTACCTTGAAGGTGCGAGCAGCAGCTCTGCCCCTCTGCAGGCACTGGGCCTGTTCTGCCAGTGGGTCGCAAGTCGGGCTACTTTGCAGGCGTGGGCGGCATCTTTGACCATCTGCGGGCCACTGGGTCTGTTTAGTCTGTCCCTTGCAGGTCTGTCTACCTTGCAGGCGTGTGTGGCTGCTCTGCCCCTCCCCCAACCGGGACGATGTGTCTACCATGCTGGCGGGCCATAGGCCTGGGCTGTCGGTGGTCGCAGGTCCACCTACCTTGCAGGCGCGGAGGGCGTCTCTGTCCCCCGCAGATTGCTGGGCCTGTCCTGCTGTGGGTCACAGGTCTGCCTACCTTGCAGGCCCAGAGGCATTGCCCCTCCCCCAACCAGGGCGATGTGTCTTCCACGGTGGCGGGCCACTGGTCCTTTTCAGCCGGTGGGTCGCAGGTCCGCCTACCTTGAAGGAGCGATTGGCAGATCTGCCCCTTCCTATCTCATTGTGTTTTTAAAGTTGACAAATATGTGAATTCCTGTCTCCCTTTCTCTGTAGCATATTCAGCACATATATTTTTATATGCACATATAGAATCCTACCTGGTATCACACGTACATTTTTGTGAGGCTGCTGACTTGGCACATACAAATTATGAGAAGAGATCACTCCTCCTAAACGCTGTTGGAACTGAAAATTTAAGCTATTGGTGAGCTTCCTAGTTGAACAATATTACACATAAATCCACGCTCAGTAAAATGAAGATTTTTGGATCTTTGGATGATATATATTTCATGAAGAATTTCAATTGGCATATGTATTGCTACTTTTTAATGTCTGTTGTGTGTGTGTGTGTGTGTGTGTGCATATATATATATATATATATATATATATATATATATATATATACACACTCTCCATATATTTCAAAATATGAAATAGATGTGTCTTATGTACAGTCCCAAAATTCATTCATGTTCATGTATGTGGAGTTTTAATCAAATTTTCACTAGATTATTCTCAGAAATATTCATCTACCTGAAATACATATTTGTTTCTTAGGTCTGAAAACTAACTTCAGTGAATGGTGCATTCAAATCCTAATATTTCTAAATTAACTGACTCAGTTTAACATCAATGCAAGAAGATTCCTATGGGACATGATGTTTATTTTGACGTTCATTTTTACTCAACACTGGCACATTACTACTCCTTCAGTTAATGCACATCATAGGATATATATTTCATCTACAAGTTCGCAAATTTATAGGCATTTGTTTCACTTTCAGTCACTTCCTGCTTCAGAACACATGTATTTCTCCAGGTTTCTTGATTGGTCTTTTTATGAGACTTTTTTCCAAACAAATTATTTTCAATTTCCATAATCAATTTGAAGCAAAACTCACACACTCTTCATGATAAACCATAATCCTCATATTACCATTAGATGTAAAAC
Source organism: Callospermophilus lateralis (assembly GCF_048772815.1). Taxonomy (NCBI): domain Eukaryota; kingdom Metazoa; phylum Chordata; class Mammalia; order Rodentia; family Sciuridae; genus Callospermophilus; species Callospermophilus lateralis. The sequence goes on along the minus strand of NW_027514537.1, from coordinate 785,155 downwards.
GTGTTGGAATGAATGGTTGTATATCAATATAAGATTTCCTGTATATTTTTACATTTCAATTCAATCCATTATTTAAAGTTGGAACCAGTTATATTATTTATTCACAGTATGGTCTATACATGCATATTCTCCATATTCAAAGACAAAGAGTACACCTGTTTGTACCCCGAATACTAATTTATACTTCTTCAAAATATTGCTCCCAGAAATGGTGGAAGAAATACTCAGGTCACCTTATCTACATATACATTGTATCACAGTAATATTCTGGACACAAAAAGCAAAAGTCACACTTATGATTGTACCAAAGCCTAAATGGAAACTGAACATGGATTACTAAAAACATCCAGGTCCAGGTTGCCTAATAGTCTCAAATATCAATCCTATTGGTGACTACGTATTTGTTTCTTCCTAAGATTATATATTCAACCTAAATGCAGTTAATAATGTCTAATCCTATCACTCACTTTATACTTTGCCTGATTTCCTAATGTCTCTATTGATGTCTGCTTTCCTTAATATTTTCCCCAGTTCACCATGTGAGTGACTCTTCACATGTGATGATATTTACTTTCACTCTCTAACTGAAACCCTATTGATAAAGAATTTTTGGTCCAAATCCTGTACTCACTCTTCTTCTGAAAGCTATTATCTTCCTAATCTTACTGAGTTTCCCTGTTTGAGTGGAAGTTCTCTTTTCCATTCAATCATCCAAGGTACAAGGTCCTATGCCATTGATTATCGATTTATCTGAGACATATATGCGGAACATAATTCAAAGCTAAGTATCACAATCAACAGCTCAATGCCCTTCTGAGCTTCAAATCTTACCTAGATTTCTGTTTTCATACTTATATTTTATGTCTATGTTTTAATAAATATCACAGGTTTCCAATACCATTATTCATCCAGCAGAATGATTCCTAACCCAAATCAAACATGTTATTAAACCCTAAGCATACACTGTTCCCACAATCTCACTTAACAAAAGACCAGGGACAGTGTTGGTCTTACAATACAGGAATGTAGGGGATATTCCATATGCTGAAAAACTCAAAGGTCCATGCAGATAAGATTCCTGGAGAAGATATAAACAGCTATGAAGGACCTTAAAGAGCAAAACTTATCTTCCATTGCAAACAACCTGGTCAGGATGAAGGGTTGTATCTTAATGAGCCTCTCTGTTCTCAATGTAGAGAAAATGGACCATACCAGGCCTGTGTGAAGAGCTGTTCCTGGGTGCCTATGGTTGATTCACCATTCTAACTTGTGAAAGTGTCACAGGAAGTAGGGGCAGCCTCTATCTCATGAGACCCATGGAAGCAACTGTTAGGACAAAGTGATTGCCAAGGCAGTGTCCTCATTCACTACCTGAAGTAAGTGATCTCACCTCTCTTCCTTGGTGATGGAACTCTCTGAACTTGTGATGCAGAAGCCAGGCAACCAGAGCCAGTCCCAGTCCCAGTCCAAGTCCCAGTGAGGTCACTTGTTTGGATTTACCAAGGACAGAGTCAGTGTTTCCTGGAACCTACTGATGTGAGGATGGCCAAATGCCAGGAGAGCTTTGTAGAGGGGCCTTTCTTGAGAAAAAGGTACTTGCCCACTTCTGGCTCCTGACAACGTCACAGATTTGGCCAAGGAGACCATATCTGAGACAGGACAGTCCATTTGGGGGAACATAGTATGGCCTACCAGTCAAACGACACTCAGGACAGTCACAGAATTACTTGGGGGAAGGAGGTGTCTTTGTGGGTGTGGGAGTGAGTTTGTGGTTTTTCTCATCTTCTGAGAATAAGTAGGAAAGGCAGTTTGTTGGGTTTGGAGTGGACTGTGTCTAGTAATTCCTTTGACAATGCGAGTTTCTATGTCTGTGTAACTCTCTGTGTCCGTGGTTGTATTCATTAGAAAAGAGAATTAATCTATGGATGTGTCCTGTCTAGTAGAAAGAATTCCAGCATTTATCCTGCCTAATTTATGAATGGACTGTGACTTCCCTTATCAATGGGCAACACGTACTATCTTCCTAAGTTCCTGTTTTCTTTCTGAATCTGGCCACTCTCCAGAGTAGGCTCATGGTTTTTTGTCCAAGTTATGTACCACCTCCAACCTCTGTGACATGGCCATGTATTCTATAGCTGAAAGGAAAGGGAGCATCTCAGAAAACTCAGATATCAGTGTGACAAGGAAAGTCTCAGTGGAGAAAACCTGCTTTGGGCCTTTTGCATCCCTCTTCCTCTGTTGCCATGAATGTCAGGAAGGTCTTTGCCGCAGGCCACCCCTTTGTGAATCCTGAAGAAAACAGTTTTCAAATGGAAATGAATGGGCATCTCCTGTGGCTGTTTGCTAAAATGCTTTGAGAGATATGTGTGTGAATCAGCCTCTTGGCCGTGTGTGAGGCTGTGTCTTAGATATTCAGTGCCTAATGGATCTTAAGAAAGATCCCATGTGTGCATCCAAAACCAAAATGTCTAAAAAATCAGTCATTTTAGATGAAGTTTATTGCATTTCTCTGTTAGGTTCCTGACCTCCATCAAGTGAATTTGGGGATCCTTTGAATTAATCGAGTTTTTCAAAGCCCTGCAGAGGCTAGCCCATAGGTGCTTGGGTTTTCTAATGAATCCAAATCACATAAAGAATCTATACCTGACAGTCAGTAGGCCTCAAATTGGAGAAGCAGAGCAGTATTAGTGGCAGGCCTATTAAATCACTCCTTGTTTACAGGAAGGGTGTCCAGGTCACACTGACTTTAGGCAAATGAGGGCAAGGGAGATTATTTCAGACTCTGTCTTGTGCTTTACCCCTCATGGAAACCTCCAGCCAGAGGTAATGATGAGTGTCTATATGGAAGAAGATGAGGGCAATGTGGGAGTGTTTTGGATTTAATTGTGGTCATTTATTTGGCTGTTGGAAGAGAAGACTGGGTCCACCTGGGCTTTAACTCGGGTTTGATTCATCTTAGAGACTGAGTTCTGGAACTGACCTCAGAGAAGTATTGACATGAATTGTGTTGGGATTTTAGGAGGCCACGCATTAGAGTTGCCCTTGGAAACTGAGATCTAGGCCCAGGGTGGCTTTCCAAAAAGCACTGAGAATGTCAGCCAGCAAATAACCTGATTTTATTCTGAAAGACTTGGCAGGCATATTTGAGAGTCAAAACACCCATGAACCTAACATTGTAGACCTCAATGGGCCTGGCCTCATGTGACGTTTAGGCCACTCTTTGGGAAGCCTTGCCTGTGAGAGTTCTCCAGATCTTTCATTGATATGAGCTTCCACAACATTTAATGGTTCATGAATGAATTGAAACCCACTGTGGCTCCAAATTCATCTTTGAAAAATGGCTAGATAAATACCATGAAATTTTTAAAATTCCCATGACCAGGTGGCACTGGAGAACAGTTAGATCTCCTGATGCTCATCATAAGTGTACCAGACTGGGCCTTGATTTACTGGGTTTCATGAAAATGGCATAGAACAGAGATGCCAGTAAGTTGGAACCTTCTGAGTAGTGCGCCTTGACCAGGTGTGGGCAGGTGTGTGACAAAACATCTGTGGTGGGGCCATGTGGATCTGCCATTGGCTTCCAAATAGCATGTGATTGACTTGCAGCAGCCAGCAGACCCATTTATGTAAAGGCACTTTGTTATATAGAGAGGTTTCAGGGCAATGTTCAGAATTAGCTTGCAATGGAAAAGGGGGCATTGTAGCAAGCAATGAGTGATAGAAGCCTGGATGGTGCATTTTCCTGCAGACTCTAACCCACCACAAGTGACAGAACTCCCTGCAGCACTGTGTCCCAGTTGAACTCCTTGTTTTTTGTGAAGCAAATATCAAACTCACTGTGCAACAGCAAGAAACACCACGAAAAGTGGAGGATGGCCAAATGGCTTCAAAGCGACACGGGGAGACACTAAGCCCCCAGTGGCCACAGTTTACCTACAAAGAGAGAATTCAGCACTGCTGCCTCATGTTCATTGGAAAATAAGAAAACATGTCATCCAGGTCACATAGATGCAGACCCATCTTTGATGGTCTCACTAAAAATAAAGCTAAAACTTCTGACAACACCTTATATTTCAAGTGCCCAATCTCACATGCAGTTTCTCAAACAGTCTTTAGGCCAGAAGAGCTCCATGTTGGTGTTGTGTTTACCATATCCCTTGCCTTTGGAAACTCCTCTACCATCTCGAAGTTTGTGAACTCCTGAGCATTTTCCATTCCAGACATGTATTCACAAATTTTCTAACTCTTCTCCTTTAATTGTGTCTTACTTGGAGCGAAGGTAATGTCAAGGCATTGTTCTGGATCAGAGTGGGAAGTTTTGGGTTGCACATATTTGCACACACATTGGATACAATTTCCAATTTTCCATTCAAAATACAGAATCCCTGACACTATCCCATACCCTACTAGACTCTGACTACTAATCCTAATATGATGGAGAAAAATAACACAAACAGAATATAAATACAAGCAGTTCAAAGGAGGCATGATGTATATTTGGACTTGCCTTTTGCATGATAAAGTTTATGTGTTATTAATCTAGTCAATTTTTAATTAAATAGTTCTCCATGTGTTTTTAAAGTTCAAAATATGTGTATTACTGTCTCCCTTTCTCTGTAGCCTATTCAACATATGTATTTTTATATGCACATACCGAAAGCTACCTGGTATCACACCTACATTTTTGTGAGGTGGCTTCCTCACCAAATACAAATTATGAGAAGAGATCACTCCTCCTAAACGCTTTTGGAACTGAATATTCAACCTATGGGTGAACTTCCTAGTTGAACAAAATTATAAGTCTATTCTTTGGTTGGCAGCTAAAATCCCTGACAAAATATGTTGATTAATTGTATTTTGGGATTCAAGTATGGTGGAAGTTTGTTGGACAACTTGATTAATGGTGATTAATGGTGGCAGCAGTTTGTACTTGATTGGCCATAGCCACTCCAGCCGTAACTGCTGCAGCAGCAGATACCGCCACGGCTGTCACTATAGCCGCTGTGATTCCAAAATCTCTGCGGACTCTAAGTAGCTCAACAATAGGGAATTTATCAGGATCCGCAGTGACCGGGATTGGGACAAAAGTTGGAATTTTCATAATCACTGCTACAGTCCAGGAACCATTCCAACACTCATATAAGAGACAGGTAGTATGAGAACAATCCAGCATCCCCGACGAGGTGGCCTCAGCCAAAAGGAATAAGAAGGGGGATTGGACACAGACCATTGCAGGAGGCAATGTGGCATTATACAACAGAGAGTTGAATGAAACAGATGTAAGTCTATTACCTTGTTCACTTTCCCTAACAGTACCAGAAATATTAGCCAGCCAACTTTTGGCTCCTAGCAACTGAGCCAGTGCAGAAATATCGGCTGGAGCCCCCTTTTCATTGGAAATCAGCCATTGAAACCAGGACCAACCTACTCCTGTAGAGGAGCTGGCACTATTGTTAAAGTTATAAACATACCTATTAAGAGAGGGGGAAAGGGAGAAACCTTTAGCAACTTGATGTTTCTCCCAAGAATGATCCTGACAAGGCGTAAATGTTGGGGGGAAACCAAGATTAGGGGAACAGTAAGGAGAGGCCTTGAAATGAGTGGCATTATAAATACTACTAGAAAAAGGAGGCACTGGGATTAGTACCTCGGAGATAATAGCCAAGGTAGTTATGTTAAGAGCAGAGCTGCTGTTTGCGGGGGTCTCTGAGCCTGATTGCTTCCCCGAAGCTACCTTCCTCAATACAGCACTGATAATGCTTCCTGAGACCTGATTGGACCGCAATGGGTCCTCCCAGTTAGTCAAATTTTTGGTCTTAAGGCTAATGCAATTAGCGTTTCTAAGGCTGAAACAAAAAACTCCTGTGAGATTAACTTGAGATTGATTAAAAATTCTCTCCATGTCCGCTCTAGGAGAGGCACAGGGAGCAGACATCTCACATGAGGTTGAAAAAAGAGTGGGGAGGACACTAGAATTACCATGAATCGGCATCGGCATTGGCCAGGCCCGTGCCACTGCCCACCACCTCATTGGTGTCGCCTGTGCCATCGGCACCAGCACCAGAGCCAGAGCACTTAGCAGAATGAAGATCTTCATCACAGGATTGTTGTGGTATCTCTTGTTGCTGGTCAGTTGATGTCGAGACTCTTCTTGTCAAGCGTTCAGGGACCCACAACGGTTCCGTACGATCCTGGGGAAAAACACATACAGATCCTCGTGCCCATGTCAGCACGGGGTCAGGGCCGTTCCATTGGCCCGTAAGAACATCCTTCCACTTAACGTAGCCAATCACAGAGGGCTGAGGGGACACATGTCTATCGGTCGCAGAGCGACCATGAATATCAAAATTCAAAAAATTAATGGTAAATAGAGCTAAGGACAGGCGTTCTTTAGGAGTGTGTTCAGCTCCTATTCCCCCTTTTTGTTTTTGTAAATTTTCCTTTAAGGTGCGATGAGCACGCTCAACAATGCCTTGTCCTTGAGGATTATAAGGCAAACCATGAGTAAGTTGCACTCCCATAGTAGAACAAAAAGCTGTAAATTGTCTGTCAGTATAAGCAGTTCCATTATAAGTCTTAAGGGATGCAGGTGCACCCCATGCTGCCCATGCCTCTAAACAGTGAGTAATGACATTACGTGCCTTTTCTCCCGATAAAGCAGAAGCATGGATAATTCCAGAGCACGTATCAACGGAAACATGCACATAATTAAGGTTACCAAAGTCAGGTATATGTGTCACATCCATTTGCCAAACAATCAATGGCTTTAATCCCCGTGGGTTTACTCCATAATTAGGGGGATGAAGAAATGTGACACAATGGGGACATTGCAATTCTATCTGCCGAGCATCCGCTCTTGAAATGGAAAAACGCCTGCGCAGCATTAATGCATTAACATGGAAGTTTTGGTGAAACAACTTAGCCCCCTCTAAGGAGGAAGCCAAGCATATCAATTGACCTCTAGTGGCTAAGTCCGCACAGGCATTACCTTGGGAAAACGGACCAGGAAGAGAGGTGTGAGCCCTGATATGCATTGGATAAAAAGAAGCAGTGCGGTTAGAGATAAGCTGTTGAAGCTGAGTAAAGTAAACAGACACATTGTGGGCATCACTAATAGTTCCCACGGCCTCCAGGACTTTTAGTGCTTGTACCACATAGCTGGAGTCTGAAATAAGATTAAAAGGAAAAGAACACTGTTTAAAAACTTCAATAACAATTTGTAGTTCTACCCATTGTGGATTTCCAGGAGCAAATTGATGCTGGATAGGGGGAGAGTCATTAATTATGTAGGCTCCCATTCCAGACTTGGAACCATCAGTAAAAATGTTAACAGCCCCCGTGTTTGGGCATGGAAAGCTCTCCTCAAAACACCCCCACCGTCCGGCGGCGGGTCTGGAGGATCATTTTTTTTTTCTTCTGAGCTCCTGTTTATTTTTGTTCCCTTCTCCCATAGTTAGACTTCCTAGCTGCCGAGACAGTCTCCCGAGCTCCTCCTCCTCATCGTCCTCCTCTTCTGACCCACTTTTGCATGGGAGTGTGCGCAGTGTACTGAGATCTGGATACAAGCGTTTCCTCCCCCGTTTCTCGCTCTGCACATTCCCTTCCTCCTGAAATATTTCACTCCGTGCTAGAGACAATCGCCTCCTCCTCTGTTTCTCGCTCCGCACACTGCCATCCTCCTGAAATACGTCACTGCTTGCTGGAGATAATTGTTTCCTCCCCTGTTTCTCGCTCCGCACACTCCCACGCTCCTGAAATACCTCACTGCCTGCCATTTCTGATCTTTCTTCATGCAATTGCTCTAAAACTTCTTGTCCTTTAGTAAGTGCTTCCTGACATCTGCCATCTGCGAGGCAACTACGGATCATCTTCCAAAGGGGTATCACTCCACCATCTAATTTGCCCTGCTCAGAAGCAAAGTCAAGATCTGTGCCTAACTTATCCCAGCTAGGTAGAGTGAGGCTACCCGAGAACGCGAACCACGGTGCAACAATATCTGTCTTCTGTAAAAATCTCTGTAAAGTACTACGTTTCACTTCTAGGCCCTTGGAACGTAACAGGTTATCTAGGGCCAGGAGAAGCGGACTTGAAGATACGGCACCCATGACACAACAAAAGACATACAAAAAACAAAAGTGAAAGTAAGAGCGAAAGTACACAGTGCAGCTGCAATAAGATGTAATGCTCTCTCTGGCTTTACAGAGGAGCTGCCGCTTTGATAGCGGGTCCCAATTACCTAGGACTAATCTCCGCTTTGATAGCGGGTCCCAATTACCTAGGACTAATCTCCGCTTTGATAGCGGGTCCCAATTATCTGGGACTGATCTCCGCTTTGATAGCGGGTCCCACTTATCTAGGACTGATCTCCGCTTTGACCGCGGGTCCTACTTACCTGGGACTAACTGTTTCACCACCCCTGACTTCTGAAAGTTCTGGTTCCCGGGTTTTCAGCACCACTTGTTGCGACCTCTTGCCCGCAAGGAAGACGCAACTCAGGAATCTTCTTTCAGCAGTTTATTCAGGCCTTGATTAAAGTATCTTTTTGTGACCCCCCTCTCTACTGGCGAGCGCCCAAGCACAGCCTAATAAAGTCTCCCACGTACCAATCTTAAGCCGCTGCGTGGATCTTTCTTATAGGGTGGCAAGGGATAGCGTGCCAACTCTCCACAAAAGAATTTGTTTATCACAGGACACAGTGGAAGCCGGCGCCATCTTCTAATGGCGGCCACAATCTACAACAATGGCTTACCACAATAGGACATATATTTCATCAACAATTTCGCAATTTTATAGGCATTGGTTTCACTTTCAATCGCTTCCTGCTTCAGAACACATGTATTCCTCCAGGTTTCTTGACTGGTCTTTTCATGAGACTTCTTTCCAAACAAATTATTTTCAATTTCCATAATCAATTTGAAGCAAAACTCACACACTTTTCATGATAAACCAAAATCCTCATATTTCCATTAAATGTATAATGGGTTGGAATGAATGATTGTATATTAATATAAGATTTCTTATATATTTTCACATTTATTTCAATCTATTATTTCAAGTTGAAACCAGTTTTATTATTTATTCACAGTATGGTCTATTCATGCATTTCCTCTGTATTCATAGACACAGGGTGCACCTTTTTGTAGCCCCAATACAAATTTATACGTCTTCAAAATATTGCTTCCAGAAATAGTGGAAGAAATACTCATGTCACCTGATCTACATATACATTTCATCACAGTAATATTCTGGACACAAAATTCAAAGGTCACACTTATGATTCTACCAAATCCTAAATAGAAAGTGGACATGGATTACTAAAATCATCCATGTCCAGGGTGCCTTATGCTCTCAAATGTCAATCCTATTGGTGACTGCATATTTGTTTCTTTCTAAGATTATATGCTCAACCTCAACCCTGTTGAAAATATCTAATCCTATCACTCACTTTATACTTTGCCTGATTTCCTAATGTCTCTATTGATATCTGCATTCCAACATATTTTCCCCACTTCATCATTGTTGGAGACCCTCCACATGTGCTGTTATTGAAATTCACTCTCTAACCGAAACCCTATTGCTAAATAACTTTTGGTCCAAATCCTATACTCATTGTTCTTCTGATACTTACCGACTATCTTCCTGATCCTACTGACTATCTCTGTTTGAGGGGATGTTCTCTTCTACAATCAATCATCCAAGGTACAAGTTCCTATGCCATTGTATATCAATTTATCTGACATATCTGTGCAGAACGTAATTCAAGCTAAGTAATCCAATCAAGGACCCAATGACTTTCTGGACTTCAAATCTTACCTGGATTTCTGTTTTCATACTTATATTTCACCTATATATTCTTGTAAGTATCGCAGTTACCCAATACCATTATACATCCCGTAGAATGATTCCTAACCCAAATCGAACTGGTTATTAAGCCTAACCATACACTGTTCCCTCAATCTAACATTACAGAAGAGCTGGAACAGAGTTGGTCTTACAATGCAGGGATGGAGGGGATCTTCCACCTACTTAGAACCTCAATGGTCCATGCAGAAATTATCCCTGGAAAACATGTAGGCAGGTATGAAGAACCTGAGAGAGCAAAGGTCATCTTCCATGGCAAACAGCCTGGTCAGGATGAAGGGTTGTGTCTGAATCAGGCTCTCTCTTCTTAATGTAGAGAAGATGGACCAAATCAAGCCTGTGTGGAGAGCTGTTCCTGGGTGGCTATGTTTGATATACCATTCTAACTTGTGAAAATGTCACAGTAATTGGGGCAGCATCCATCTCATGGGACCCTTGCAAGCAACTGTTAGAGCAAAGTGGTTGCCAAGGCAGTGACCTCATTCAGTTCCTGAAAAAAGTGACCTCCCCTCACTTCCTTTGTAATGGAACTCTCTGAACTTTGGAACCAGGAAGCTAGGCCCCCAGAGCCAGTCCCAGTCACAGTTGGCACACTTGATTGTATTTACCAAGGACAGAGTCAGTCTTTATTGGTACCAACTGATGTGAGGATGGCCAAATGCCAGGAAAGCTATGAAGATGGCTGTTTCCTGAGAAAGCAGGGAGTTGTTCTGGCAAAGACACCAGAACTGAGAAAGTACAGGCCATTTCGGGGGAACATAGTATGGCCCACCAGTCAGAGGAAACTCCGGATAATCAAAGACCTACTTCTGGGAAGGAGGTGCTTTGTGGGTGTGGGTGTGAGTTTGTGGTTTTGTCACATGTTCTGAGAATAGGTAGGAATAGTGGATTGTTTGTTTTTGAGTGGATTGTTTCTAGAAGGTCGTTTGACACGGCGAGGGTTTCTAAAAGTGTATCCCACAGTGTCCGTGGTTGTTGACATTTGAAAAGAGAATGCATCAATGGAAGTGTCCTGTCTAGTAGAAAGCTTCCCAGCATTCATCCTGTGCAATTGATGAATGGACTGCAGCTTGCCTTATGAATGGACAACACCTACTATCTTCCTATGCTCCAGTTTTCTTCCTGAATTCTGGCCACTCTCCAGAATAGTCTCATGATTTGGTGTCCAAGATATGTACCGCCTCCAAGATTTGTTACATGGCCATGTACTGGATAGCTGAAGGCAATGGGAGCATCTCAGAAAACTCAGATATCAGTGTGACCAGTAAAGTCTCAGTGGAGAAACCCTGCTTTGGGCCTTTTGCTAACCTATTGTTCTGTTGCCCTGAATTTCAGGAATTTCTTTGCCTCAGGCAACCCCTTTGTAAATCCTGAAGAAAACAGTTTTCAAATGAAAATGAATGGGCATCACCTGTGGCTGTTTGCTTAATTGCTTAAAAAGGGATGTGTCTGAATCAGCCCCTTGGCCCTATGTGAGGCTGGGGCTTAGATTCTCGGCACCTGATGGATCTACAGAAAGATCCCATCTGTGAATCCAAAACCAAAATGGCCAAAAGAGCAGTCAATGTGGATGAAGTCTCTTGCCTTCCTCTGTAAATCCTGACCTCTATCAAGTGAGAATAGATATCATTTGGGTCAAATGAGTTCTTCAAAGCCCTGCAGAGGCTAATGCATAGGTGCTTGGATTTTCTCATGACTCCAATTCACACAAAGGAATTTATACTCAACAATCAGTAAGAGTCAAAACGGAGAAGCAGAGCAGTATTAAGGGCAGGCCTATTTGATCATTCCTGGTTCACAGAAAGGGTGTCCAGGCCAACCTGACTTTAGGCAATTGAGGGGTAAGTGAGCTTATTTTGGACACTGTCTTGGGCTGCACCCCTCATGGAAACCTGCAGCAAGAGGTTATGATGAGTTTCTCTATGGCAGAAGATGAGGGTCATGTGGGAGTGTTTTGGTTTCAATTGTGGTCATTTGTGTGGCAGTGGAATAGGCCACTAATGAGATTCGCCCTTGTAAACTGAGATCTAGCCAACTCCTTGGGAAAAATTGCCTGTGAGAGTTCTCCAGAGCTTTTATTGAAATGAGCTTCCTCACCATTTAATGGTTCCTGAATGAATTGAAACCCACAGTGCTTCCAACTTCATCATTGAAAAGTGGCTACATAAATACCATGAAATTTTTGCCATTCCAATGACCAGGTGGCACTGGAGAACCTTTCATGTCCTTTTGCTCATCATGAGTGTACCAGACAGTGCCTTGATTGTCTGGGTTTCATGAAAATGATGTAGAATAGAAATGCCAGTAACTTGTAGCCTACTGAATAGTGGGCCTAGAGTGGTGGTGTGCAGGTGTGTGATAAAACATCTCTTGTGGGGCCATGTGGATCAGCCATTGCTTCGAAAGGGCTTGAGACTGACATGGTGCATCCAGCAGAAACTTATATGTCTGAAACCTCTCCATGTAAAGGCATCTTTTTATATGCAGATTTTCAGGGCAATGTTCAGAATCAGGTTGCTATGGTCAAGGGGGCAATCTATGTGGGATAGAATCCTGGTTGGTGAATTCTCCTGCAGACTCTGACCCACCACACATGACAGAACTCCCTTCAGCACTGGGTCTCAGTTGAACTCGTTTTATTTAGTGAAACAAATACCAAACTCCCAGTGCAGTGGCAAGAAACACCATGAAAAGTGGAGGATGATCAAATGGCTTCACAGTCCACACAGGAGACACTTAGCCTTAAGTGGCCACAGTTTACCTACAAAGAGTGAATTCAGCACTGCCGCCTTATGTCTTTTGGAAAATAAGAAACCATGTCCTCCAGGTTACAAAGATGCAGACGCAGCTTTGATGCTTTCACTAGAAATGAAGCTAAAGCTCCTGACAAAAACATATATTTCAAGGATCTTCTAGCTTTCAGAGTCTGTGTTGAAATATCAGCTGTTATCCTGATTGGTTTACCCCTAAATGTAATCTGCTTCCTTTCTCTTGTAGCTTTTAAAATTCTCTCTTTATTCTGTATGTTGGGTATCTTCATTATAATGTGTCTAGGTGTGGATCTCTTATGATTTTGCACATTCGGCGTCCTGTTGGCTTCTAGGACTTGGGAGTCTGTCTCATTGTTCAAGTCTGGGAAGTTTTCTCATATTATTTCATTGATTACATTGCTCATTCTTTTGGTTTGGACCTCTATACCTTCCTGTATCCCAATGACTCAAAAGTTTGGTCTCTTTATGTTATCCCATATTTCTCGGATGTTCTGTTCATGGTTTCTTAACAGTCTTGCTGAGCTGTCTATGTTCTTTTCAAGTTGAAATACTTTGTCTTCATTGTCTGATGTTCTATCTTCTAAGTGTTCTACTCTGATGGTAGTATTCTCAATTGAGTTTTTAAGTTGGTTTATTGCTTCCTGCATTTCTAGGATTTCTGTTTGTCATTTTTTACAACTTCTATCTCCCTGTATAATTGATCTTTTGCTTCTTGGATTTGTTTGTGTAATTCATTGTCAAAGTGATCTTTCATTGTCTGATTTTGCTGTCTAATGTCTTCCTGGAGACTCCAGATCATCTGAAGCATGTATATCCTGAGTTCTTCATCTGACATTCCATCTGCTGCAGCTATTAGCTCTTCTAAATTTGTATTGACCTGCATTGCTTGTGGTCCTTTTTTTTTTGTCTTTTCATACGGCTCGCATTTCTTTCTGCTTGGTGAAACTGTTGTGATTTTGAAATTTTCCCCCTATATATTTATATTGCTCTTGTATATTTGAAAAATCTTCCTTGCAGGGGCGGGGGGTGGCTGTGCTGCTCCTCCAATTGGGGTGATCTATCTACCATGCTGATAGGCCGCTGGGCCTGTTCTCCTGATCGGTCGCAGGTCTGCCTACCATGCAGGCGTGGGAGGCGGCTCTGCTCTGCCCCTCCTCCAATTGGTGTTACGTGTCTACCACACCCGTGGACCCCTGGGGTGTTCTGCCCATCGGTCGCAGGTCTGCCTACCTTGGAGGCGCGGGTGGCGGCTCTGCTCTGCCCCTACTCCAATTGGGGTGACGTGACTACCACGCCGGCGGGTGGGTGGGCCTGTTCTGTGGTCAGTCACAGGTCTGCCTACCTTGAGGGCATGGGCGATGGATCTGCTCTGCCCCTACTCCAAATGGGTGAAGTGTCTGCCATGCTGGCAGGCCACTGGGCCTCTTCTGCTGGTCAGGTGAAAATTTGTCTACCTTGAGGGCGCGGGTGGTGGCTCTGCTCTGCCGCTACTCCAATTGGGGTGTCGTGACTACCAATCCGGTAGGTTGCTGGGCCTGTTCCGGGCACGTGCAAAGATTCTGCTCTGCCCCTACTCCTATTGGGATGACGTGACTACCATGCCGGTGGGCCACTTGGATTGTACTAGGCGCGGGAGAAGGCCCTGCTCTGCAACTACTCCAATTGAGGTGACGTTACTACCACGCCTGCTGGTCACTGGGCCTGTTCTGGGCACCTGCGGGGGCTCTGCTCTTCCTCTATTCCAACTGGGGTGAAGTGATTATCATGCAGGTGTGTCGCTGGGCCTGTTCCGAGCATGGGCAGCGGCTCTGATCTGCCCCTCTGGCTTGATGAAAAAGTGAGAGAGACTCGGGTGTTTGTGACTCACTTTCTTTACCAGGAGACTAACTGTTTCTGTCACCGCTGGTATCAATGAAGTTATCTCCTCAGCTGCTTTCTGATGACATCAGATCTCTGCCATGTTGGTATCCCATGCAAAAGGCAGCATTTCGTTCCCTTTGCTGGGTGACCAATGCAATGGGTGAGTCCTGACTTGCCCTCACAAGCCCCGTCTCAATCCTGTTGCCACTGCCTATGAAGGCTCGGTTGATATTTACCTCCACATTATTCAGCAAGACCCGGACCGGAAAGCAGTTTCCACGGGTTCTTTAGCCCTGAGCAAGATCAGTTCGGGGAGGCCAAATTTGGCCGCTCTGGGCTCAGTGTATGTTCTAATAGGAGCAGGCTCCAAGACGCAGTTTCTGCGGGTTCTTTAGCACTGATCCTGAGTAATTTGTCTGGGAGACAAAGGTGAATGGCATCCTGAAATTACCTGTTCTATAGCTGAATGAGCTGCGATCAGTCGAAAACAGGGATGGTGACGTCAGCTCTTCAAGATGGTGGACGCTGGCTTCCTCTGTGGTCTGACCGGTATGGAGAACGGAATTGGACCGCACCCATCCCCGTCTCAATCCCAGAATTCAGCACTGAGCACAGTAATTGCATAGCTGGCAGGAGCCCATAGAATCCGCACCACTGTATATTTGCGATGCTATCTCGTCGTTTCCCAGTGCGTGCCACAGACTCTAGCTACAGGGCAATTTGCTGAATAAGCAGCATGACCCTCCGTGCGGACAAATCACTCGCGTTTGAGCCCCCGTAGCTGATCCTCGTGAGATGGATATATGTCCACTAGGTTGTGGAGCACCCCAAATTTGCTGGAAATTCCTAACAAGATAGGTTTTAGCCGTTCTAACTCGTCATTCTCCCGCACAGTGACACGGTACATGGGGGTAATGCACTCCATTCACCGCCATCATGTGATCCCCCAAAGTTGGTTTTCAGTACTAGGAAAAAAATATGTATTTCAGGTGGAGGAATATTTCTGAGAATAATCTTGTGAAAAGTTGATTATAAATCCACATACATGAATATGAATGAATTTAGGGAGGGTATAAAAAATATACTAAATATTTTTAAAAATCTGGAGAGTGAATATATATATATATACACACACACAGACACACACACACACACACAGACATTAAAAAGTAGCATTATGTATGTGAATTGAAATTCACCATGAAATATATATCATCCACAGATCCAAAAATATTAATTTTAATGTACATGGATTTATGTTGTTCAACTAAGAAGCTCACCCATATGTTGAATTTTCAGTTCCAACAGCATTAAGTAGGAGTGATCTCTTCTCACAATTTGTATCTGCCATGCCAGCCACCTCACCAAATGTACGACTGATACCAGGTAGAATTCTACATGTGCTTATAAAAATACATGTGATGAATAGGCTACAGAGAAAGGGAGACAGTTATTCACATATTTGTTAAATTTTAAAACACATGGAGAACTGTTTCAATTAAAATTCGCTAGATTTATAACACCTACCATTTATCATATGAAAGGCAAGTCCAATTATACACCATGCCTCCTGTGAACCTCTTGTATTTGTATTCTGTTTGGGTTATTATTGTACATCAAATTAGGATAAGAAGTCAAAGTCTAGTAGGGTATGTGTTAGTGTCAGGGATTCAGTATTTCGAATGGAAAATTGGAAAATGTATCCAATGTGTATGCAAATATGTGCTACACAAATATCTTCCCACTCTCATTCAGAACAATGCCTTGACATTACCTTCGCCCTACATAAGACACAATTAGAGGAGAAGATTTAGAAAATCTGTGAATACATATGTGGAATGGAAAATGCTCAGAAGTTCACAAATTTGGAAGTGATAGAGGAGTTTCCAAAAGGGACAGGGTAATCACTCCAAAAACATGAATTTCTGCCAGCTTAACATCTGAAGAAACTGCCTCTGAGGTTGGGCAATGAAATATATGCTGTTGTCAGAAGCATTAGCTTCATATGTAGTGAGACCATCAAATCTGGTTCTGCATCTATGTGACCTGGAGGACATGGTTTCTTATTTTCCAATGAACATGAGGCAGCAGTGCTGAATTTTCTATTTGTAGGTACACTGTGGCCACTGGTATCTCCCCGTGTGGACTGTAAATTCATTTGGTCATCCTCCACTTTCGTGGTGTTTCTTGCTGCTGCACTGGGAGTTTGGTATTGCTTCATTAAATACAAGGGTTCAACTGGGACACAGTGCTGAAGTGAGTTCTGTCAAGTGTGGTGGTGGGTCGGGTTCTGCAGGAGAATGCACCAACCAGGCTTCTATCCCACATAGCTTGCCCCATTGACCATAGCAACCTGATTCTGAACATTGCCCTGAAACCTCTCCATATAACAATATGCTTTTACATATAAGGTTCTACTGACTGCAAAATGTCAGTCACAATCCATTTGGAAGCCAATGACAGATCCACATGCCCCCACCACAGATGTTTTATCACACACCTGCCAACCACTGCTCTAGTACAACTACTCAGCATGATCCAACTTACTGGAATCTCTGTTCTACACCATTTTCATAAAACCCAGTCAATCAGGGCACTGTCCTGTATACTCATGATCAGCAACAGGACATCCAAATGTTATCCAGTGCTACCCGGTCATGGGAATTTCAAAAATTTCATGTTATTGATCTAGCCAATTTTCAAGCATGAAGTTGGAGGCACTGTGGATTTCAATTCACTCAGAAACCATTAAATGGTGAGGGAGCTCATTTCAATGAAAACTCTGGAGAATTCTTACAGGCAAGGCTTCCAAAAGTGCCCAAAAGTCAGATTAAGCCAGGCCCATTGAGGTCTACAATGTATGGTCCATGTGTGTTTTGACTCTCAAATATGGCTGCCAAGTCTTTAAGAATAATATCATGTGATATCCTGGCTGAGATTCCCTGTCCTCTGTGGAAAGTCAACTTGGGCTTAGATGTCACTTTCCAAAGGCAACTCTCATGCATGGCCATTTAAAATTCCAACACAATTCCTGGCAATAATTCTCTGAGATCAGTAAAGAACTCAGTCTCTAAGGGGCATCACACCAGAGTGCAAGCCTAGTTTGACCCAGTGATATCTTCCAACCGCCAGACACATGTCCACAATTAAAACCAAAACACTCTCACATGGCCCTCATCTTCTTCCATATAGACACTCATCATATCCTCTCGCTGGAGGTTTCCATTAGTGACGCAGCCCACGACAGTGTCCAAAATAAGCTCCCTGCCCCTCATTTGCCTAAAGTCAGGGTAGCCTGGACTCTCTTCCTGTGAACCAGGAGTGATCAAATAGGCCTGCCTTTAATATTGCTTGGCTTCTCCAACTTGAGGCCTTCTAGCTTTGGGGTTTAGATTCTTTAAGTGAATTGGAGTCATGAAAATCAAGCCCCTATGGCCTAGCCTCTGCAGGGCTTTGAAGAACACATTTGACCCAAAGGATCTCTATTCTCACTTGATGGATATCAGGAACCTACCAGAGGAAGGCAAGAGAGTTCATCAAAAATATATGATCTTTTTGCCATTTTGGTTTTGGATGCACACATGGGATCTATCTTTAGATCCATCAGGTGCTGAGAATCTAAGCCAGAGCCTCACACAGGGCCAACAGGCTGATTCAGACATATCCCAATCCTAAGCAATTAAGCAAAGAGCCACAGGTGATGCCCATTCATTTCCATTTGAAAACTCTTTTTTTCAGGCTTCACAAAGTGGTGGCTTGAGGCAAAAAACTTCCTGACATTCAACAGAACAATAGGTAAGCAAAAGGACCAAAGCAGGGATTCTCCACTGAGACTTTCCTGGTCAACAGATATCTGAGATTTCTGAGATGCTAGCCATTTCCTTCAGCTATCCATTACATAGCCATGTTACAGATCTTGGAGGTGGTACAAATCTTGGACACAAAACCATGATACTATTCTGGAGAGTGGCCAGAATTGAGAGAGAAAACAGGAAATTAGGAAGCTTGTAGGTGTTGCCCATCCATAAGGCAAGCCAGAGTCCACTCATGAATTGGGCAGGATTAATGCTGCTAAGCTTTCTACTAGACAGGACACATCCATTGATGCATTGTCTTTTCTAATGTCTACAACAATGTACTCAGTGGGATACACACACATAGAAACACTCGCCTTGTCAAAGGACTTAATGGAAATATTCCACTCCATACCAAATAAACCGCCTTTCCTACCTATTCTCAGAACATGAGACAAAACCACAAACTCACACCCACACCCACAAAGGCACCTCCTTCCCCCTAGTAGGTCTGTGACTCCCCGGAGTGTCCTCTGACTGGTGGGCCATACTATGTTCCCCGGAAATGACCTCTTCTGTCTCAGATCATGTCTGCTTGGCCAACTCTGTGAAGTTCTCAAGAGTCAGCGGTGAGACACTACCTGCTTTCTCAGGAAAAGCCCCTCTTCACAGTTTTCCTGGCATTTGGCCATCCTCACATCTGTAGGTACCAAGAAAGACTGACTCTGTCCTTGGTAATTCCAAACATGTGAGACCACTGGGACTAGAACAGGGACTGTCTCTGGGTGCCTGGCTTCCTGGATCCCAAGTTCAGAGAGTTCCCTCACCAAGGAAGTGAGGTGAGATCACTTCCTTCAGGATCTGAATGATGTCACTGCCTTGGCAACCACTTTGTCCTAACAGTTGCTTCCAAAAGTACCATGAGGTGGAGTCTGCCCCGATTTTCATGGGACACTTTCTCTAGTTAGAATGCTGTATCAACCATAAGCACCCGGGAACAGCTTCCACACAGGACTGGTTTGGTCCATGTTCTATACATTAAGAAGAGAGAGACTAATTCAGACACAACCCTTCATCCTTACCAGAATGATTGCCAAGGAAGATGACTTTTGCTTTCTGAGGTACTTCATAGCTGCCTTCATCTTCACCAGGGATCATTTCTGCATGAACATTTGAGTTTCTCAGCAGGTGAAGATCCCCTGGATTCCTGTAGTTTAATACCCACACAGTTCCTGCTCTACTGCAAAGTTAGTGTATGGTTAGGGTTAATAATATTTTCGATTTGGGTTAGGAATCATTCTGCAGGAAGAATAATGAGATTGGGAACCTGCAATATTTATAAGAATATATACGTGAAATATATGTATGAAAACTGGAATCTAAGAAAGATTTAAAGTGAGTGATAGGATTAGATATTTTCAACAGGTTTGAGTTTGAATATATAATCATAGGAAAAAACAAATATGTCGTCACAAATGGGAATGACATTTGAGAGCATTAGGCAACCTGGACATGGATGCTATTAGTTATCAACATTCACTTTCCTTTTAGGCTTTGGTACAATCATAAGTGTGACATTTTATTTTTTTTTTTGTTCAGAATATTACTGTGATAAAATGTATATGTAGATTAGGTGACATGAGTATTTCTTTCACCTTTTCTGGGAGCAATAATTTGAAGATGTATACATTAGTATTAGGGGCACAAAGAGGTGTAACCTGTTTCTATGAATATAGAGATAATGCATGAATAGACCATACTATGAATAAATAACATAACTGATTCCACTTTAAATAATGGATTGAATTGATATGTGAAAATATATAAGAAATCTTATATTGATATACAATCATTCATTCCAACCAGTTATATATCTAATGGTAATATTAGGATTATGTTTTATGATGAATGGTGTTTGAGTTTTGCTTTATAAGTGATGATGTTAAACAAAAATAATGTGTTTGGAAAGAAGTCTCATGAAAAGACTAGTCAAGAAACATGGAGGAATGCATGTGTTCTGAATCAGGAAGTGATTGATCGTGAAACAAATTCCTATTAATTTTCTAATTTGTGACTGAAATATATATCCTATGATGTGCATAAACTGAAGACATAGTAACGTACAAGTGTTGAATAAAAATGAAAGTCAAAATACACATCATGTCCCCTAGGAATCTACTTGCATTCATTTTAAACTGGCTAAGCAACTGTAGAAATATTAGGGTTTGTATGCACCATTCACTGAATTTATTTTTCAGTACTAGGAAACAATATGTATTGCAGGTGGATGATTATTTCTGAGAATAATCTTGTGGAAAGTTCATTATGAATCCACAGATATGAATATGAATGAATTTAGGGAGTGTATAATAAGACACATATATTTCATATTTTATATTTTGAAAAATCTGGAGAGTGTATATATATATATATATATATATATATATATATATATATACACACACACACACACACACACACGCACATGCACAGATATTAAAAAGTAGCAATACAGGAGATCCATTATGAAGGCAGGCATGGAGAAATCAAGTCTATGATCTCTTCAGCTGCACGGGCATAGGGAGTCGTAAACTGTCTAAATGCTGTTTGCTCAGAATCACTAGGCAATGTTGACCTGTTGTGAATCTGGGGCGAACAGTCTGGGCCCCTCAGAACACACACAGAGCCCGGATTGGCTGCATTCAAACTTAGATTCGTCTGGTTTTTGTGACTGAGCACTAACATTCCCGCTGAAATAACTGGTCGGTCTTTCTGAATTGACAGAGTTAAAAGACAACTGAGCCTTCATAGGCAGTGGCCACAGGATTGAAATGGGGCTTGGGAGATATAGTCAGGACCCACCTGTTGCATTGGTCACCCAGCAAAGGGAACGAATGGTCACCATTTTAATGGGATACGACCATGGCAGAGAACTGACATTACAGGCGGAGGAGATAACTTCATTGAAACCAACGCGACAAGTGTGTAATCCCATTGCCATCTCTCTCAAAACCATGGGGAAACCTCAAGGGCCCTTCCCAGCTCTGCCGTAATGGCCCCTCCCAGGTCTCCCAGGAGCGCGATAGCCAGACCTAGGGAATCAGGATTGGCTCGGGACTCGCGGCGTGGAATTCCCGGCTACCACTCCCACCAGTGCTGACAATTGAGGTCTCTTACACCACCTACCGGAGGACAAGAAAATTCGCTGGGGGTTCTCAGGCCAAAGCTCTACAAACTTAGGGTCTGAGGGAGGCAAACAGGGAGAGTGTGCCCAGGCGTTCATTAAAACAGGGCTACCAGGAGCAGAGGCCTGGCGTGTAACCAGTATTGTGGTGAGCGTCAAAGGTGAGCGGGGCCTGGCTTGAGGAAGCACAAGAGAAGGCCCTAGGCACTCAGGATTGAAGACCCGCCCAGACTGGGAGGAAGAGCTGCTGCACAGTGATTGGTTCCCGCTAATTGAGAGGAGAATCTTGGCCCAGTGCACACAGCTCCACCTACTGGAAGAGAAGTAAATTGAATGCTAGGACTGCATGTATTAATATTATTATTTTATTTGTATGCTTTTCTTTTTCTTTGATTTTCATTTTTGTTGTTGTTCTTTAACTTTTTTAATGTTTTTATTTTTTTTAATTTTTTATTTTATTATTATTATTATTATTTTAAATTTTAATTTTCATTTTTAAATTATCATTATTACTTAAAATTTTCTTTATTTTCTATTTTTTTCTTTTGTCTTTTCATTTCATTTCAATTTTGTTATACCCCCTTCCTTGAATTCTACCTGCCTACTCTCATTCTCCTTAGTGACTTCTTCCCTTCCCTTCTAATATCTTTCCTTCCAAGCATCAAATAAATTTATAAGAGTAAGCAGTAACTCAGTAGTCAAACAGAACAAGAAGTAACATGAGAAGCATAAAAAAGCAAGGAAGAAAAAAAGTGCAAACAATGAAGGACAGCCTAAATATTCAATAGCATCTAGAGTCATCAGAAAAATGGTCATATAAAGAACTCAAGGAATACCTTAGACAGATGGAATGGAACCTTAAAGAGGATACGAGACAACAAAAACAGTGAAAGAACGCATTGAAAATGAATTACATAAACAGATAAAATAAGAAATTAAGCATCTTTATCAGGAGATAGAGATTATTAGAAAAATCAAACAATAATTCTAGAAATGAAGGAAATGATAAACCAAATTAAAAACTCAATTGAGAGTATCACTAACAGAGTGGAGCAAGTAGAAGACAGAATGTCAGATAATGAAGACAAAATATATCATCTTGAAAAAAACTCTAGCCAAGAAAGAAATGCTGTAAAAAATTATGAGAAAACATCCAAGAGATATGGGATAACATAAAAAAACAAACTTATTAGTCATCCGGAAAGAGGAAGGTACAGAGATTCAAACCAAGGGAATGAGTAACCTGCTGAATGAAATAATTAGAGAAAACTTTCCAGAAATAAAAATGGAAACAGATAAACAAATTGTAGATGCTTACAGGACACTGAGCACACAAAATCACAGTAGACCCATGCCAAGACACATTGTTATGAAGATATCCAATATAAAAAACAAAGAGAAAATATTAAAAGCTACCAGAGAAAGGAGGCAGATTACAATCAGGGGTAAACCAAAAAGGTTAACAATGGATTT
Source organism: Callospermophilus lateralis (assembly GCF_048772815.1). Classification (NCBI taxonomy): domain Eukaryota; kingdom Metazoa; phylum Chordata; class Mammalia; order Rodentia; family Sciuridae; genus Callospermophilus; species Callospermophilus lateralis. Next base: position 762,209 of record NW_027514537.1, on the reverse strand, counting down.
TTTTATCACAGATGCTGGAAGTGAGAAGATCCTGGAACAACGTACTTCAAACACTGAAAGACAATGGATGCCAACCAAGAATTATGTATCCAGCAAAATTAAGCTTAATGTAAGACAACGAGATAAAAATATTTCATGATAAACAAAAGCTAAAAGAATTTGCAGCCAGAAAACCAGCATTGGAAAGCATCTGGAGCAAAACACTACACAAGGAAGAAATGAAAATCAACAACGAAAACCATCAGTTGGAAGTGCCTCAGTAATGACAGAGGGCGGGGAAAAGCTAATCATGGAGAAACAATCTAATTTAAAAAAAAAAGATATAGGCAAACATGGGTGGCAGTACAAACCATATATCAATAGTAACTCTAAACGTTAATGGCTTAAACTCTCCAATAAAGTGACATAGGCTTGTAACTTGAATTAAAAAAAAAAAAACAAATCTAACAATATGTTGCCTCCAGGGGACACATCTGAATGGAAAAGACATACACAAGCTGATGGTGAAAGATTGGGAAAATTTATACCATGCACACAGACCTCGTAAGCAAGCAGGGGTGGCCATCCTCCTATCGAATAAAATCGACCTCAAGACTAATTTAATCAAAAGGGATAAGGAAGGACATTATATCTGTTAACAGAAACCATTCACCGACAAGACATAACAATTACCAATATTCACGCAGCAAATAATGGTGCTGCGACGTTCATAAAACAAATTCTCCTCAAGTTCAAGAATCAAATAGACCACAATACAATAATTATGGGTGACTTCAACTCACCTCTCTCACCATTGGACAGATCCTCCAAACAAAAGTTGAATAAAGGAACTATAGAACTCAATATCACAATCAATACCCTTGACTTAACTGTCATATATACAATATATCAACCATCATCAAGTGGATATACTTTTTTCTCAGCAGCACATGGATCCTTCTCAAAAATAGACCATATGTTATGCCATAGGGCAACCCTCAGTAAATATAAAGGGGAGGAGATAATACCATGAATTTTTTGTGATCATAATGGAATGAAACTGGAAACCAATGATAAAAGAAAAAAGAAAAAAATCATACATCACCTGCAAAATGAACAATATGTTACTGAATGATCAATGGGCAACCCTCAGTAAATATAAAGGGGAGGAGATAATACCATGAATTTTTTGTGATCATAATGGAATGAAACTGGAAACCAATGATAAAAGAAAAAAGAAAAAATCATACATCACCTGCAAAATGAACAATATGTTACTGAATGATCAATGGGTTACAGAAGACATAAAGGAGGAAATAAAAAAAATTCTTCGAGATAAATGAAAATACAGACACAACATATCAGATTCTATGGGACACAATGAAAGAAGTTTTAAGAGGTAAATTCATCGCCTGGAGGTCATTCCTCAAAAAAAGAAAAAAAAAAAACAACAAATAAATGAGCTCACACTTTATCTCAAAGCCCTAGAAAAGGAAGAGCAAAACAACAGCAAATATAGCAGAAGGCAAGAAATAATTGAAATCAGAGCGAAATTGAAACAAAAGAAACTATTGAAAAAATTAACAAAACTAAAAGTTGGTTCTTCGAAAAGATAAATAAGATCGACAGACCCTTAGCCGTGCTAACGAAGAGAAGAAGAGAGAGAACTCAAATTACTAACATACGGGATGAAAAAGGCAATATCACAACAGATGCAACATAAATACAGAAGAAAATTAGAAATTATTTGGAAAACTCTATTCCAATAAAATAGAAAATAGTGAAGACATCGATAAATTTCTTAAGTCATATGATTTGCCCAGACTGAGTCATAAGGGAACACACAATTTAAACAGACCAATATCAATGGATGAAGTAGAAGAAGCAATCAAAAGACTACCAACCAAGAAAAGCCCAGGACCGGATGGGTATACAGCAGAGTTTTACAAAACCTTTAAAGAAGAATTAATACCAATACTTTTCAAGTTATTCAGGAAATAGAAAAACTGGGAGCTCTGCCAAATTCATTCTATGAGGCCAACATCACCCTGATTCTGAAACCAGACAAAGACACCTCAAAGAAAGAAAACTACAGACCAATAACTCTGATGAACCTAGATGCAAGAATCCTCATTAAAATTATGGTGAATTGGATAGAAAGGCACATCAATAAAATTGTGCACCATGATCAACTAGGATTCATCCCTGGGATGCAAGGCTGGTTCAATATACGGAAATCAATAAATGTTATTCACAACATCATTGGACTTAAAGATAAGAACCTTATGATCATCTCGATAGAGGCAGAAAAACCATTCAACAAAGTAGAGCATTCCTTTATGTTCAAAACATTTTAAAAACTAGGGATAACAGGAACTTACCTCGACATTGTAAAAGCTATCTATGTTAAGCCTCAGGCTAGCATCATTCTGAATGGAGAAAAGTTGAAGGCATTCCCTTTAAAATCTGGAACAAGACAGGGATGTCCTCTATCACCACTTCTATTCAATATATTTCTCGAAAAAAATGGCCAGAGCAATTAGAGAGATGAAAGACATTAAAGGCATAAAAATAGGAAAAGAAGAACTTAAATTATCACTATTTGCAGATGACATGATTCTATACATAGAAGACCCAAAAGGGTCTACAGAAAAAACTACTAGAACTAATAAATGAATGCAGCAATGTGGCAGGATACAAAATCAACATGCATAAATCAAAGGCATTTCTGTATATTAGCGACAAAACTTCTGAAACAAAAATGAGTCCAAACACTGCATTCCCAATTTCCTCAAAATAATTAAATACTTGGGAATCAACCTAACAAAAGAGGTGAAAGATTTATATAATGCAAACTACAGAACCCTAAAAAGAGAAATAGAATAAGATCTTAGAAGATGGAAAAATATACCCCGTTCATGGATAGCCAGAACTAACATCATCAATATGGCGATATTACCAAAAGTTCTCTATAGGTTTAATGCAATGCCAATCAAAATCCCAAAGGAATTTTTTGTAGAAATAAATAAAGCAATCATAAAATTCAAATGGAAAAATAAAAGACCCAGAATAGCAAAAGCAATTCTAAGCAGGAAGTGTGAATCAGGCAGTATAGCGATACCAGATTTCAAACTATATTACAGAGCAATCATAATAAAAACAGCATGGTACTTGTACGAAAACAGGTGGGTGGACCAATGGTACAGAATGGAGGACACAGAGACTAATCCAAAAAGCTACAACTATCTTATATTTGATAAAGGAGCTAATGGCCTGCAATGGAGGAAGGATAGCATCTTCATCAAATGGTGTTTGGTAAACTGAAAATCCATATGCAACAAAATGAAACTGAATCCCCTCCTCTCGCCATGCACAAAAGTTAACTCAAAGTGGATCAAGGAGCTAGATTCAAATCAGAGTCTCTGCGTCTGATAGAAGAAAAAGTTGGCTCCGATCTACATATTGTGTGGTCAGGCTCCGAATTCCTTAATAGGACACCCATAAAACAAGAGTTAATAACAAGAATCAAGAAATGGGACTTACTTAAACTGAATTTTTTTTTTCTCAGAAAGAGAAACAATAAGAGAGGTAAATATGGAGCCTACATCATGGGAACAAATTTTTAGTCCTCACCTTTCACATGGAGCCCTAATATCTAGAGTATACAAAGTATACAAATAACTCAGAAAATTATACAATAAGATAACCAATAACCCAATGGGCCAAGGACCTGAACAGAAACTTCTTGGAGGAGGACATAGAATCAATTAACAAGTACATGAAAAAATGCTCTCCATTTCTAGCAGTAAGAGAAATGCAAATAAAAACCACCCTAAAATACCATCTCAATCCAGTGAGATTGGCAGCCATAATGAAGTCAAACAACAACAAGTGCTGGCGAGGATGTGGGGAAAAGGGTACTCTTGTACATTGCTGGTGGGACTGAAACTGGTGCAGCCAATTTGGAAAGCAGTATGGAGACTCCCGTGAAAGCTTGGAATGGAAGCACCATTTGACCCAGCTATTGCCCTTCTTGGACTATTCCCTGAAGACCTTAAAAGAGCGTACTACTGGGATACTGCCACATCAATTTTCATAGCAGCACAATTCACAATTGCTACACTGTGGAACCAACCCAGATGCCCTTCAATAGATGAATGAATAAAAAAAAATGTGACTTTTATATACTATGGAGGATTACGCAGCACTAAAATATGCCAAAATAATGGAATTTGCAGGGAAATGCATGGCACTAGAGCAGATTATGCTTAGTGAATCTAGCCAATCCCTAAAAAACAAATACCAAATGTCTTCTTTGATATAATGAGAGCAACTAAGAACAGAGCAGGGAGGAAGAGCATGAAGAAAAGATTAACATTAAGCAGAAACATGAGGTGGGAGGGAAAGGGAGAGAAGAGGGAAATTGCATGGTAATGGAGAGAGACACTTATTGTTACACAAAATTACATATAAGAGGTTGAGGGAAAATAAACAAGGAGAGAAATGAATTACAGTAGGTATGGTAGAGAGAAAAGATGGGAAGAGAAGGGAGGGGGTATAGTAGAGTATAGGAAAGGTAGCAGAATACAACAGTAACTAATAGGGCATTATGTAAAAATATGGATGTGTAACTGATGTGATTCTGCAATCTGTATTTGGAGTAAAAATGGGAGTTCATACCAAACTTGAATCTAATGTATGAAATATGATATGTCAAGAGCTTTGCAATGTTTTGAGCAACCAATAAAAAAAAGTAGCGATATATATGCCAATAGAAATTCATCATGAAATATATATAATCCACAGATTGAAAAATATTAATTTTACTGAACATGAAATTATGTATAATGTTATTCAACTAGGATGCTCACCCATAGGTTGAATTTTCAGTTCCAACAGCGTTTAGGAGGAGTGATCTCTTCTCTCAATTTGCATCTGCCAATTCAGCCACCTCACAAGTGTATACGAGTGATATCAGGTAGGATTCTATATGTGCATATAAAAATACATGTGCTGAATAGGCTACAGAGAAAGGGAGACAGGGATTCATATATTTGTTAATTTTAAAAACACATGTAGAACTATTTCAACAAAAAATTGACTAGATTTATAACTCCTACAAAATATAATGCAAAAGGCAATTCCAACTATACACCATGCCTCCTCTGAACTGCTTGTGTTTCTTTTCTTTTTGGTTTATTTTTCACCATCATATTAGGATCATTAGTCAGAGTCTAGTAGGGTATGGGTTAGTGTCAGGGATTCAGTATTTCAAATGGAAAATTGAAAAATGAATCCAATGTGTATGTAAATATGTGCTACACAAAAATCTTCTCACTCATATCCAGAACAATGCCTTGAATTACCTTCACCCAAGTAAGACACAATTATAGTAGAAAAGTGTGAAAATCTATGAATACATATATGGAATGGAATATCCTCGGGAGTTCACAACCTTGGAGGTGGTAGAGGCGTTTCCAAAAGTAAGGGACAGGGTAAACACTCCACAAACAAAGAGCTCTGCTGGCCTAAGACTTCTTGGAATACTGCCTCTGAGATTGGGCACTTGAAATATATGTTGTTTTCATGAGCTTTGGCGTCCTTTGTAGTGAGACCATAAAAGCTGGGTCTGCTTCTATGTGACCTGGAAGACATGATTTCTTATTTTCCAATGAACATGAGGCAGCAGTGCTCAATTTTCTCTTTGTAGGTAAACTATGTCCACTGGAGGCTAAGTGTCTCCCGGTGGGGACTGTGAAGACATTTGATCATCCTCCACTTTTCGTGGTGTGTCTTGCTGCTACACTGGGAATTTGGTACTTGCTTCACACAATATAAGAAGTTCATCTGGGATACAGTGCTGGAGCGTGTTCTGTCACGTGGGGTGGGTTAGCGTCTGCAGGAGAATGTACCAACCAGTCTTCTATCCCACATAGCTTGTCCCAATAACCATAGCAACTTGATTATGAACATTGCCCTGAAACCTCTCCACATAACAAGATGCCTTTACCTACAAGGGAATGGGGGCTGCGCCATATCAGTCACAAGCCATTTGTAAGCCAATAGCTGATCCACATGGCCCCACCTTGATGTTTCATCACATACCTGCCCACCACTACTCTAGGCCCACTACTCACCAGGCTCCAAATTCCTGGCATCTCGTATTCTACACCATTTTCATGAAACCCAGTCAAACAAGGCACTGTCTGGTATACACATGATCAGCAACAGGATATCCAAAGTTTCTGCAGTGCCACCTGGTCATGGGAATTTCAAAACTTTTATGGTATTTATCTAGCAATTTTTCAAGGATGAAGTTACAGGCACTGTGGGTTTCAATTCATTCAGGAACCGTTGAGAAAGCTCATTTCAATGAATGCTCTGGAGAACTTTAAAGTCAAGGCTTCTCAAAGAGTTGCCAACAGGTCACATGAAGCCAGGCCAATTGACGTCTACAATGTGAGATCCATGTGTGTTTTGAATCTCAACTATGGCTACCAAGTCTTTCAGAATAAAATCATGTGATATCCTGGCTGAGATTCCCAGGCCTCTGTGGAAAGCCACCCTGGGCCAAGATCTCAGTTTCCAAGAGTGAGTCTCATGCGTGGCCTCCTAAAATCCCAACACAATTCATGGCAATACTTCTCTGAGGTCAGTTCCAGAACTCAGTCTCTAAGGGTAAATCATACCAGATTTCAAGCCCAGGTGGACCCAGTCATCCCTTCCAACTGCCACAAAAATGATCAAAATTAAAATGAAATCACTCCCACAGGGCCATAATCTTTTTCCTTGTAGACACTCATCATAACCTCTAGCTGGAGGTTTCAATGAGCACAAGGTAGTGTCCAAAATAAGCTCACTTGACCCTCATTTGCCTAAAAACATGGTGGCCTGAACACTATTCCTGTGAACCAGGAGTGATCAAATATTCCTGCTGTTAAAGTGTTCCGCTTCTCCAATTTGAGGCCTACTGGCTGAAGCCTATAAATTCTTGATGTGATTTGGAGTCATGAGAAAACCCAAGCACATGTGGGCTAGCCTCTGCAGGGATTTCAAAGACTCATTTGACCCTAAGGATCCCTATTCTCACTTGATGGAGGTCAGGAACCTAAAACAAGAAGGCAAAAATATTCATCCACAATGACTTCTCTTTTGGTCATTTTGGTTTTGGAACCACATGGGATCTTTCTTTAGATCCATCAGGTGCTGAGAATCTAAGCCACAACCTCATTCAAGGACAAGAGGCTGATTCAGACACATTCCATTCCAAAGCAATTAAGCAAAGAGCCACAGGTGATGTCCATTCATTTCCATATGAAAACAGTCTTCTTAATGCTACACAACTGGGTGGCCTGAGGCAAAGACTTTTTGATATTCAGGATAATAGAAACAGAAGTAAGCAAATGGCCCAAAGAAGGGTTTCTCCACTGAGACATTACTGGTCACACTGATATCTGAGTTTTCTGAGATGCTCCCATTCCCTTAAGCTATCCAGTACATGGCCATGTCACAGAACCCTGTGGTGTTACATATCTGGGACTCAAAACCATGACCCTATTCTGGAGAGTGGCTGGAAAACACGAAGAAAACAGGAACTTAAGAAGATAGTAGATGTTGCCCATCCATAAGGCAAGCTGCAGTCCATTCATCAATTGGGCAGTAAGAATGTGGGGAAGCTTTCAACTAGAGACAACGCTTCCATTGATGCATTATCTTTTCTAATGTCTACAACAACGGATACACTGGGATACACAGAGATAGAAACACTCACCATGTCAAAGGACTTACTAGAAATAGTCCACTCCAAACCAAATAAACCACCTTTCCTAGCTATTCTCAGAACATCAGAAAAAACCACAAACTCACACCTAAAACAGCAAAGGCGATTCTTTCACCCAAGTAGGTCTGTGATTATCCGAAGTGTCTTCTGACTGGTGGGCCATATTATGTTCCCCCAAAATGGCCTGTCCTGTTTCAGATCTGGTCTCCTTGGCCAATTCTGTGAAGTTGTCAGGAGCCAGTGATTCGCCACTACCTACTTTCTCAGGAAAGTCCCCTCTTCCGAGCTCTGCTGGAATTTGGCCATCCTCACATCAGTAGGTACCAAGAAAGACTGACTATGTCTTTGGAAAAAACAAATAAGTTAGCCCACTGGGACTCGGAGTGAGACTGACTCTGGGTGCCTGGCTTCCGGGATCCCAAGTTCAGAGAATTCCATCACCAAGGAACTGAAGTGAGGTCACTTCTTTCAGGAACTGAATATGGTCACTGCCTTGGTAACCACTTTGTCCTAACAGTTGCTTCCAAGGTTCCTATGAGATGGAGGCTGCCCCAACATCCTGTGACACAGTCAGAAGTTAGAATGGTATATCAACCATAGGCACCCAGGAACAGCTCTCCACACAGGCCTGCATAGGTCCATCTTCTCTACTTTAAGAAGGCAGAGGCTGATTCAGACACATCAATTCTTCCTGACCAGGTTGTTTGCCATGGATGATGACTATTGCTCTCTCAGGTCCTACATAGCTGCCTACATATTCTCCAAGGATCATTTCTCCATGGATCTTTTAGGTTCTCAGCAGGTGGAAGATTATCTACATTCCTATATTGTAAGACCCACTCTGTCCCTGCTCTTCTGTAAGTTGTATTGAAGGAAGAGTGTATGGTTAGGGTTAATAATAGGTTCGATTTGGGTTACGAATCATTCTGCAGGATGAATAATGGCATTGGCAACCTGTGGTATTTACAAGAGTATATATGTGAAATATAACTATGAAAGCAGAAATCTAGGTAAGATTTGAAGCCCAGAAGGGCATTGGGGACTTGAGTGGGATACTTAGCTTTGAGTTATGTGCTGCACAGATGTCTCAAATAAATCAATATACACTGGCATCGGACCTTGTACTTTGGATGATTGAATGTTGAAGAGAACATCCAGTCAAAAAGTGATAATCGGTAGGATTAGGAAGGTAGTCGGTAGGTTTAGAAAGAAGAGTGAGTATAGGATTTGGACCAAAAGTTCTTTAGCAATAGGGTTTCGGGTAGAGAGTGTATGGAAATGTCAGTACATGTGAAGAGTCAGTCACAATGATGAACTGGGGAAAACATGTAGGAAAGCAGATATCAATAGAGACATTAGGAAATCAAGCAAAGTATAAAGTGTATGATAGGGTTAGACATTTTCAACAGGTTTGAGGTTGAATATATAATATTAGGAAGAAACAAATATGTAGTCACCAATAGGATTGATATTTGAGAGCATTAGGCAACCTGGACATGGATGTTTTTAGTAATCCATGCTCACTTTCTATTTAGGCTTTGGTACAATTGTAAGTGTGACCTTTGCTTTTGGTGTCCAGAATATTTCTGTGATAAAATGTGTATGTAGATCAGGTGACATGAGTATTTCTTCCACCATTTCTTGGAGCAATATTTTGAAGACTTATAAATTAGTATGGTCGTACAAAGAGGTGTACCCTATTTCTATGAATATACACATAATGCATGAATAGACCATACTGTGAATAAATAATATAACTGGATCCACTTTAAATAATGGATTGAATAGATATCTGAAAATATATAAGAAATGTTATATTGATATACAATCATTCATTCCAACCAGTTATATATCTAATGATCATCTTAGGGTTATGGTTTATCATGAAGGGTTTGTGAGTTTTGTTTCAAAATTGATTATGGAAATCAAAAATAATATATTTGGAAAAAAGTCTCATGAATAGACCAGTAAAGAAACATAGAGGAATACATGTGTTCTGGAGCAGGAAGTGATTGAAAGTGAAACAAATGCCTATAAATTTGCCAACTAGTGAATCAAATATATATTCTATGATGTACATAAACTGAAGAAATAGTAATGTACCAGTGTGGAATAAAAATTAACGTCAAAATACATATCATGTTCCATAGTAACCTACATGCATTGATGTTAAACTGGGTTAGTTAATGTAGACATATTAGGATTTGTATGCACCTTTCACTGAAGTTAGTTTTCAGTACTAGGAAACAAATATGTATTTCGGGTGGATGAATATTTCTAAGAATAATCTTGTGAAAAGTTGATTATTAATCCACATACATGAACATGAATGAATTTAGGGATTGTATATAAGACACATATATTTCATATTTTTAAAAATCTGGAGAGTATAAATATATATATATATATATACACACACACACACACACACACACAAACATAGACATTAATAAGTAGCAATATATATGCCAATCGAAATTCATGATGAAATATATATCATAAAGATGCAAAAACATTCATTTTACTGAACATGGGTTTATGTATTATGTTGTTCTACTGGGAAGCTCACCCATAGGTTGAATTTTCAGTTCCAACAGGGTTTAGGAGGAGTGATCACTTCTCACACTTTGTATCTGCTATGTCATGTAATTCACAAGAATGTACGTGTGATACCATGCAGGATTCTATTTGTGCATATAAAAATACATGTGCTGAATAGGCTCCAGAGAATGGGAGACAGTAGTTCACATATTTGTTACCTTTGAAAACACATCGAGAACTATTTCAATTAAAAATTGACTAGATTTATAACACCTACCCTTTATCATGCAAAAGGCAAGTCGAACTCTGAACTGCATGTACTTATATACTGTTTGGGTTATTTTTCTCCATCATATTAGAATTAGTAGTCAGAGTCTAGTAGAATATGTGTTAGTGTCAGGGATTCAGAATTTCGAATGGAAAATAGGAAAATTAATCCAATGTGTATGCAAATATGTGCTACAACAAATCTTCCCACTCTCATCCAGAACCATGCCTTGACATTACCTTCGCCCCAAGTAAGACACAATTAGAGAAGAAGAGTTACAAAATCTGTGATTACATTTCTGGAATGGAAAATGCTCAAGAGTGCACAAACTTGGAGGTGGTATAGGAGTTTCCAAAAATAAGGGCAAAGTACACACTCCACAAACATGGAGCTCTGCTTGCCTAAAACTTTTTGAGAAACTGCCACTGAGGTTGGGCACTGAAATATAGGTTGTTGTCACGAGTTAAGCTTCCTTTGTAGTGAGAACCTCAAAGCTGGGTCTGCATCTATGTGACCAGGAGGACAAAGTTTCTTATTTTACAATGAACACGAGGCAGCAGTGCTGAATTCTCTCTTTGTAGGTAAACTGTGGCCACTGGGCGCTTAGTGTCTCCCCGTGTGGACTGTGAAGCCATATGGTCATCCTCCATTTCGTGGTGTTTCTTCCTGCTGCACTGGGAGTTTGGTATTTGCTTCACGAAATACAAGGAGTTCAACTGGGACAAAGTGCAAGAGGGAGTTCTGTCACGTGTGGTGGGTCAGGGTCTGCAGGATGATACAAGAACCAAGCTTCTATCCCACATAGCTTGACCCCTTGACCATAGCAACCTGATTCTGAACAATGTCCTGAAATCTCTCCATATAACAAGTTGCCTTTACACGGAAGGTTCTGCTGGCTGCGCCATATCAGTCACAAGCCATTTGGAAGCCAATGGCAGATCCAAATGGCCCCACACAGATGTTTTATCACATACCTGCCCAACACTGCTCTAGGCCCACTACTCAACAGAGTCCAACTTACTGACATCTCTGTTCTACTCCATTTACATGAAACCCAGTAAAACAAGACACTGTCTGGAACATTCATGATCAGCAACATGTCATCCAAAGGTTCTCCAGTGCCACCTGGTGATGGGAATTTCAAAAATTTCATGGTATTTATCTAGCCATTTTTCAAGGATGAAGTTGGAGGCACTGTGAGTTTCAATTCATTCAGGAACCATTAGATGGTTAGGAAGCTCATTTCAATGAAAGCTCTGGAGAACACTCACAGGTAAGGCTTCCCAAAGAGTGGTGAAAAGATCACATGATGTTTAGCTCATTTAGCTCTACAATGTGAGGTCCATATGAGTTTTGACTCTCAATGATGGGTGCCAAGTCTTTCAGAATAAAATCATGTGGTATCCTGGCTGAGAGGCCCAGTGCTCTGTGGAAAGCCACCCTGGGCCTAGAACTCAGTTTCCAAGGGCGACACTCATGCCTGGCTTTCTGAAACCTCAACACTATTCATGGCAATACTTCTCTGAGTTCAGTTGCAGAACTCAGTCTCTAAGGGAATCACACCAGGGTTCAAGCACATGTGGACCAAGTCATCTCTTCTAACCGCCACCCAAATGACCACAATTTAAATTAAAAGACTCCAACACACATAATAACCTCTGGCTAGAGTTTTCCATGAGGGGGACAGCTCAAGTCCGTGTCCCAAATAAGCTCTCTTGCACCTAAATTGCCTAATTCAGGGTGGCATGGACACCCTTCTTGTGAACCAGGAGAGATCAAATAGGCCTCCCATTAATACTGCTCCACTTCTTCAATTTGAGGTCAACTGACTGTGGGGTTTGGATTCTTTATGTGAATTGGAGTCTTGAGAAAACCCAAGCAACCATGGGCTAGCCTCTGCAGAGCTCTGAAGATCTCATTTTACCCAAAGGATCCCTATTCTGACTTGATGGAGTTCAGGAAAGTTACAGAGAAAGGCGAGAGACTTCATCCACAAGGACTGCTCTTTGGCCATTTTGGTTTTGGATGTACACATGGGATCTTTCTCTATATCCATCAGAAGGTGAGAATCTAAGCCACAGCCTCACACAGGGCAAATAGGCTGATTCAGACACATCCTCTCCAAAACAATTAAGCAAGGAACCACAGGTAATACCCATTCATTTCCATTTGAAAACTGTTTTCTTCAGGCTTCACAAAGTGGTGGCCTGCGGAAAAGACCTTCCTGACATTCAGGGCAACAGAAGAAAAGGTAAGCAAAAGGCCCCAAGCATGGTTTCTCCACTGAGACTTTACTGATCACACTGATATCTGAGTTTTCTGAGATGCTCACCATTCCCTTTAGCTATCTAGTACATGGTCATTTCACAGAGCTTCGTGGTTGTACATATCTTAAACACAAAACCATGAGGCTATTCTGGAGAGTGGCCAGAATTCAGGAAGAAAACAGGATCTTAGGAAGATAGTAGGTGTTGCCCATCAATAAGGCAAGCTGCAGTCCATTAATTAATTGGGAAGGATGAATGCTGGGAAGCTTTCTACCTGACAGGACATATTCATTGATGCATTCTCTCTTCTAATGTCTACAACCACGGGCGCAGTGGGATACACTGACATAGAAACACTCGCGTTGTCAAACGACTTACTAGAAACCGTTCACTCCAAACAAAACAAACCTTCTTTCATACCTATTCTCAGAACATGAGACAAAAACCACAAACTCACACCCACATCACAAAGGCACCTCCTTCCCCCATGAAGGTCTGTGACTATCCGGAGAGTCCTCTGACTGGTGGGCCATACTATGTTCCCAGAAATGGCCTGTTCTGTCTCAAATCTGGTCTTCTTGGCCAACTCTGTGAAGTTTTCAGGATCAAGTGGTGAGTCAATGCCTGCTTTCTCAGGAAAGCCCCCTCTCCATAGCTTTTCTTGCATTTGGCCATCCTCACATCAGTAGGTCCCAAGAAAGACTGAGTCTGTCCTTGGTAAATCAAAATAAGTTTGACAACTGGGACTGGGACTGGGACTGGCTCTGGGTGCCTGGCTTCCTGGATTCCAAGTTCAGAGAGTTCTATCACCATAGAAGTTAGGTGAGGTCACTTCCTTTAGGAACTGAATTTGGTCACTGCCTTGGCAACAACTTTGTCCTAACAGTTGCTTCTAAGGTTCCCATGAGAAGGAGGCTGCCCCTACTTTCTGTGACACTTTCACAAGTTAGAATGGTGTGTCAACCATTGGCACGCAGGAGAAGCTCTCAACACATCCCTGCTTTGGTCCATCTTCTCTACATTAAGAAGACAGTGGCTGATTCAGACACATCCCTTCATCATGAGCAGGTTGTTTGCCATGGAAGACTTTTGCTCTCTCAGGTCCTTCATAGTTGACTACATCTTCTCCAGGGATCATTTCTTCATGGACCTTTGAGGTTCTCAGCAGGTGGAAGATCCTCTATATTGCTGTATTTTAAGACCAACAAAGTCCCCGCTCTTCTGTAAAATTAGATTGAGAGAACAGTGTATGGTTAGGGTTAATAACAGGTTCAATTTGGGTGAGAAAAGAAACTACATGGTTGAGCAAACAGGGTCCTACAGTTAACAATAATATGAGAATTATTAATGGACCAGCCTGGGTGGATAAAAGCGTAGTTAACCAGGTGGACTATGTGAACCAAGACTCAAACCTCCCTTTGGGGGCCTCTGTCTTTCTTTGACCCTCTTCAAGTCGTTTTCTTAATTTACTCATAGATTCTTTTACAACTCCAGTATTGTCGGCATAAAAACATCATTCTTTCCTCAATGCAAGGAAAAAGGCACCCTTCTCTCATGAAGAGGAGGGCCAACACTCGCCTGCTCTGTAAACAACTTCAGAGAGAGAGAGGTTAACATTCCTGTAAAGCTGTGATGCGGTTTTTAATGTCTTTAAGCTTTGGTCTATTTCTGCTTCTAATTGTGTCTTTGGTGTGTCTCATGGACTAGGGCATTTGTTCCTGTGCCCACCCCTTTAGCAACTATTATTCCTAATAGGATGGCTAAAGTGAGGGATACAGGTTCCTGGTGGAACCGGGTTGTATGCCCCCCTATTTGATCTTTAAATGAACCTGCATCCTGATAGAGCACTCTCGAAAACATCTGCATCATTACATAATTAATCGCATCTATTGACCATTTTATGAAAACATAAATAATGTTAAAGTGTATAGAATTATACTGTTGTAGGGATGGACAAGGAAAGGCACCTAAGATAGCACCAAAGACAGGAAAGCAGTTTTATTTGGTTGCATCCGTATTTAGAGGGCATTGCTTCTGTTGTAATCAATTAATCCACTGAACCCCAAGTTTTGGTAGTTTTAGTATTTGTACCCAACATGTAAGGGAAGGGGCTCAGAAGTTCACAGTCTGCAGAAATTTACACAAATCAGTTTTTGTTTCTGTTTTTTTCCTCTGTTCTGTGCACGTTAACTTTTCAAGGACACCTTGGAACGGGAGAGCTTTTTTGTCTCTTTTTTTTCCTCCTTGCCAGCTGTCACCATGGAGCCCAGTTGGTAACTTTTTTATCTTAGAAATGTAGCCATCTCTGTGAAGCCCCAGCTCAAGGCCAGAGTCCTTGTTCACATATTTTGTGAAAAACTGGTAAGGCGATGTCTTGCTTAGGGGTGGTGATTTTTCCAGCCAGTGGCCAAGTAGAACAGGGCAACACGAAGAGTGGAAGTTTATCTCCATTGAACTTTTTCAGAGGGACTCTTTTGCTGAAAGACCTAAAGTAAGCCTTGGTGAAGACTTCTGGAGAAGGTCATTTAAGACATTTCTGTGGACCTGGTACAGAGGGGGATGACAGGGAAGGTGATGCTGAGAGCAGCTCTGTGGATCTGAGAATGAGGAAGGAGAGATGCCAAAGAATAATGGGAAAGGGGTTTGGGATTTTCATAGAACAAAAACTTGAGCAGTAGAACAGGTAGAGCAGAGGGGAAGACGGGAGTGAGTATTGCAAAAAGCCTGTGAGGGACTTTAAATTCTTAGAACCTGTTTTCAGTGATGACAAATCAACTTTAAAGGTCATTTTCATTACATCTTGGATAGGGGTCTGAGGGCTCTTCTCAGCTGGTTTGAGCTTTGGCTAAGCTTGCTAGAGGACTTGGTGGGACCTAGTGCAGACACTGACAGGAAAAGAGAGGAGTGAGTGGGTGGAGGGGTACCTCGGTACCTGCTTCCTCAGCAAGGGGGCAATGTTCTGAGATCCAGCAGAGGTTTGGGTTTTTGATCTAGTAATTGGAGGGGAGAAATCAGGTTGCTGAGGTGGGAGTGAAAGCAGAGAGTCTAGAGCAGAAGGCTGAGTGTGAGGAACTATTGAGGAAGCATAGTACAGGATGTGAGCGCAGGAGGAAAAAGGATTCCACATAGGGGAATTTCCCCCTTTTGAGCACTTGCCAAAGTTAAAAATGTCATGCAGAATTTGAAGATCTAGAGAACCCTCTGGGGGCCATAGTTTTTGGTTGTCTAATTGGTAATATGCCCAATGCTGTGTACTGAATTTGATGAGGAGTTTGGGTTCCACCAGGCAGCCCCTGTATGCTCACATCTCCATGACTTACACAAGAAGTCGGCTTTTCCCCCACAAAGCCATGGCTGTTTGTCGCTTTGATAGTCTGCCGGGCATACATAGTAATATAGGCTAGCCAACCTGCATCTGGCTCGCGTGTCCCTGCATCCATAATGTTTGTTTCAATTATCTATGGTATGGAAGGGATTTAATGAAATTTTAGTGAGATCCTCTTCATCAGGTATATCTCAAAAGGAAAGACCTCTACCGAGCTGAAAAATGTCTGGGTGGAGAGATAGCCACCAGATCCCTAATGGGGCCGTTAAGGTCTCTTTAATGGTTCTATTTATTTTTTCTACCTGTCCTGAGTTCTGGGATATATAAGCATAATGTAACTTCCAATTAATCCACAGGGTCCTGGTTAACACCTGACTTACCTGGGCCATGAACACCAGTCCATTATCAGTCCATTAGGCAGATCGTATCTTGGAAAAATATCTTTCAGGATCTTCTTGAAAACCATTTGCGCCGTTTTTTTTTTTTTTTTTTTTTTTTTTTTTTTTTTTTTTTGTGTGTGTGTGTGTGTGTGTGTAAGGCTTTAATCCATCCTGAAAATGTATCTACAAAGACTAGGAGATATTTAAGTCCATACCTTGCTGGCTTAATTTCATTAATGTCCACTTCCCAGAATTGTCCTGGTCTGGTTCCTCATAGGTGCTTTCCTCTAGGAAACTTGGAAGGGTAAGCATTACCCAATTGACGGATCCGACAGGCTTTTATTACCCGTTCAGTTATTTCCTTTCGCTGTGAGTTGGTTAGTGGAGAACTCTGTTCTTAATCCTACAGTAATGCCTGCAGTTTCTTTGAACCAAGGTGAGTGAGTTGATGTGCATTTTTAACGTAGTGTAGGGCTTGCTGTAATTGCAGGCTGAGCTCAGTGAAGTTGAGGTGTTCAGTGTCAGTGTCCTTAGATGTTATCAAAAACTTCCTGGTACTCAGGGTTCCATTGGAATTGGGCATCTTCCTTTAACAGCGGTATAAAGGAGCAGCTAAGGACGCAAACCCAGGTATCCATAACCTGCAAAAGCCAGCAGTCCCAAGAAATTCTCTGAGTTGTCTGCTGTAAGATGGGGGTGGTATCTACACAATGGTTTGTTTTCTGGGCTCAGTGAGCCATCGTTTACTGCCCCTAAGGGAATAGCCCAGGAAGATTACTTCATGCTAGCAAATTTGGGCCTTTTTGGCCGAAACTCTATACCCGAGTTGAGCAAGCTCATATAATAGTGCTTGGGTCCCAGACTCACAGTTTTCCTTGGTGTTGGCTGCCAGTAGCAGGTCATCCACATATTGAAGCTGGGTAACTTCAGGGTGCGTAGTTCTGAAGTTGTTGAGATCTCTGTGGAGGGCTTCATCAAAGAGAGTGGGGGAGTTTTTCAACCCCTGTGGGAGTCTAGTCCAAGTTAGTTGACCAGACGTTTTGGTTTCTGGGTCTACCCACCCGAAAGCAAACAGCAACTGACTATCTTTATGCAGAGGCAAGCAAAAGAAAGCATTATTTAAGTTCAGAACAGTATATAATTTCCGCTCAGGGTTCAGAGTGCTAAGCAGATTGTACGGATTAGGTACCGTGGGGTGAATGTCCTGCACTCTTTTGTTGATCTCTCTTAGCTCTTTAATGGGGCGATAGTCCCCGGTTCCTGGTTTTTTTTTTCTAGTAGCAGGGGAGTGTTCCAGGCCGATTGACAGGGCCTTAGGACTCCTAAGGCCAGATATTTCTGAATATGGGGCCTTATCCCACCTTTAGTTTTTTTGCTTAGAGGATATTATTTGACATTGATTGGGGAGACTGAGGTTTTTAACTCCACTGTTATTGGAGGTTGTTTCATGGCCAGACCTAACACCGCAGTTTTTGCCCAGGCATCTGGGTAATCTGTTATCCATTTTTGGGGTAGCTTGCTTGTTTGATCAGTCTTGGGGGGTGTGAAGAGTGGACGTTCATCTTCTACTAATATAGTTAAAGCGGTGACTATAGGAGTTTTACTGAAGGATTTACAAATTTCATTTGGGGGCCTTCAGGGTTAAAAGTTATTTTGGCCCAGAGCTTGGTGAGCAGATCTCTGCCCATCAATGGGTGCGGGCATTCTGGTCTTACTAGGAAGGAGTGATGGATTTTTTCTTTCCCCAGGTCCATGGTCCTCTTAGTTGTCTAAGCCCGATATTTACTGTCATCAGCCCTTTGAACTAGAGACCTTTTATTTGATAGAGGGCCCAATGGGGCCTTAAGGGCTGAGTATACTGCTCCTGTATTCACTTCAAAGTTTACTGGAGTCCCCTCCACTTCAAAAGTTACCCTGAGCTAGGGGAAGGGATCTGAGCCCCGACTTTCTTAGTCATCCTCCAGAGTCAGAATGGCCAGCTGGCGTGGCTGTCTCTTTATAGGGAACTCTATGGCCCAGTATCCTTTTTCTTTAGAGTAGGCACACTGATCTGAGGCCAGGGGTGGCCTCTTGCATGGGCCCTTCCTGTCACCCTGTGTCTTAATTTCTGGCCTCTTTCTTGTTGTGATCAGGACCTTAGTCAATGCCTTAGTCTGTCTTTTGCTTCTCTCATCCTCCATTTGCTCCCTTTCTTTCTCCCTGTTTCTCTCTTATAGTATACTTTCTTGGCTTCTTTGACTAAATCTCTCTTTTAAATTTTTTTTTAATATCCATGGCAGCTTGCTCAATTAAGGCCATCATGACAGATGCCTTTTAATCCGCTGCCTGAGGATCGAAAGAAGTATATCTCTTATATGCCTCCATGATTCTCTCTAGAAACATAAAGGGAGATTCATCAGGCCTTTGAATAATTTCTCTTACCATGGCCAAATTAGTTGGTCACCCAGCGGTCCCTTGGAGACCCGCTGTTAGAGCCTGGCAATAATTGAACAGATGCTCCCTATCTTCCAACGTGTTGGGGTCCCTGTTGAATAGGTTTAAGGAGAAGCCAGCTTTCATTATGTTGGGAAGTTGTGTTGGTCGCCCATCAGGTCTGAGGATATTTTTTCTACATTCCAGGAGATTTTTCTCTCATTGCTCTGTCATGAAGAGAGTCGCTAGGTGGTGTTGGCAGTCACCCCAAGTAGGCAGGTGTGAAAACGTCGGTGAGTTCTCTGAGTTCTTTTAGCCGGGCCAGCTTCCTCCAGGGAAGGAGGGGCTGTCTGTGCTGCGGGACAGTCATCTTGATGGCACTGGGCCAGCCTAGCTTCCTCGAATGGTGGAGAGGCTGAGTCAGCAGAAGGGGAATCACTTAGAGGGTGTTGGGGGTTGGGAGACGAGGGCAGATGATAAGGAGGGGGAGGAGAGTCCAGTAGAATCTTGAGACTCAAGGAGAACAGAGGGTGGAGGAGGAGGAGCAGAGAGTTTGAGAGATAGAATTGTGGGGGAAGGAGTAGGAGCAGGTGCAGGGACAAGGAAAGGCTTGACCCATGGAGGAGGAGATTTGTAGAGGTACTGACAAGTTAAGATATATGGCTGTTGATCTGGATGTCTATGTGGCCCCTGCTGAAAGACAATATCTAGGACTTTTCAAATAAGTGCGAAGTACAAAGATCCTTCTAGGAGCCATCCGACTGCAATGGTGGGTCATTCTGTGACACAGAATCTGCCAGGTCTGGCGTTTTACTGAAAAAGAAAGATTCTGAGCCCTTAAGCAGAATTTGGTCCAGTGATCAAGGGTCAGGGACAGAGGCATTGAAATGATCTGTCCCATAATAAAATATACACAGACAGTGAAAGTAACGACACACAACACAGACAAGACAAGACAATAAAGACAGGCAATGGACGTCCAATACTGAGACCAGGACTGACTAGTCGGCAAAACCTGAAGGGCTGGCAATACCGAATCAGAAACAAAATATCACTGAGTCGAGGAGACTATTGTTCCTCGATTTCCCGAGTCTATCTCCCAGGGACATGGTCTGTGGCTCTGTGGCATGTGTGTCACCCACCATGGGAGAGAGCTCACGCTCTTTACCAATAGCCATTTTGCCATACCCTAACCTGAACCCTGAAACCAGAAAGATGGGTCTTATTTACCCCCAGAGGAGCCCGTTGGGGGTATTTTGTCTGCAGCTGCCGGATCTCGCTAGGGCCACCAGATGTAAAGGTTGGGTGAGCATCTGTGGCAGAGACCACCAAGAGACAGTCTCATGCAACAGCAAAGGGTTTATTGGGAGTCCGGCATGAAGGGCTCAGAGATCACTTGAACAGAGCAGAGAGCCCTGAGAACAGCTTAAGAAATGCTTATATATTTTCCTTGGAGAGGGCAGGGAGAGAAATTTATTGATGGGTAATGGCAAGTGGGCAGTTTGCATGCAACTGGTTGACGGAGTACATTCTGCAGTTTGGCAGTTGGGGACAGCACATTCTGGGAACAAGAATAGTAAACAGTTCTCAAGATTACAACGGTGTTTTGTTAAGCATACAGAAAAACAGGAAGTGACAAGTATCTATTTTATTAACCTTTCAATATAAGTATGAAAACAGAAATCTAGGTAAGATTTGAAGTCAAGAAGTTCATTTGGCCCTTGATTGGTATACTTAGCATTGAATTACATTCTGTAGAGATGTCGCAGAAATATGGATATACAATGTCATAGGACCTTGTACCTTCTCGGAGGTCAGTTCCAAAACACAGTCTCTAAGCAGAATCACACCAAAGTGCAAGCCAAGTTGGACCCAGTTATCTCTTCCAACTTCCACACAAATGACCGCAGTGAAAACCAAAACACTCTCACATGACACTCATCTTCTTCAATATAGACACTCATCATAACTTCTGGCAGGAGGATTCCATGAGAGGCGCAGCACAAGACAGTGTCCCAAATAAGCTCCCTTTCCCCTCATTTACCAAAAGTCAGGGTGGCCTGGACACCCTTCCTGTGATCCAGGAGTGATCAAATATGCCTGCTGTTAACACAGCTCTGTTCTCCAATTTGAGGCCTACTGACTGTCGGTTTAGATTCTTTATTTGAATTGGATTCATAAGAAAACCCAAGAACCTATGGGCTAGCATCTGCAGGGCTTTGAATAACTCATTTGACCCATTGGATCCCTATTCTCACTTGAGGGAGGTAAAGAACGTTACGGAGGAATGCGAGAGACTTCATCCACAATGACTGATTTTTGGTCATTTTGATTTGGATCCACACATGGGATCTTTCTTATGATCCATCAGGTGCTAAGAATCTAAGCTCTAGGCTCACACAGGGCCAAGGGGCTAATTCAGACACATCCCTTTCCAACGCAATTAAGCAAACAGCCACAGGTGATGCCCACTCATTTCCGTTTGAAAACTGTTTTCTTCTGGAATCTCGAAGGCGTGGCCTGAGGCAAAGACCTTCCTGACATTCAGGGCAACAGAACAATAGGTAATCAAAAGGCCAATTGCAGGGTTTCTCCACTGAGACTATCCTGGTCACACTGGTATCTGAGTTTTCTGAGATTCTTGCCAATTCCTTCAGCTATCCAGTACATATCCATGTCACAGTGCTTGGAGATGCTACATATCGTGGACACAAAAGCATGAGTCTATTCTAGAGAGTGGCCAGAATTCAGGAAGAAAACAGGAACTTAGGAAGATAGCCGGTGTTGCCCATTGATAAGGCAAGCCCTAGAGCATCCATTAGTTGGGCAGGATGAATGCTGGGAAGCTTTCTAATAGACAGGAAACATCCATTGATGCATTCTCTTTTCTAACGTCTACAACCACGGACACAGTGGGTTACACAGACATAGAAACACTCGCCTTGTCCAACAACTTACTAGAAACAGTTCACTCCAAACCAAACAAACCGACTTTCCTACCTATTCTCTGAACATGAGACAAAACCACAAGCACACATCCACATCCACAAAGGCACCTCCTTCCCCCAAGTAGGTCTCTCACTCTCCGGAGTGTCCTCTGACTGCTGGGCCATACTGTGTTCCCCCGATATGGCCTGTCCTGTCTCAGATCTGGTCTCCTTGTCCAACTCTGTGAAGTGGTCAGGAGCCAGCTGTGAGCCACTACCTGCTTTTTCAAAAAAGGACCCTCTTCAGAGTTTTCCTGGCATTTGGCCATCCTCACATCAGTAGGTACCAAGAAAGACTGACTCTGTCCTTGCTAAATCGAAGCAAGTGAGACCACTGGGACTGGGACGGGGATTGCCTCTCTGTGCCTGGCTTCCTGGATCCCAAGTTCAGAGAGTTCCATTACCAAGGAAGTGAGGTGAGGTCGCATCCTTCAGGAACTGAATGAGGTCACTGCCTTGGCAACCACTTTGTGCAAACAGTTGCTTCCAAGCGTACCATGAGAAGGAGGCTGACCCTACTTTCTGTGGCACTTTCACAAATTAGAATGCTATATAAACCATAGGCACCAAGGAACAGCTCTCCACTCAGGCCTGGTTTGGTCCATCTTCTCTATATTAGGAAGAGAGCCTTTAGTCCCGGGAGCATTGCAGTGAACCTCCGCACTAAAACTATTAGCAAGCACCTGATGGAGGAGGCCTCCATAGGTAAGTGGCGCCTTTATAACATCTGATATCCGGTTAAGGGAGATCTCTTCTGATGACAGAAATGTGGCCTGGGGAGACTCACATATACTCCTGTCCAGGACAGTAACCAGAATCATTCTGTCCTCTGTTCTGTTCTGTAGGAAATTCCTCTGGAAGTGTAGAGAGGTGCCCACGGGCACGCACGCGCTCGTACCCTGGAGCTTTAGCAAGATCTTGCACTGTACCACTGTTTTTCTGTTTAGGCGCCGGGTTTCTGTTTTTCTTTGTGTGTGTGTGTGTGTGTGTGTGTGTGTGTGTGTGTGTTTTGTTCTGGGTTCTATTTTTTTTGTTTGTTTGTTTGCTTTTGTTCATTTTGTTGTGTGATTTCAGTGGTAAAAACTTAAGGATATTGGACGTGAAAATGGGTAATAAAGAGAGTAAGCCTGACACCCGTTTGAACTGTGTTTTAAGGAACTGCGATGAACTTTACCCCCCTTTGTTAAGCAGGATGATAGAAGCCCCTAGCTGGCTGCCTGGAGCACACCCATTGCAGAGGGCAATGCCTGCTGGAGACCTAAGAACTGAGTATCTCCCAGGTTAACAAGTGAAACTCCTTTAAAACCCCTTGTCCCTCCAGATCAAGAGAGTCACAAAATTTAGCAGAGTCCCCTGTGTTTCTCCTTTGTTAGCAAAGCAATTAACCTCCCCTTTTCTTTTTCTCAGAACCCATTCCTCATTATTTAATTGGTATAAATTGGCTTCTAGGTCAGGAACCGAACTTTAAGTTACAAATTTGGTATCCCCCCTCTGCCCCAGAACTTTGTGAGAGCTGTCTACTGAAATGTTAGGAGATGGAGCTTGCTTGGGGTGGAACTGAACCAGAGGAGCTAATCCTGTAAGTAAAAGGAGGGACTGAGGGACCCCCAGCAGCTGCCAAAGCCCTGTTGATTCAGGGAATACCCTCCTTCCTTCCGTGCACTGTAAGAATTACGCCACCTCTGTCTTGTTAAAAAAGAGAAAAAGAAAAAGGGGACACTAAATTCATTAAAGTCACCATATAGACACTTTATTTTACATTTCAGGTTGCCCCTCTGTTAAAACATCTGGTCCCCCCCATAGTGCCACTGGTGTAGTAGATTTTTCTGGTGCCACTGGTGTAGTAGATTTTTCTCTTATCTGCTCTGGTTTAAAAGATTCTGTCTGGCAACCATAGTCTCTACCTCCTTTCTGTCTGTCTTGTGTCTTTGTTTCTGGTCCTTTAAGACATGTGCAATAATGTGTTGATATTATAAAATTTTTCTTGGGAATGATCTTAGCTGAATGTGTGTCTAAATGATGATGTTTTATCATAACAAACTGGTATCTGAATGGGTTTTTGAAGCATTGCACAATCTTGCAGTTAAAAGTCGGGTTTAGGTAATTGTTTAGTTTAAGATTTCAGGTAATTCATGCCAGAGAACTTAAATACTTAGGATGGAAAACTGAAGAACTCTACTTCCAATTGGCAAGTAACTTCCCAATCATTCAGTCTTTTTTTTTTTTTTTTAACCAATTTTGATTTCGGTAGCCAGGGAAAATGTCACTGTGTGTACCAGTGCATTAATTTGGACAAGGATAGTAAACCATAGTATGGTATCTGTTGACAAAATAAGATGTAAAGACACAAAATTTTGTGAATTGTATCTTAAACTTGTATCATAATTTTCAACACCTGAACCTGAAAATTATGGTAAAAATGCCTTAGGCCTGAGGTGTCTGCTCAGAATAGCAGTTTTTTCCTGCTCCTTCCAGACCTCAGCCATGACTTATGTTGAAATGCAAATGAAAGAAGCCTGAAAGCTTAGTAGGAGACTGATTTGATGCCTAACGGAAAGAAAAAGTAAATTGTATGGTATTTACTAATTACTGGCCAGTCGTTTTTTCTAGGACTCTTATTTTTTTCCTTAGATTCTGTATTTTCTTTTTGAGCTCATGATTCTGAGCATGCAGACCTAGGTTAATGTTTTTCTGATCAGTTCTATCTTTGACCAACTGTGGACTTTTTGAAACATTGCAATAAAGATTTAACCTGCGAAAAACTACAAGGCCTTTACTATTATTATGTGTGTACAATTTTGTTATGTGTTGTCTGTCTATATATACATATGTTCGTATATCATATATATGATACACAAATTAACATATATAAGGAGCGCTCATAAAAAAAGCGCTCATAAAAACAAATTTTAAAAAGTGGATCCAAAGATCTTTAGTTCACGTGGTTTAAATGTTTCAATTTAAATTGGATAAACAGATAAAAATAAATGTTTTTAAATTTAAGCTTACAAATTTTTCTAGGTGTTCAAAAATCTAATAAAATATTAATATCTACAAAACGTCTAATGTGACTTGGTTCTAGGACATTTTCTTCAACATAAAAATGGTTTACACTGTTCAATACATTTCTCTAATATTTTGATAAATAAGTAAAGTAAATTTGATATGGGATTACTCATTCGTGAGTACTTTTGTTAGATATCTGATTCATTTACTAAGGTCTGTATGAGTTTTTACTAAACTCTATATAAGATTTTAAAAATCAGTCATGTGTTAATGAGACAAAAATTTTTTGAAACATAAGTTGACCCATAACATTGTGTTTATTAAGTTTTATTTTTTCTAGAGCAAGGAACCATAAAAATTAAACAACTTATTAAATCAGAACTGTTATTTTAGAGCACTGTACTGCCATTTCTTTAAAAGGTAAACTTGGTTAATGTAGAAACAGCAATGTAATTGTGATGCTATTAATGTTTTCATATCTTACATGTATGCAAGTCTGTAAGGTAGAAACTTTAAAAGAGCATTATATCAAGCTGGTGTTCTGAAGTTGTATGTTAAAAAAAATATATTGGAGATTTATTTACCTGTTATCAATAAGATATGTAAAGTTTCATGTTACTTTTTACATTGTGGAACAATTTAAATGTATTTTTAAGTTAATGAGAGCCTAATCTATGTAAAAGTTGAAAACGTTCAGGCTTTCTTTAATTCATGTTTTAAATGTGATATCATATGGTGTTAGCTAATGTTTATGAGACCGCAATTTATGTAAACTTTGTCAAATAATATTTAAAAATAAAGATCAGCTTTAGAACTAAAATACTTAAGATTTATAAAGAGCCCTGCCTTACCTGAGATAAGGCTGTGTGTCCCATCTTACTATATGTGAGAATGAGTACGAAACCAGTAGGTCAGATAATATTTCTTTAAAGTTATGTTAAAAACCTAAAAAATGTCAAGATTCCTAGGATCTAAAACAGGGGATATAAAGTAATACTCAGCCAAAAAATTTAGGGTAGATATTACACGAACTAAGTATTTTTACTTTTGTTAATTTTATTTTGAAATTTTCTTATAAGTGATCTAAAGATTCCCTGTTAGTTGCTTTAAGAACACAACATGGGTTTATTCAAGATAATAAGTCGTCACCTACAATACAGACAGAATAATACAGATCCCAATTAATTAAAAGATAATTATAAAGTTATAGACATTAAAGTCCAGTACTCTTAATATAAGGCTGTTAAAATTTATTTGCTGGATGTTTAAGATTAGGATTTAAAATTAAAGTTAAATGAAAAGGGCCAAGAAAACCAATATTTTGGCTCTTACCCTCTGAGTCAATCTGAATCCAGGGAACAGGGGACTTCTCTAAAGAGCTTTTCAACTCTGAGCCACATAACCTCCTGATCAGGGAGATTAATGAGACCACTGGAGAACAGAAAGCCAATCAGTGCATTTGTTACGAGAGTCATCAGAGAAAGGAGATATCCCTGATGCTTCTGAGGGAAGCCAAATGGTCAAGCAAGACCTGGACCCACCTAGCGAAAATGGCACTAGCAGAATTGAAAATCTGCTCTCGTTTTTCCAGAATTGACTCCCATAAAGCTCAGCTGACTGTTAACAATAGATAGAAACAAAAGTCCGTTTGACTGCTTCATCTTAAACACTTTGGAAAGACAGTTAAGACCAAAATACAGCCATTCCTGGGCATTTTAAATAATAATAATAATATAATAAAAATAATAATAATAATAATAATAATAATAATAATAATAATATTTTAAGGTATGCACTTTATTTTAGCCTCCCAAAAAAAGTAAGACTGGAGGCTACAAAGAAGGATTCTCAGACAGGAATGCCTGATACTTATAAAAAGAGACTATCAAGAAGAGCTGCCACAGGCAGAAATTTCTAATTTAAGGCCTGCAGATATTCCTAACCTACACAGGTAGGCTTGGTGTTTGCTAGTACGATTATCCAGCCCTGAGTAACAGAATTAAAGGTTTCTCTATTAGACATAGAGGTCATACAAAAAAAAAGGATTTTACAAGATCAGATGACATTAAATTGTTAAACTGTATCTTACGGGGAGGGACAACTGTAACACTAAAAGTTAAATATTAATTTGATAGTCCTGATAACTGGGGATATTAAAGACTGGTGAGGGAACTTCCATACAGTGACATGTTCCAGCTGCTGCAACATTTATTCAGTACTCATGTTTTTTGTTTCTCTCATAGAAGAACCCATCCCCAGATGACTTTACAACCTGTTCTTCCCCAACCAGACTTCAATCCGAACTGACTTCTAAAAGGCAACTCATGTCCCCCAACTGACTTATAAAAGGCAACTCATGTCCCTCACGCCCACTCACTTCACCCTGTCTCAGGTCAGAAGAAGAAATAATGATTGACGCCACTCTTCTTACAACAATGAAGAGAAAGATAAATAGACTATCAATATAAGTAATTAATTAAGTCAGGTAAAATCAGGGAGATCGGTTTTGGGTGAGTTCTAAAAATTTGGAGAATCTTACCTGAGGGATTAAAATTTCCTCAGTGCTCTTCCCCTAATCTATTAAAGATTTGAAAGGGACACAGAGAAAAGTGGGAAATGATAGACCCAACCTGATCTTTTATTAAAATTGGGAGCCATCTTGCCACAAAGCCATGAAAAGATAATTTTGGCTTTACCATAAATTACTGCAAGTTCTGAACCTGCTTGAAATGCCTGCCCGTGCCTTGAACTCACGCATGCCCAGCTCTCTGACCAGATAGCAGCCCTCTCTGAAACTTTAGTGACACATCATAAATATTTGCCTTCTCTGGCCAGACAACATCCCTCTCTGAGGCTCTAATGGTCCTCTGAATTCTGATGTAGGGACAGCAAAAAAAATCTAAACTACCATTAGTGTGATGCTTGTCAGAGTTCTGTTATCTGTAACACCCCTTTTGTGTAACTTTCTGGGCTATAAAGCTGAGCTGTAGGAAAGCTGGGGTTGCTGTCTTGTTCCGGCTGTTTTGGGAGGGGAGGCAGCATGAAAGGTGGAAATAATAAGATTAATTTAATTTGATTTTAATTAGAGTCAGTGGTCTTTTCTTGTGTCCTGGTCTAACAGTTAACACTCCAAAAACATGGAGCTCTGCCGGCCTAAAGACTTCTTGAGGAACTTCCTCTGAGGTTGGGCACTTGAAACATATGTTGTTGTAAGGAGCTTTAGCTTCCATTCTAGTGAGACCATCAAAGCTGGGTTTGAATCTATGTGACCTGGAGGACATGGTTTCTTGTATTCTAATGAACATAAGGCAGCAGTGCTGAATTTTCTCTTTTTAGGTAAACTGTGGCCACTGGGTGCTAAGTGTCTTCCCGTGTGGACTGTGAAGCCATTTGTTCATCCTCCACTTTTCGTGGTGTTTCTTGCTGCTGCACTGGAGGTTGGTATTTGCTGCATGAAATACAATGAGTTCAACTGGGACCCAGTTTTGGAAGGAGTTCAGTCACTTGTGGTGTGTCAGGGTCTGCAGGAGAATGCAACAACCAGGTTATATCTCACAGAGCTTGCCCCCTTGTCCATAGAAATCTGACTCTGAACTTTGCCCTGGAACCTCTCCATGTAAGAAGATGCCTTTACATAGAAGGGTCTGCTGGATGCACAATGTCAGTCACAAGCCATTTGGAAGGCAATGGCAAATCCTCATGGCCACACCACAGATATATTATCACACACCTGCCCACCACTGCAATAGGCCCACTACCCAGCAGGCTCCAACTTACTGGCATCTTTGTTCTACACCATTTTCATGAAACCCGGTCAATCTTGGCATTCTCTCGTACACTCATGATCAGCAACAAGACATCCAAAGGTTCTCCAGTGCCACCTGATTATTGGAATTTCAAAAATTTCATTGTATTTATCTAGCTTTTTTTCATGGATGAAGTTGGAGACACTGTGGGTTTCAGTTCATTCAGGAACCATTAAATGGTGAGGAAGCTCATTTCAATGAAAGCTCTGGAGAACTCTCACAGGCAAGTCTTCCCATAGAGTCTTCAAAAGGTCACATGAAGCCAGGCCCATTGAGGTCTTCAATGTGACGTCCATGGGTGTTCTGACTCTCAACTATGGCTGCCAAATCTTTCAGAATAAAATCATATGATATCCTAGCTGAGATTCCAAGGCTCTGTGGAAATCCACTCTGTCCTTGATCTCAGTTTCCAAGGGCGAATCCCATGCGTGGCCTCCTAAAATCTGAACACAGTTCATGGCAATATTTCTCTGAGATCAGTTCCAGAACTCAGACTCTAAGGGGAATCACACCAGAGTTCAAGCCCAGGTAGACCCAGTCATCACTTCCAACCACCACACAAATGACCACAATTAAAACCAAAGCACTCCCACAAGGCCCTCATCTTCTTCCATATAGACACTCATCATAACCTGTGGCTTGAGGTTTCCATGAGGGGATCAGTCCAAGAAGGATCCTTAGATCCAAACCTCCCCCGGGACCTTTTTAACTACTGCCAGCGTCTGAAAAAGTGGAGGAAGATTCCCTGCATTGAAGGTTTTAGCCTTCCCCCACAGCACCTTGTCTCTGCTCCTCCTGCCCTCCCCCTCAGGTCCTCCTTGCTTGCAATCCCCTCTCTTCCCCTACTTCTACTTCTGACTTCACAGATTCTTCCTCATTCGACCCAGCAGATGAACCCCCACATTATCCCCAGCCCCATCTGCCCCTTCTCTTCTGCTATACCCTCCTCATCCTCTGCCTGATTCCATGGATCCTCAGCCTTCCATTTTATCCCCCTCCCCTCCGTCCTCTTCTGCCTGCTCTACCTCCTCCTCTTCCAAAGAGACACTCCCTTCCCCTTCCTCTCCTTCCTGTCCGCCGCCTGCCTCTTTCAGTCCTCCTGTTACCAGGTCTAAAGGACTCCTTCCGACCCCTAACACAATCGCACCCCTTCGTGAGGTAGCTGGTCCCGAGGGTGTCATCAGAGTCCACGTGCTCTTCTCCAGGTCAGACATTACTCAGCTAGAGAGGAAGTTAGGCTCAATCACCACTAAAACCACCACTTACATACGGGAGTTTCAATGGGTCCTGCAAGCATATAGCCTCACTCTTCATGACATATACATGCTCTTGGCCAATACACATCTCCCCGAGGAAAGGCAATGGGTCTGGGAGCTAGCCCAAGCCCATGCTGATGAAAATCATAGGACCAATCCTAACCACCCCACGGGCCCTCATGCTGTCCCAGAGCAGGATCCCCTATGGGATTACAACACCCCTGAAGGCTTACAGACTCATGACCTTTTTACATCCTGCCTCTTGGCGGGCCTGAAAAAGGCCACCCGCAAGGCTGTTAACTTTAAAAAGGTGCAGGAGGTCATTCAAAGGAAGGAGGAAACACCTTCAGAATTCCTGGATAGACTAACCAAGGCCCTTCAACAGTGCACATAACTCGACCCAGAAACCCCTGATGGCCGTCATGTCTTAATGACATATGTTCTGGCCCAAAAATACTCTGACATTAAAGCCAAGCTTAAAACGCTTGAACAGGGCCCTTCTACTCCTCAGACCAAAATCATCGCTGTTGCTTTAAAGGTTTTTCATGGTAGAGAGGATGAAAGTGATTGCCGTAGGCAGAGAGCTGAAAATGCCAAATTCCAAATGTTGGCCCAGGTCATTCAGAGAAGGCCATCACCAAGCCGTCCCAATGTGACACCCCCTGGAGCTTTCTTCAAATGTGGTAAGGATTGTCCTTCGCCGAGAACACCATAAAACCCCTGCCCAACATGCCATCAAAGGAGACACTGGGGGGCAGACTGCCCAACAACCCGGAAGGGAGGTTGTTCAGCCACCCGGCAACCCCAGCCTCTCCTGGGCTTGGCAGAGGAGGATTGATGGAGCCCTGGGCCTTCCCTCCAGACTATTACCATCAAGAATGAAGAGCCTAGGGTCACCTTCCTGGTGGATGGACGCTTCATTACCTTCCTCTTGGATATTGGTGCCACTTTTTCAGTCTTGAGGGAGTATTGGGGTCCTACCACACCCTCAAAAACTCCTATTGTCGTGGTAGGAGGTAAACGTATTTTCCCTCAAAATCCCTTTTGTCCTTCACTCACTCCTTTCTCGTTATGAGCCATTGCCCCATTCCCCTTCTGGAAAGGGACATACTCTCACTATTAAAAGTCACCATTCACATATCACCCCACACCTCTCCTACCTCTCATTTCCTCATGATGTTCCTAGGGGCAGATACACCTCCTTCATGCACTCTCCCACGACTATCTAAACCAGTTAACCCTGAGTTTTGGGACACAACTACACCCTTTATGGCTAAATGCAGTCCTATTCATATTGTCTTACGGGACCCTTCAAGATATATTAGTCAACCATGATATCCACTCACAACCACAGCCTACCTCGGATTAGAAGCCATCATCCAGGATTTATTATGAAAGGGGTATCTTAGGCCTACACACTCTCCTTTCAACACCCCCATTCTGGCAGTAAAGAAACCTAACGTGTCCTACAGGCTGGTTCTAGACCTTCCCCTTGTCAACTCCTCTGTGGTCCCCACCCACCCGCTAGTGTCCAACCCTTACACCCTTTTCTCTCAGATCCCTGCCACTATTACCCACTTCTTGGTCCTAAATTTAAAACATGCGTTCTTTTCTATTCCCTTGTTCTCAGAATCTCAGTATATCTTTGCTTTTACTTGCACTGACTCTCACACCCGCCATTCTCATCAGCTTACCTGGACTGTCCTCCCACAGGGATTCAGGGATAGCCCCCATCTCTTTGGCCAAGTTCTTGCCCAGGACCTCACATCCTTTCACCCGACCTGTCCTGACTCTACTCTCCTTCAATATGTCGATAACCTTCTTCTATGTAGTCCCTCTGGGAACACTCTCAATCCCACACTGCTCAGCTTCTTAATTTCCTAGCAGACAAGGGAAATAGGGAGTCTCCCCACAAGGCCCAGGTTTCCCAGTCTTCTGTCACCTATCTTGATTTTTGCCTTACACCCAGAAAAAAGGAAATAACACTGGATAGGAGGCAACTCCTCTCTTATCTTCCAGTGCCCCATACAAAAGCCAAAATACTATCATTCCTAGGACTAGCAGGTTATTTTAGGGCCTGGATCCCAAATTATTCTCTTCTTTACAAATTCTGTATGACCTAGCAAAGGGACCCCCTAGTGAATCTCTTGCCTCCTCCCCAAACTACAACTTGCGCAGGCTTCAGCAACTTGTCTTAAAGGCACCTGCCCATCACCTTCCTGATCTTTCAAGACCATTTCATGTATATGTCCATGAAAATGGGAGGCAAGAACTTGGGGTCTTAGGTCAAAATTATGGGCCTACATTTGCACCTGTGGCATATTTGTCCAAGCAACTTGACCCTACCATCCGTGAGTGGGCCCCTTGCTTAAGAGCTCTGGCTGCTGGACAAATTTTACACAAAGAAGCCTCTAAGCTTAATTTTGGGGCCCCTTTAACTATCCACTCCCCACATCACTTGAAGGATCTTTTAGCTTATAACGGCTTTCAAACCCTTCCTCCATCCAGATTTCTGTCGCTCCTCACTTCCTTTCTGGAATACCCTAATATTACTTTCCTTCCCTGCTCTGCACAGAACCCTGCCTCACTGCTCCCAATGACTCCCACGTCTAACACACCAACTCATAATTGGTTGGAAACCTTAGATGATTTTCTCCCCTGTCATTCTTCCATTTCTGAGTGACTACTAGCCAAGCCTGACCTTATCTGGTTTACTGATGGCAGTTCCTTTAGGCAGAACGGCACTCATTACTTTGGATACGCTGTAGTATCAGCCACTGAGATTATAGAGGCCAAAGCTCTGCCTTCAGGAACTACCAACCAGCAGTCTGAACTTATAGTAGCCACTCTTGCCAGCCTTCTAGCACAAGGCAAATCCCTCACCCTTTATACTGATTCAAAATATGTCTTCCATATCTTATCCCATCCTGCAATATAAAAGGAGCGAGGCCTACTTACCACCAAAGGTAATGTGATCACTAATTCGGCTCTTATAACAAATCTGATAGAGGCCTCCCTCTTACCCACCCAGGTGGGAGTTGTCCATTGTAGGTCTAATCAGAAGGACTTCTCTCTTATCACTGAGGGCAATGCCAAAGCTGACCAGGTGGCACAAATGGCTGCTACCACTTCCAATGATGGACCCCCTGGGGGACATATAATGGCCACTTTAGACAGCTCATCTGAAGCCCCTACTTCTTCCAGTAAGAACAAGGATCTCTTCAAGTTCCTTCATAATCTATTCCTTTCCAATTCTCAGTCTTTGACCCTCTTTTTACAGAGCTTCTTCTCGCTCACCCTCTCTGACAAAGCCATGCTACAGAATATAGCCTCTAATTGTCAGATCTGTCAGTGGACCAACACTTATACTCCTTTAAGGCCCAAACCTTTCCCTTCCCACCCAGCCCGGGGACACATTCCCACTGCTGACTGGCAGGTAGACTTCACCAACATGCTCACAGTATGGCGCACTAAACACCTCCTTGTCTTTGTGGACACTTTCTCTGGTTGGATTGAGGCATTTCCCACTTCCAATAAAACGGCTTCCACTGTAGCTTTAATCTTACTGACAGACATCATCCCCAGGTTTGGTATGCCCACTTCTCTACAATATGACAATGGCCCTGAGTTTATTTCTAGGATCACACAAAAGGTCTCTCAAGCCCTCTCCTTCAAGTGGCATTCCCACTGTCCATATTACCCCCAAGCTTCGGGGAAAGTGGAAAGGGTAAATCGTACTCTAAAGGAAGTCCTTACCAAATTGACAATGGAATTAAACTTAGACTGGGTCAAACTCCTTCCCTTGGATTTGCTTCGAATCAGAGCTCTCCCTAAAAACCATCTTTACTGTCTCCCTTTGAGATAATGTATGGAAGACCTCTTATACCCCCTGGGTTGGTCATTTCACAAGGATCTCTCACCCGAGATTTGTCTTTGCCTCTTTTATATCATCTCTGCTCGGAAATCTGGAAATATCAGGACTGGCTTCATCCGGACCCAGTGTCCTCTCCAAACACTCCTCCCATAACACCTGGGAGTCTAGTCTATTATAATACCCCAGAGGAGAAAGGGACTCTTGCCCCAAAATGGAAATGCCCCTATCCTGTCATTCTCTGTACCCCCACTTCCGCCAAACTCTCCTTACCAGACAACCGTCTCACTCCCTGGATTCACATTTCTAGGTTGAAGCCATATCACCAGGAGGTCCCACCTGCTGACGACAGGACCACCCAGAGGAACTCCAAGAATCACCTCCTGAACCTCCCCTTAACTCCTGCTCTCCACACTCATCTCACCCATTTAAGTTGCAGCTCACACGGTGTTCCATGCAGCCCAATTCCTCTTAAAAATGTCACAATGAGCTCTCCCAACACCCTAATCTTCTGTAACTGCTTGTTTTTTTGTGCTCTGCTTATTTTCTGTACTCTATCGGGACTGGTCTTTACCCACCTCTCCTACCATGTATTTATTCACTCTTCAGGAACGGTACTCAGAACATGGCATGCAGAAGGTCCGTGCAGTGGATGCAACTACTTGCTTCATCCACAATTGCACCTCTATTTCCCTAAAATTGTCACCTTCAAGGACCTTCGTCCCTGGTAGCTGGAACTGGCCTTTCATTTGCTTCCTTTTTGATCAAACAAAAGACTATTGTCATTGGTGGCCTGAGATATATAATGGGTGCCCCTATTGGTCATGCAGGTTCCATGATGAACATGGTAGCTATTCTTACCACTCACTTGGTTACCCAAAAGGGTGGACATCTAGTTACCTAAAGTGGCATAAAGGCTCTTCATCTGATAACAATGGATGGTATACTTTAGATATACCTGACCCCAAGGCCAAACGTTGGGGCTATGTTGAGTTTGCTGTCTATGCTCGGACAACCTCAGCCAGACCCACAATGTGGATGACTGTTGGCAGCACCCTGATTATGCCACCTAAGGCAACCATCCAGGTAGTCGAACACATTAAG
This sequence comes from Callospermophilus lateralis, assembly GCF_048772815.1. NCBI lineage: Eukaryota > Metazoa > Chordata > Mammalia > Rodentia > Sciuridae > Callospermophilus > Callospermophilus lateralis. The sequence goes on along the minus strand of NW_027514537.1, from coordinate 727,227 downwards.
GAGTCAGAATCGAAACTTCGAGATCTTATCCATAGCTCATCCAAAAAGGATTCAGACCCTTCAACCCCCTCAGGTCCCCCTGACACATGGCTCAATTTGTTACACCAAACTCTTCAATTATTAAAATCCACCCCTCTTTCTGTGCCTCCTTCTCAGTGCTTTCTCTGTGCTTCAATTAGTCGTCCACTTCTAGCAGCCGTCCCATTAGCGGCAGGAAATATTTCAGCAAAAACCTACAATTTCTCTAAGAAAGGACAACCCCTACATGTGACACGTATCCCACTGTGGGAAAGTTATTCCACCAATGCTTTATTTGCTTTCTTCTGTTTCCACCTGCCAATAATGAATCCTTTACCAATTTGTTCCTTGAGCTTAAGCACCCAATCGAGCCCTGCGTTTATGCAACCTGGAAATTTCCTCTGGTGTAATGGGTCTTTAAGTACCTCAACGATCAATGTCTCTGGCACCTGTTTCTTGGTTACTGTAGTTCCTCAGCTGTCTTTGTATACTCCCACCGAATTCCGACAGTTGGCCCTACCTTCCCGAACCCGTAGGGCAGTCTTTCTGCCGGTTCTTGTAGGCCTCACTTTAACAACCTCAGTGGCGGGTCTCGGACTCTCTGGTGGAGCTATAGGTCATGTTCTATGGGCATCCAATGACCTGCAACAAAAACTGCAGGAAGCACTCGATACCACTGCTGAGTCTCTGGGCTCCTTGCAGCGCCAGGTTACTTCATTGGCACACGTGGCTTTACAGAACCAAAGGGCAATTGATCTTCTCACTGCAGAAAAAGGGGGTACATGCCTATTCCTCAGAGAGGAATGTTGCTATTATGTTAATGAATCTGGGCTGATAGAAAAAAATGTTGTTAAATTGCAGGAATTATCGACCAAATTGCTCAAACCTAGCTCCTCCAACCCCATAACAGGGTTCTTCCAATCCTATCTTGCCATGTACTTACTACCTATCTTGGGGCCCCTTATTGGGATGCTCCCTTTTTGTGCTCTCTTGCCATGCATAATGAAGTTCCTTCAAACCCAACTGCAAAAAATTTTTAATCAAAATTTCAACCAGCTTTTGCTTAGGCACTACCAGCCTCTGATGACCGATGAACCCCTAACATCTCCAAGAGAACAGTTCACTCAGTGATGAAGCTCACTACCAGGCACGATGGAATGCAACGTACATCAGACAGCGGGAGGCAACGAGCTTGGAGAACCTCCTAATCTGCCATCCTGGATTCATGAGTCTTTATGACATTCTAAGCTTCCTCATGGCCCTTGGCCTCTTCTATGTCAGTCCCCCAACATGGAACTTCTGCCAAAAATTGACCTTTGCTTTAATTTTTATCTTCATTCTGTTTTTATTCGCTCTGATCTTCTTCAGGTGCTGGTGACGCCATGTCCAGGCAACGCTTCCAGTATTTCCTTGAGTCTCTGTTACAGGACCAGTGGCTGATACCAACAATCTCCTCCATCCAGGACTGGTTTCATGCCATCGACAACTTGTGGCATCAGGGAACTTTCATAGACTTTACCCCTACTGAAGTAGCTATCTATACCACTGGGTTTTATTTCTGGCTGCCATGATATCCCAAGACCTGCCCCCCGAGCATTCGTCCACTTCCCTTTCTAGGCCCCACAGCACCCCTACACAGCAGGAATCAGCCAGAAATGACAAACAACACCCCAATTTCTAAAAAAAACAAAAAGGGAGGAATGTTAGGAAAAGTATAAATGGCAGCCATACCCCAGAAAAAAACCCCAACATGGCGCCTAAGGACTTCTTCTTCCTACCTTCTTCTTTTCTGCAGTGGCGTGAAAAGTCCCCGCCCTTGTTAACAATGCAGCCAGCGCCAATTTCAAATCTCGCTGGTGGGGAACCTTAGCCCCAATGAGAACTAATTCCTGGGCTCCGGAGCTGATATCTGAAAAAACTTATTCTCAGAACATGAGACCAAACCACAAACCCACAACCACACCCACAAAGGCACCTCCTTCCCCCAAGTAGGTCTGTGACTATTCGGAGTGTTCTCTGACTGCTGGGCCATACTATGTTCCTCCGAAATGGCCTGTCTTCTCTCAGATCTGGTCTCCTTGGCCAACTCTGTGAAGTTGACAGGAACCAGCGGTGAGCCAATACCTTCTTTCTCAGGAAAGTCCCCTCTTCAGAGCTCTTCTGGCATTTGGACACATTCAAATCAGTAGTTACCAAGAAAGACTGACCCTGTCCTTGGTAAATCCAAACAAGTGAGACAACTGGGACTGGGACTGGGACTGGCTCGGGGTGCCTGGCTTCCTGGATCCCAAGTTCAGAGAGTTCCAACACCAAGGAAGTGAGGTGAGGTCACTTCCTTCAGGAACTGAATGAGGTCACTGCCTTGGAAACCACTTTGTTTTAACAGTTGCTTCTCATGGTCCCTTTAGATAGAGGCTGCCCCTAATTCCTGTGACCCTTTCATAAGTTAGAATGAGATATAATCCATAGGCTCTCAGGAACAGCTCTCCATAAGGCCTGGTTTGGTCCGTCTTCTCTACATTAAGAAGACAGAGGCTGATTCAGACACCAAACTTCATCCTACCAGGTTGTTTTCCATGGAAGATGACTTTTGCTCTCTTAGGTCCTTCATAGCTGCCTACATCTTCTCCAGGGATCATTTCTGCACATACCTTTGAGGTTCTCATCAGGTGGAAGATCCCATACATTCCTGAATTGTAAGACCAACACTGTCACTGCTTTTCTGTAAAGTTAGATTGAGGGAAGAGTGTATGGTTAGTGTTAATAACATTTTCAATTTTGGTTAGGAACCATTCTGCTCGATGAACCTGCGATATTTATAAGAATATAGAGGTGAAATATATGAACGAAAAGAGAAATCTAAGTAAGAATTGAAGCCCAGAAGGTCATTGGGTCCTTGATTGGGATACTTAGCATTGAATTACGTTCTGCACAGATGTCTCAGATAAATCAATATACAATGGCATAGGACCTTGTACCTTGGATGATTGAATGTAGAAGAGAACATCCAGTCAAAAAGGGATAGTCGGTAGGATTAGGAAGACAGTAGGTAGGTTTAGGAAGAAGAGTGAATATAGGATTTGGACCAAAGTTTTTTAGCAATAGGGTTTCGGTTAGAGAGTGAATGTTAGTGATAGCACATGTGAAGATTCAGTCACAATGATGAACTGGGGAAAATATGTAGGAAAGCAGATATCAATAGACACATTACAAAATCATTCAAAGTGTAAAGTGAGTGACAGCTTTAGACATATTCAACAGGGTTGAGTTTGAATATATAATCTTTGGAAGAAACAAATATGTAGTCACCAATAGGATTTTCATTTGAGATCATTAGGCAACCTGGACATGGATATTTTTAGTAATCCATGTTCACTTTCCATTTAGGTATGGTACAATCATAAGTGTGAACTTTGCTTTTTGCTGTTCAGAATATTACTGTGATAAAATGTATATGTAGATCAGGTTACATGTATTTGTTCCACCATTTCTGGGATCAATATTTTGAAGACGTATAAATTAGTATTGGGGGTACAAAGAGGTGTACCCTGTGTCTATGAATATAGAGATAATACATGAATAGACCATACTGTGAATAAATAATATAACTTGTTCCACTTTAAATAATGGATTGAATTGATATCTGTAACTAAGTAAGAAATCTTATATTGATATACAATCATTCTTTCCAACCACTTATACATTTAATGGTAATATTAGGGTTATGGTTTATCATGACGGGTGTTTTGCTTCAAATATGATAATGGAAATCGAAAATAATGTGTTTGTAAAGAAGTCTCATGAAAAGAGCAGTCAAGAAACATGGAGGAATACATGGGTACTGGAGCAGGAAGTGATTTGAAGTTAAACAAATGAGTATAAATTTGCTAAATTGTGGATGAAATATGTATCCTATGATGTGCATAAACTGAAGAAATAGTAATGTTCCAGTGTTGAATAAAAATGAACGTCAAAATGCACATCATGTCCCATAGGAATCTACTTGCATTGATGTTAAACTCGGGTCAGTTACTGTAGAAATATTATGATTTGGCTTTTTTTTTTTGGTGTTATAATACAATTTATTTTAGTACTAGCATGCCACAGAATGTAGAGGAAGGAACAATGGATTTTTAGTTATAGCACTAATGATCTAAAATTTAATGACTATTTTGGGGAGTCTAGAAATTACATAAGGCTTTGTAACATATTGTTTTTTATTTAACATTCAACAAAGCTTGGAATTTTGGTAATATTTCTACTTTTTTATTTTTTGTTTTTCAGTTGTTGATGGACCTTCATTTTGTTTATTTTTATGTGGTGCTGAGAATAGAACCCAGTGCCTCACACATGCTAGACAATCATGTTACCACTGAGCCATAAACCCAGCCCCTCCACTTTTTTCTTAACATCGAATATGCCTCTCCCTCTTCTTTACTCACTTTCTTCCTCATTTTCCCCCTTCTCTCTCTTCCTTTTTCATTTTCCATCCATATCAATTTTTCTCTCATGTCATTACAAACAGTATCTTGCTATGAAATTTAAATTTAAGACTGTTTTTTATAGTCATTCTTTTTTCTTGAGAAAACGTTAAAATTATAATCACCTGATAGATATATCACTATACATTTATTATATATATGTATCTATATTCATGCATATGCATTACATATATTATATATGTATATATACATTTATATTTAAAAGTACTTTGATTAGCCTGTTAGATATAATATAGACCATATCTTTCTTAATTCTCAAGTCTTCCAGAATTAACATCTTACAGTGAAAATCAATTAAACATATTTAAGTAAACAGGTTTCTTTCTTATTTATCTATACTGATAATTTAAGGTTTTATATCACATTAAGCGATAATATGGCATAATATATCTTATGAAATAGAGAAAAATTTTTTAAAAAACCTATTATTTAAGGACCATATGCACTGACATTTTAAATGGCTTTCTCGTGATTTCAATTTCTATCAATTGTGTATTAATTGCCAAATATTTATTTTAGTACTTTTCATATTCATAATTGATATAAAGTCAATTGTTTAATTCTTCTTGTAAGTAGTTACTTATTACAGCAGGGACATTATTAATAATTCTAAATCTTTATAAGAAAAATTGTGCAAAGATATTTTCATGCAAAATTAAGAATAATTGCATGCTCTGAATGTTTGATTGTTAATACATATAACAAAAAGCTTTTGATGAGTCTCTTCCCCAGTAAAACATAAAATGCAAAGATATAGTTGGGTATGTATGTCCAAATAAAGATAAGGAGAAATACACATTGTTAGCTAGAAACAATTAAATAAAAGAAGAAAAGAAAAATCCAACACATTGTACGAACTTGTCAGATGAGGTAGTATTCTGGAAGAATAGCCTAAGGCTAGACCTGGTCCATGACAAAATATTAACTAAAAAAATGAAATATGAAAAATATAGGAAATGCTATGAATTTTTCATGAAGGTAGGTGAATTATCCTTTAATCTCAATTTATGTGCATTTTCAAAAGCCAAATTTCTGGTAAAATAAATTTGTGATAGTTACAACTACACAAAACAAAGTTTCTGCTAAGAAAAATGAATGCATCTCAACACTTTTTTAGCTGATTTCTTCCCACTGAATTTTAAACCTTTATTTATTTATTTATTTTTATTGGTTGTTCAAAACATTACAAAGTTCATGATATATCATCTTTGATACATTTTTCTCATTTGGATTATGAACTCCCATTTTTTTCCCCAAATAAGAATTGCAGAAATACATTGGTTACACATTCACATTTTTACATAATGGCATATTAGTGACTGTTGTATTCTTCTACCTTTCCTATCCCCTACTATCCCCCCTCCCCTCCCCTCCCATCTTCCCTCTCTACCTCATGTGCTGTTGTTTAATTCTCTCCATTATTTCCCTCCCATTTCCCCTCACAACCTATTATGTGTAATTTTGTGTATCATGGAGGGTTTCCTACCATTTCCATATGCTTTCTGTTCTCTCTCCCTTTCTCTCCCCTCACTCATTTTGTATAATGTTAATCTTTTCCTCATGCTCTTCCTCCCTTTCTGTTCTTAGTTGCTCTCTTTATATCAAAGAAGACATTTGGCATTTGTTTTTTAAGGATTGGCTAGCTTCGCTTAGCATATTTTGCTCTAATGCCATACATTTCCCTGCAAATTCTATGATTTTGTAATTTTTTAGTGCTGCGTAATACTCCATTGTGTGTAGATTCCACATTTTTTTATCCATTCATCTATTGCAGGGCATCTAAGTTGGTTCCACAGTCTAGCTATTGTGAATTGTGCCGCTATGTTCATTGATGTGGCAGTATCCCAATAGTACGCTGTTTTAAGATGCTCAGAGAATAGTCCAAGAAGGGTGATATCTTTGTCAAATGGTGGATCCATTCCCAGCTTTCCCAGGAATCTCCATACTGTTTTCCAAATTGGCTGCACCAATTTACAGTCCCACCAGCAGTGTACAAGTGTCCCCTTTTCCCCACATCCTCGCCAACACTTACTGTTGTTTGACTTCCTAATGGCTGCCAATCTTACTGGAGTGAGATGGTATCCTAGGGTGGTTTTGATTTGCATTTATCTGACTGCTAGAGATTGTGAGCATTTTTTCATGTACTTGTTGATTGATTGTATGTCCTCCTCTGTGAAGTGTCTGTTCAGGTCCTTGGCTCATTTGTTGATTGGGTTATTTGTTATCTTATTTTTTAATTTTTTGAGTTCTTTGTATATTTTGGATATTAGGGCTTTATCTGAAGTGTGAGGGGTAAAAATTTGTTCCCAGGATGTAGGTTCTCTATTTACCTCTCTTATTGTTTTTCTTGCTGAGAAAAAAAAATCTTTTTAGTTTAAGTAAGTCCCATTAATTTATTCTTGTTATTAACTCTTGGGCTATGGGTGTCCTATTAAGGAATTTGGAGCCCGACCCCACAGTATGTAGATCGTAGCCAACTTTTTCTTCTATCAGATGCAGTGTCTCTGATTTGATATCTAGCTCCTTGATCCACTTTGAGTTAACTTCCTTGCTTGGCGAGAGAAAGGGATTCAGTGTCATTTTGTTGCATATCGATTTTCAATTTTTCTAGCACCATTTGTTGAAGATGCTATCCTTCGTATATTGCAGGTTTTTAGCCCCTTTTATCAAATATAAGAAAGTTGTAATTTTGTGGATTGGTTTCTGTGTCCTCTATTCTGTTCCATTGGTCCACATGCCTATTTTGGTACCAGTACCATGCTGTTTTTGTTACTATTGCTTTGTAGTACAGTTTGAACTCTGGTATCGCTATACCTCCAGATTCAAACTTCCTGCTTAGAATTGCTGTTGCTATTCTGGGTCTTTTGTTTTTCCATATGAATTTCATGATTGCTTTATCATTTCTACAAGAAATGTCGTTGGGATTTTGATTGGCATCAATTTAAACCTGTAGAGAATTTGGGTAATATCGCCATTTTGATGATGTTATTTCTGCCTATCTATGAATTGGGTATATTTTTCCATATTCTAAGATCTCTTCTATCTCTTTAGGGTTCTGTAGTTTTCATTTGTAAATCTTTCACCTCTTTTGTTAGGTTGTTTCCCAACTATTTAATTGTTTTTCCAATTATCTTGTTTTCTTTGAGGATATTTTGAATGGAGTGGTTTTCCTCATTTCCATTTCAGAAGTTTTGCTGCTGATATACAGCAATGCCTTTGATTTATGCGAGTTGATTGTATATCCTGCCACTTTGCTGAATTCATTTATTAACTCTAGCAGTTCCTCTGTAGACCCTTTTGGGTCTGTTAAATATATTATCATGTCATCCGCAAATAGCGATAATTTAAGTTCTACTTTTCCTAGTTTTATGCCTTTAATTTCTATTGTCTGTCTAATTGCTATGCCTAGTATTTCAAGAACTAAATTAAATAGAAGTGGTGATAGAGGGCATCCCTCTTGTTCCAGATTTTAGAGGGAATGCCTTCAGCTTTTCTTAATTTAGGATGATGCCAGCCTGAGGTTTATCATATATAGCTTTTGCAATCTTGAGGTAAGTTCCTGTTATCCCTAGTTTTTCTAGTGTTTTCAACATAAAGGGATGTTGAACTTTGTAGAATGTTTTTTCTGAATCTATCGAGATGATCATATGGTTGTTGTCTTTAAGTCTATTGATGTGGTGAATAGCATTTATTGATTTCCGTATAATGAACCAGCCTTGAATCCCAGGGATGAATCCTACACGATCATGGTGCATAATTTTTTTGATATGCTTTTGTATTCGATTCACCAAGATTTTATTGAGAATTTTTGCATCCAAGTTTATTAGAGATATTGGTCTGTAGTTTTCTTTCTTTGAAGTGTCTTTGTCTGGTTTTGGGATCAGGGTGATATTGGCCTCATAGAATGAATTTGGAAGAGTTTCTTCTTTTTCTATTTTTTGAAATAGCTTGAAAAGTATTGGTATTAATTCCTTTTTGAAGGTTATGTAGATCTCTGCTGTATACCCATCCGGTCCATGGCTTTTTTTTGTTGGTAGTATTTTGATGGCTTCTTCAATTTCTTCCTTTGTTATTGTTCTGTTTAAATTGTGTCTGTCTTCCTGACTCAATCTGGGCAGATCGCATGACTTTAGAAGTTTATTGATATCTTCACTATAATCTATTTTATTGGAACATAGGTTTTCCATATACTTTCTAATTATCTTCTTATTTCTGTAGTGTCTGTTGTGATATTGCCTTTTTCATCCCGTATGTTAGTAATTTGAGTTCTCTCTTTTCTTCTCTTCCTTAGCATGGCTAAGGGTCTATAAATCTTATTTATTTTTTCAAAGAACCAACTTTATTTTTATCAATATTTTCAATGTTTTTTTGTTTCAATTTCCTTGATTTCTGCTCTAATTTTAATTATTTCTTGTCTTCTACTACATTTGCTGTTGTTTTGCTCTTCCATTTCTAGGTTTTTGAGGTGTAGTGTGAGCTCATTTATTTGCTGTTTTTTTCTTTTTTTTTTTTTTTTTTTGAGGAAAGAACTCCAAGAAATGAATTTCCCTCTTAAAACTGCTTTCATTGTGTCCCATAGATTCCAGTGTGTTGTGTCTGTATTGTCATTTGTCTCTACGAATTTTTTTTATCTCCTCCTTTATGTCTTCTGTAAACCATTTATCATTCAGTATCATGTTGTTCATTTTCCATGTGATGTAGGATTTTTCCTTCCTTCTTTTATCATTGATTTCCAGATTCATTCCATTATGATCAGATATGGTGCATGGTATTATCTCCACGACTTTATATTTACTAATAATTGCCCTATGGCATAATATATGGTCTACCTTTGAGTAGGATCCATGTGCTACTGAGAAGAACGTGTATCCACTTTTTGATGGTTGATATATTCTATATATGTCGGTGAAGTCTAGGTTACTGATTTTGCTGTTGAATTCTATAGTTTCTTTATTCAGTTTTGGTCTAGAGGATCTGTCTAATGGCTAGAGCGGTGTGTTGAAGTCACCCATAATTATTGTGTTGTAGTTTATTTGACTCTTGAACTTGAGGCGAGTTTGTTTTATGAGTGTTGCAGCTCAATTGTTTGGTGCATACAAATTGATAATGGTTATGCATTGTTGGTGCAAGGTTCCTTTTAACAGTATATAGTGTCCTTCTTTATCCCTTTTGATTAACGTAGGGTTGAAGTTGATTTTATTCGATATGAGTATGGCCACTCCTGCTTGCTTCCGAGTGTCATGTGAGTGGTATGATTTTTCCCAAACTTTTAATTTCAGCCTCTGTATGTCTTTACCTATCATATGAGTCTCCTGAAGGCAGCATATTGTTGGATTTTTATCTTTTTTGATCAAGGTTACTAGCTTATGTCTCTTGATTGGTGAGTTTAGGCCATTAACATTTAAGGTTACAATTGAAATATGATTTGTACTTCCAGTCATGTTTATTTATTTATTTATTTATTTATTTTGGTAAGTTTTTACTTTTTGGTTATTTTCCTCTCCCTTTACTGAGATACCTCCCGCTGCTAGTTTCAGGCATTACTTTTCAAATCCTCTTCTTGTAGTATTTTGCTCAAAATGCTTTGCACTGCTGGTGTTCTGGCTGTGAATTCTTTTAGCTTTTGTTTATCGTGAAAGACTTAAATTTCATTGTCAAATCTGAAGCTTAATTTTGCTGGATACAGTATTCTTGGTTGGAATCCATTATTTTTCAGCGTTTGAAATACTTTTTTCCAGGATCTTCTTGCTTTCAAAGTTTGTGATAAAAAATCAGTCGTTAACTTTATTGGTTTACCCCTGAATGTAATCTGCCTACTTTCTCTCGTAGCTTTTAATATTCTCTCTTTGTTCTGTATGTCCTTGTTCTGGCTATCTTCATAATTATTTGTCTTGGAGTTGGTCTATTATGGTTTTCAATGCTTGGGGTCCTGTAGGCTTCCAGGATTTGGCAATTCATTCCATCTTTCATCTCTGGGAAATTTTCCAGAAATATTTCATTTAATATGTTGTCCATTCCTTTGGTTTGAATCTCTATGCCTTCTTCTATCCAGATGACACTCAAATTTGTTTTTTTATGACATCCCATATCTCTTGAATAGATTGCTCATGGGATTTAAGCATCTTTTCTGTGTTTACTCTATTCTTTTCAAGTTGATAAACTTTGTCTTCATTATCTGATGTTCTAACTTCTAATTGATCTAGTCTATTTGTAATATTCTTCGTTTGAGTTTTTAATTTGGTTTATAGTTTTCTGCATTTCTAGGATTACTGTTTGATATTTCTTTTTAAGATCTCTATCTCCTGGTAAAGCTCGTTCTTTGCCATTTGAATTTGTTTGTTTATTTGATTTTCAAAATATACTTTTATTGCTTGGACTTGCTGCCTCATGTCTTCTCTAATATTCCTTTCCATCTGAGTTAGGTATGCCTTGAGTTTTTTCCCTATCCCTATTTCTGATGCTTCTCGGTCTTCCTGTAGAATTTTTTTCCCTTGTTTTTTCATGATGTTCACATTACTTTTCAGCTCTATTGATTGCTGTGTTTCTGCTCTCTTCAATAGATTTGTTTTGGTTTTGTATATCTCTGTTGTCTCTCTTTTGTGTTTGTAGACTATGCCTGCAAAAGTGGATTCCGCTTGGAAGGAATTCCGACAGCTGAGCTCCAGTGATGTCACCTGTCTGCTATGGCGGGCCCCAGGCTCCTTGCCAGGGTGTTTGAATGGGGGGGTGGGACTGGACTGTCTCTGGTTGGTTTCACCTCCCGGTCGCTGGCGGGCGGGCGGTCTCCAGCCATCCAGTCGTGCAATCAGCGAATGGGCTGTCACCGGCGGACGGGTGATCTCTAGCTGCCCAATTGCGCAGGCAGCCAGCGGGTGATTGGTTGCTGGTGGGCAGGCGTTCTCCAGCTGCCTAGTCAAGTGGGTCTGTCCTCTAGTCCCCTGGTTTCCTCTGCGAGTCCTGATTTCCCCTGCTACACCAGATTTCCCCTGAGTGATGCCTCTTGGCAGATCAAACTGTACTCTTTGCCTGCCGTTTCTTGGGTGTGGAGGGTGTCTATTGGGAACCCTGGCACTCTATTGTTTTGAATTTTTCCACTTGCCCCACCCATTGCGCTAGCTAGACAAGTTTCGTTTTCACCGGTGATGGGAGGGGAAGTTGAATGTCAGGTGCCACTAGTTTTCCCCCCGTCTTTGTGAAGGCTTTCTCTGGTAATCCCTCCCCCGGAAAGCCTAAGAGAGAATTTTTGCAAATTACCTGCTGTATGGGAGATAAGCTGAGTAACACACACCTGTTTTGTTGTTGCAATCTGTCGGAGAGTGGCGGTGGATACTTCAGCTCTCCAAGATGGTGGCCGTTGGTTTCCTCGATGGAGTTTCGGTTGTGGGGGATAGAACTGTAGCGCTTTCTTCCCCATCTGAAATCCCGAGCTCAGCCCCGGGCTCAGTGGCGGGTGAGCCAGCCGGATTCCACAGAATTTGCAGCAACGTTTCTCCCTGCATGCTGGTCGCTTCTCAGTGGAGGCCCGCCGTCTATAGCCATGGCACGGGCCGCACAGATCAGTCACCCCAGATCTTTGGTCGCATAGTTGGCTCTTGTTTGAGACTCAATTACAGGACCTTCGTGGTGGAAATCATTCTTCTAGGTTCCAGGCACACCTATTTTTCTGTAAGATCCTAACAAGATACTTTTTCGTCATTCTAACTCCTTATTCACATATGAAGTGGCGCAGTACAAAGGGTGTGATGCACTCTATTCATGGCCATCTTGCAATGTCAAAATATTAGGATTTCTATGCACCATTTACTGAAGATAGTTTTCAGTACTAGTAAACCAAAATGTATTTCGGGTGGATGAATATTTCTGAGAATAATCTTTTGAAAAGTAGATTATAAATCCACATACAAGAATATGAATGAAATTTGGGAGTGCATAATAAGACACATATATTTCATATTTTGAAAAATCTGGAGGATATATATATATATATATATATATATATATATACACACACAGACACACACAGAGAGACATTAAAAAGTAGCATTATATATGCCAATCGAAATTCATCATGAAATACTTATCATCCACAGATTCAAAAATATTCATTTTACTGAACATGGATTTATGTATAATGCTATTCAAATAGGAGGATCACCCATAGGTTGAATTCTCAGTTCCAACAGCTTTTAGAAGGAGTGATATCTTCTCAGTTCCAACAGCTTTTAGAAGGAGTGATATCTTCTCACAATTTCTATATGCCAAGTCAGCCACCTCACCAAAAATATACGTGTGATACCAGGTATGATTCTATATGTGCATATAAAATTACATGTACTAAACAGGCTACAGAGAAAGGGAGACAGGAATTCACATATTTGTTAACTTTAAAAAAACATGGAGAATTCTTTCAACCAAATAATTGACTAGATTCATAACTCCTACCCTATATAATGCAAAAGGCAAGTCCAACTATACACGATGCCTCCTCTGAACTGCTTGTATTTCAATTCTCTTTGGGTTATTATTCTCCATCATATTATGATTAGTAGTCAGAGTTTAGTAGCGTAGGGGTTAGTGTGAGGGATTCACTATTTTGACTGGAAAATTGTAAAATGAATCCAATGTGTATGCAAATATGTGCTACAAAAAATTGTTCCCACTGTCTTCCAGAACAATGGCTTGACATTACCTACTCCCCAAGTAAGACAAAATTAGAGGAGAAGAGTTAGAAAATCTGTGAATACATATCTGGAATGGAATATGCTAAGGAGTTTCCAAAAGTAAGGGACAGGGTAAACACTCCACACACTGGAGCTCTTCTGGCCTAAAGACTTCTTGTGGAACTGCCTCTGAGGTTGGGCACTTGAAACATATGTTGTTGTCAAGTGCTTTAGCTTCGTTTCTAGTGAGACCAATAAAGGTGGGTCTGCATCTATGTGATCTGGAGGACATTGTTTCTTATTTTCCACTGAACATGAGCAGCAGTGCTGAATTTGCTATTTGTAGCAAAACTGTGGCCACTGGGTCTAAGTGTCTCCCCGTGTGGACTCTGAAGCCATTTTGTGATCCTAAAATTTTCATGGTGTTTCTTGCGGCTTCACTGGGAGTTTGGTATTTGCTTCACAAAATACAAAGAGGTCAACTGGGACACAGTGCTGGAGGGAGTTCTGTCACGTGTGGTGGGTCAGTTTCTCTAGGACAATGCACGAACCATGCTTCTATCCCACATAGATTGCCCCATTGACCATAGCAACTTGATTCTGAAACTTGCCCTGAGACTTCTCAATATTACAAGATGCCTTTACATAGAAGGGACTGCTTGCTGCACCATTTCAGTCACATGACACTTGGAAGCTAATGGCAGATCCACATGGCCCCACCACAAATGTTTTATCACACACCTGCCCACTACTGCTCTAGGCCCAGTACTCAGCAGCCTCCAATTTATTGGCATCTCTGTTCTACACCATTTTCATGAAACCCAGTCAATCAAGGCACTGTCTGGTATACTCATGATCAGCAACAGGACATCCAAAGGTTCTCCAGTGCCACCTGGTCATGGGAATTTCAAAAATTTCTTGGTATTTATCTAGCCATTTTTGAAAGATGAAGTTGGATGCACTGTGCGTTTCAAATCAATCCAGAACCAATAAATTTTGAGGAAGCTCATGTCAATAAAAGACAATGGAGAATTATCACAGGCAAGGCTTCCCAAAGAGTGGCTAAATGGTCACGTGAATCCAGGCCCATTGATGTCTACAATGTAAGGTCCATGTGTGTTTTGACTCTCAACTATGGCTGCCAAGTCTTTCAGAATAAAATCATGTGATATCTTGGCTGTGATTCCCAGTGCTTTGTGGAAATACAACCTGGGCATACATCTCAGTTTCCAAGGGCGACTCTCATGCGTAGTCTCTTAACATCCCAACACAATTCATGGCAATACTTCTCTGAGGTCAGTTCCAGAACTCAGTCTCTTAGGGGAATCACACCAGAGATCATGTCAAGGTGGACCCAGTCATCTCTTCCAACCACCACACAAATGACCACAATTAAAACCAACACACTCCCACATGGTCCTCATGATATTTCATATAAACACTCTTCATAACCTCTGGTTGGATGTTTCGATGAGGGGCGCAGACCAAGACAGTCTCCAAAATAATCTCCCTTGCCCCTAATTTGCCTAAAATCAGCGTGGCTTGGACACCCTTCCTGTGAACCTGGTGTGATCACATAGGCCTGCTGTTAATACTTCTCTGCTTCTCCAATTTGAGGACTACTGTGGGGTTTAGATTCTTTGTCTGAATTGGAGACATGAGCAAAACCCAAGCACCTATGGGCTAGCCTCTGCAGGGCTTTGAAGAAATTATTTGACCCAAAGCATTCCTATTCTAACTTGATGTAGGTCTGGAACCTCACAAAGAAAGGGGAGAGACTTCATGCAGAATGACTGCTCTTTTGGCTATTTTGGTTTTGGATGCACACATGGAATCTTTCTTTAGATCCATCAGGTGCTGAGAATCTAAGCCTAAGCCTCACACAGGGCCAAAAGGCTGATTCAGACACATCCTTTCCAAAGGAATTAAGCAAAAAGCTTCAGGTGATGCCCATTCATTTCCATGTGAAAACAGTTTTTTTCAGGCATCAAAAAAAGGTGGCCTGAGGCAAAGACCTTTCAGACATTGAGGGCAGCAGAACAATTGATAATTAAAAGGCCCAAAGGTTTTCTCCACTGAGACTATCCTGATCACACTGGTATCAGAGTTTTCTGAGATGCTCGCCATTCCCTTCAGCTATCCAGTACATGACGATGTCACAGGGCTTGGAAGTGGTACATATATTGGACACAAAACCATGAGCCTATTCTGGAGAGTGGCCAGAATTCAGGAAGAAAGCAGAAACTTTGAAAGATAGCAAGTGTTGCCCATCGATAAGGCAAGCTGAAATCCATTCATAAATTGGGCAGGATGAATGCTGGGAAGCTTTCAACTAGACAGGACATATCAATTGATGCATTCTCTTTTCTAATGTCTACCACCATGGACACCGTGGGATACACAGACATAGAAACACTCGCCTTGTCAAACGACTTACTCGAAACAGTCTACACCAAACCAAACATACCGACTTTCATACCTTTTCTGAGAACATGAGACAAATCCACAAACTCACACCCACACCCACAAAGGCACCTCCTTCCCGAAAGTAGGTCTGTGACTCTCCAGAGTTTCTCTGATTGTGGGCCATATTTTCTTCCCCCCAAATGGCCTGTCCTGTCTCAGATCTGGTCTCTTTGGTCAACATTGTGAAGTACTGAGGAGCCAGCGGTGATTCAATACCTGCTTTCTCAGTAAAGGCGACTTTTCAGAGCTTTCTGGCATTTGGCCATCCTCACATCAGTATGTACCAAGAAAGACTAAATCTGTCCTTGGTAAATCCAAGAAATTGAGACCCCTGGGAGTGGGACTGGGAGTGGATTTGGGTGACTGGCTTCCTGGATCCCAAGTTCAGAGAGTTCTGTCACTAAGGATGTTAGGTGAGGTCACTTCCTTCAGGAATTGAATAAGGTCACTGCCTTGGCAACCACGTTGTCCTAACAGTTGTTTCAAAGGGTCCCATGAAATTGAGGCTGCCCCTACTTCCTGTGACACTTTCACAACTTAGAATGGTATATCAACCATAGGCACCCGGGAACAGCTCTCAACACAGGCCTGGTTTGGTCCTTCTTCTCTAAATTAAGAAGACAGAGGCTGATTCAGACACATTCCTTCATCCTGACCAGGTTTTTTACAATGGAAGATGACTTTTGCTCTCTCAGTTCCTACATAGCTGCCTACAACTTCTGCAGGGATCATTTTTGCATGGACCTTTGAGTTTCTCAGTAGTTGGAATGAATCCTACATTTTTGTATTGTAAGACCATCTCTGTCCCTGCTCTTCTGTAAAGTTAGATTGAGGCAACAGTGAATGGTTAGGGTTAATAACAGGTTTGATTTGGGTTAGGAATCATTCAGCTGGATGAAAAATGGTATTGATAACCTGTGATAATTACAAGAATATATAGGTAAAATATAAGTATGAAAACAGAAATCTAGGTAAGATTTAAAACCCAGAAGTGTATTAGGACCTTGATTGTGATACTTAGCTTTGATATATTTTCTGCACAGATGTCTCAGGTACATCGATATACAATTGCATTGGACCTTGTGCCTTGGATGATTGATTGTCAAAGATAACATCCAGTCAAAAAGTGATAGTCGGTAAGATTAAGAAGATAGTCCGTAGTTTAGAAAGGATAGTGAGTATAGAATTTGCACCAAAAGTTCTTTAGCTATAGCTTTTCGGGTATAGAGTAAATGTAAATGTCAGCACATGTGAAGAGTCAGTCACAAAGATGAACTGGGGAAAGTATGTAGGAAAATAGATATCAATAGAGACATTAGGAAATCTGGCAAAGTATAGTCGTTAGTGAAAAGTTAGTAAAATAGGTAGTTGTCTCTTCATGTTTTTCTGTATACTTAACTTCCCTCCCTGCCCTCCCCAAGGAAAGTATATAAGCCCTGTTTAAGCTGTTCTCAGGACTCTCTGCTATATTTAAGTGAGCTCTGAGCCCCAGCATGCTGGACCCCCAATAAACCCTTTGCTTTTGCATGAGACAGTCTCTTGGAGGTCTCTTCACCTGACACTCGTCCGACCTTTACATTTTGAGGTTCCACCGAGTTCTGGGATCAGCGGACGAGAGACCCCAACAGGCTCCTCTCGGGATTCGTAAGGCGCCTCTTTCTGGTGTCAGGTTTCAGGTTAGGTCTTGGCAAAATGGCTGTCAATAAAGAGCTTGAGCTCTCTCTCACGGTGGCTGACAGATGTGTCACAGAGCCACAGGCAACCACCCTGAGGGACACCCCAGAGGACTCTGAAAATCGAGGAACAATAGTCTCCTTAACTCAGTGATATTTTGTTTCAGATTCGGTATTGTCAGCCCATCAGGTATTGCCGGCTACTCAGTCCTCGTCTCAGTGTTGGACGTCCATTGCCTGTCTTTATTGTCTTGTCTTGTCTGTGTCGTGTGTCGTTGCTTTTACTCTTTGTGCATTTTTTATTATGGGAAAGAGCACTTCAATGCCTCTGTCCCTGACCCTTGATCACTGGACCAAATTCCGCTTAAGGGATCAGAATCTTTCTTTTTCAGTAAACCGCTGGACCTGGCAGACTCTCTGTGCCTCAGAATGGCCCACCTTTGGATTCGGATGGCCCTTAGAAGAATTTTTCTACTTCTCAGTAATTTAAAAAGTCAGAGATATTGTCTTTCAGGAAGGGCCACATAGCCATCCAGATCAAAAGCCATATATCTTAACCCAGCATTACCTCTGCAAATCTCCTCCATGGGTGAAGCCTTTCTTTGCCCCTGCCCCCGCTCCTAATCTTTCCCCCACGATCTCTCAAACCCTCTGCTCCTCCTCCTCCTCCACCCTCTTTTCTGCCTAAGTCACAAGATTTAACTCTACTGGACTCTCATCCCTCTTTTTATCCCTTGCCCTGGTCTCCCAACCCCCAACACCCTCTAAGTGATTCCCCTGCTGCTGACTCAGCCTCTCCACCATTGGAGGAAGCTAAGCCAGCCCAGCACCCTCCAGAAAACTCCCCCGTGGCACACACAGCCCCTCCTCCCCTGGAGGAACCTGGCCCGGCTAAAGGAACTCACCGGCAATGAATGATTGAAAACCCTGGAACTCCCGTGATGCTCCCCCTCCGTCCCTATGTGCCAATGATTGATGATGGTCATGGGGAAAAAATGCAAGCCTACCAGTATTGGCCTTTCTCCTCTTCAGACCTATATAACTGGAAAAATTACAATCCCCCTTTTACCGAGGACCCCACTCGTCTCTCAGGTGTGGTTGATTCATAGATGTTTTCACACCAGCCTACTTGGAATAACTGCCAACAACACCTAGGGACTCTCTTCATGACAGAGGAACAAAAGAGAATCCTCCTGGAAGCTAGAAAATAATATCCTCAGACCAGGTGGGTGACTGACACAACTTCCCAACATATTCAACCCGGCTTTCCCTAGAATTGACGAAACAGGGACCCCAATACCTTTGAAGGTAGGGAGCATCTGTTCACTTATCTCCGGGCTCTAATAGCGGGTATCTTAGTGGCTGCTAGGCGACCAACTAATTTGGCCAAGGTAATAGAGTTTATTCAAGGGCCTGACGTATCTCCCTCTATGTTTCTAGGGAGAATTATGGAGGCATAT
Organism: Callospermophilus lateralis; assembly: GCF_048772815.1. Taxonomy (NCBI): domain Eukaryota; kingdom Metazoa; phylum Chordata; class Mammalia; order Rodentia; family Sciuridae; genus Callospermophilus; species Callospermophilus lateralis. The sequence goes on along the minus strand of NW_027514537.1, from coordinate 708,448 downwards.
AGGAGATATACTCCTTTTGATACTCAGGCAGAGGCTCAAAAGGCATCTGTCATGATGGCCTTTATTGGGCAAGCTGCCCTGGATATTTAAAGAAATTTAAAACACTTAGATGGATTACAAGATATGACTTTGAGAGATTTAGTCAGCGAAGCCAAAAAGGTATATTATACGAGAGAAACTGAAGAAGATAAGGAAGCAAAGGGAGGATAAAAGAAACAAAAGACAGACTAAGGAATTGACTAAGGTCGTGGTCACAACAACAAATAGGCCAGAAATAAGAAACATGGAGACAGGAAGGGATACCTGGGCCCAAACTAGAGGCCACCCCTGGCCTCAGATCAATGTGCCTACTGTAAAGAAAATGGACACTGGGCCAAAGACAGCCTTAGAAAGAGACAGCCACGCCAGCCAGCCATTCTGACTCTGGAAGATGACTAAGAAAGTTGGGGATCAGATCCCCTCCCCGAGCTCAGGTTAACTTTTGAAGTGGAGGGCACCCCAGTAAACATTGAAGTGGATACAGGGGCAATATACTCAGCCTTTAAGGCCCCATTTTGCCCTCTATCAAATAAAAGGTCTCTAATTCAAGGGGCTAATTGCAGTAAATATCGGGCTTGGACAACTAAGAGGACCTGGGACCAGGGGAAAGGAAAAATCCATCACTTCTTCCTAGTAATTCCAGAATGCCCGGCCCCATTGATGGGCAGAGTTCTGCTCAGCAAGCTCCAGGCCAAAATAACTTTTAACCCTGAAGGCCCCCAAGTGGAATTTCTAAATCCTTCAGTAAAAACTCCTATATTCACAGCTCTAACTATGTCAGTAGATAATGTACACCAAATCACTCACCTTAGTTCAAAGAAACTACATTCATTCATGAAGGATCAAGAACAGAGTTTTCCACTAACCGACTCACAATTAAAGGAAATAACTGAATGGTTAACAAAAGCCTGTCAGGTCCATCAATTGGTTAATTCTTATCCTTCCAAGCTTCCTGCAGTAAAGCACCTATGAGGAACCAGACAAGGACAATTCTGGGAAGTGTACTTTACTGAAATAAAGCCAGCAAGTTATGGACTTAAATATCTCCTAGTCTTTGTAGATACATTTTCAGATGGATTGAAGCCTTTCCCACCAAAAAAAAAAAGAAAGAAAAGGAAAAAAAGAAAAAAAAAAGAAACAGTGCAAATTGTGGTGAAGAAGATCCTGGGAGATATTTTTCCAAGATACGGCCTGCCTAAAGTAATAGGGTGTTATAATGGACCCGCGTTCATAACCCACATAAGTCAGGGGTTAGCCAGGACCTTGGGGATTTATTGAAAGTTACATTGTGCTTATAGACCCCCGAGTTCAGGACAGGCAGAATGAATGAATAGAACCATTAAAGAGACCATAACGAAATTAAGCTTAGTGACCGGCATAAAATATTGGACTACGCTACTGCCTTATGAACTGTTTCATGCAAGAAATACTCCCTCTGTTTCTTTGTGTAACCTCACCCCCTATGAAATTTTCTATGGTGCCCCTCCTCCAGTAAGGGACCTAACTCCAACTCTAAGACCTAACGATCCCTTTCACACCCTGTTGCTTGACAGACTTAAAGCTCTTGAAAGAACTCAGGATACCTGTGAAAACAGATGGCCACTGCCTAACAACCTGGGGACGAGAGGACTCCAAATCAACATCAAGTAAGATACTTCTTCTATGTAAGACGACATCAGGTGTCATCCCTGGAACCCCGCTTGAAAGGACCATACCAGGTGCTACTTATAGCACCTACAGCGGTAAAGGTAGACAGAATCATTTCCTGGATCCATACCTCTCATCTCAAGCCTGCGGCCTGTTGAGACTCTGGCTAGAAACTGGAAAAGACTGGTAACCCTTTCAAATTGTGTATTCCTCATATTATTGCTAACTATAAACTCTGTTTGCTCAACCATGTAATTTCTTTTCTCCAATCTCAAATTGGACAAGTTAAACTTATGTTAATACCCCACTAGCAGACATAAAATGTGACACCCCCCAATGATCACTTTTATGACTAAAAGTAGCCAGAAGAAGAAGTGGGGAATGAAAGGTTAATAAAATAGGCACTTGTCACTTCCTGTTTTTCTGTACGCTTAACAAAACACTGTTGAAATCTTGAGAAATGTTTGCTAATCTTGTTCCCAGAATGTGCTGTCCCCAACGGCCAAACTACAGAATGCACTCCCTCACCCGGTTGCGCGCAAACTGCCCACTCGCCCTGATCCATTAATAAAATTCCCTCCCTGCCCTCTTCAAGGAAAGTATATAAGCTCTGCTTAAGCTGTTCTCAGCGCTCTCTGCTCTATTCAAGTGAGGTATGAGCACCAGCACGCTGGACCCCCAATAAACCCTTTGCTGTTGCATGAGATAGATTCTGGGTGGTCTCTTCCTCCGACGCTCACCTGACATTTACTTGGATAATTGAATGTAGAAAAGAACATCCATTCAAAACGGGATAGTCAGTAAGATTAGGAATATAGTTGGTAGGTTTAGGAAGAAGAGTGAATATTGGATTTGGAAAAAAAGTCCTTTAGCAATAGGGTTTCATATAGAGAGTGAATGTAAATGTCAGCACATGTGAAGAGTCAGTCACAATGATGAACTGGAGAAAACATGTAGGAAAGCAGATATCAATAGAGACATTATGAAATCAGGCAAAGCATAAAGTTAGTGATAGGATTACACATTCAACAGGGTTGACTTTAATTATATAATTTTAGGAAAAAAGAAATATGTAGTCATCAATAGGATTGACATTTGAGAGCATTAGGCAAGTGGACATGGATGATTTTAGTAATGCAGGTTCACTTTCCATTTAGGTTTTGGTACAATCATAAGTGTGACCTTTGCATTTTGTGTTCAGAATATTACTGTGATACAATGTATATGTAGATCAGGTGACATGAGTATTTCTCGTAACCATTTCTGGGAGCAATATTTTGAAGACGTATAAATTAGTATTGGGGGTACAAAAAGTTGTACCCTGTGTCTATGAATATAGAGGTTTCCTGGCCTAAAGACATTTTGAGAAACTGCCTCTGAGGCTGGGCACTTGAAATATATGTTGTTGTCAGTAGCTTTAGCTTCCTTTGTAGTGAGACCATCAAAGCTAGATATGCATCTATGTGACCTGAAGGACATGTGTTCTTATTTTCCAATGAACATGGTGCAGCAGTGATGAATTCTCTTTTTGTAGGTAAACAATGGCCATTGGGGCTAAGCCTCTCCCCGTGTGGACTGTGAAGCCCTTTGGTCATACTCCACTTTTAATGGTCTTTCTTGCTGCTACAATGGGAGTTTGGTATTGGCTTCACAAAATACAAGGAGTTCAAATGGGTCGCAGTGCTGCACGGCATTCTGTCACATGTGGTTGGTCAGTGTCTGCTGGAGAACGCACCAACCAGGCTTCTATCCCACATAGCTTGCGCCCTTGTCCATAGCAACCTGATTCTGAACATTGCCCAGAAACGTCTCCATATACCAAGATGCCTTTTTATATAATTGTCTGCTGGCTGCACCATGTCAGTCACAGGACATTTGGAAGCCAATGGCAGATCTCCATGGCCACAGCACAGATGTATTATCACACACTTGCTAACCACTACTCTAGGCTCACTACTCAGAAGGCTCCAAATTACTGGCATCTCTGTTCTACAGCATTTTCATGAAACCCAGTCAATCAAGGCACTGTCTGGTATACTCCTGATCAGCAATAGGACATGGAAATGTTTTCCAGTGCCACCTGGTCAAGGGAATGTCCAAAATTTTATGGTATTTATCTCGCCATTTTTCAAGGATGAATTTGGAGCCACTGTGAGTTTCCCATTCATCCAGGAACCATAAAATTTTGAGGAAGCTCATTTGAATGAAACCTTTGGAGACCTCTCACAGGCAAGGCTTCCCAAAGAGGGGGCAAAAGGTCACATGAAGCCAGGCCCATTGAGGTCTACAATGTGAGATCCATGTGTGTTTTGTCTCTTAATTATGGCTGCCAACTCTTTAAAAATAAAATCATGTAATATCCTGGATGAGATTCCCATGGCGATGTGGGAAGCCATCCTGGGCCTAGAACTCAGTTTCCTAGGGCGACTCTCATACGTGGCCTCCTAAAATCCCAACATGACTTCATGGCAATACTTCTCTGAGTTCGGTTCCAGAACTCAGTCTTATGAGGAATCACACCAGTGTTCAAGCCCAGGTGGACCCAGTCATCTCTTCCAACCACCAACAAATGACCACAATTAAAACCAAAACCCTCTAAAATGGCCTTCAGCTTCTTCCATATAGACACTCAACATAAATTATATAACTGGTTCCAACTTTAAATAATGGATTGAATTGTTATCTGAAAATATACAGGAAATCTTATATTGATATACAATCATTCATTCCAACCAGTTATACATCTAATGGTAATTTTAGGGTTATGGTTTATCATGAAGAGTGTGGGAGTTTTGCTTCAAATTTTTATGGAAATCGAAAATAATGTGTTTGGAAAGAAGTCTCATGAGAAGAACAGTCAAGAAACCTGGAGGAATACATGTGTTCTGAAGCAGGAAATGATTGAAAGTGAAACAAATGCCTATTAATTTGTGAACCTGTGGATGAAATATATATCCTATGGTTTGCATAAACTGAAGAAATAGTAATGTACCAGTGTTAAATAAAATGAACTTCAAAATACACATCATGTCCCATAGGAATCTATTTGCATTGATGTTAAACTGGGTCAGCTACTGTAGAAATATTAGGATTTTATGCACCATTCACTGAAGTTACTTTTCAGTACCAGAAAACAAATATGTATTTCAGGTGGATGTATATTTCTGAGAATAATCTTGTGAAAAGTTGATTATGAATCCACATACATGAACATGAATGAATTTAGGTAGTGTATATAGGACACATATATTTTATATTTTGAAAAATTTGGAGAGTATATATATATACACACACACAAAACACAAACACAGACAATAAAACGTAGCAATATATATGCCAATCGAAATTCTTCATGAAATATATATCATCCACTGATGCAAAAATATTTATTTTACTTAACATGGATTTATGTATAATGTTTTTCTACTAGGAGGCTCCCCCATACGTTGAATTTTCAGTTCCAACAGCGTTTAGGAGAAGTGATCTCTTCTCACAATTTGAATCTGCTAAGTCAGCCACCTCACAAGAATATACGTGTGATACCATGTAGGATTCTATATGTGCATATAAAATACATGTGGTGAATAGGCTACAGAGAAAGGGAGCCAGGTATTCACATATTTTTTAACTTTAAAAACACATGGAGAATTATTTCAATTAAAAATTAGCTAGATTTATAACACCTACCCTATATCATGCAAAAGGCAACTCCAACTATACACCATGCCTCCTCTGAACTGCTTGTATTTCTATTCTATTTGGGTTATTTTCCTCCATCATATTAGTATTAGTAGTCATAGTCTAGTAGGATATGGGTTAGTGCCAGGGGTCCCGGCAGGCAGGACACATCAACGTGCTCATCGAACATAGTTGGGGAGGAATGAAGAGACAAGAGACAGGAGAGATGACAGCCAGACAGGAGTTCTGATCAAGCTGCAAACTTTTATTGTTCTCACAGGGTGTTTATATGCTGCCGATGGGAAAACTCTCTTATCGGCAGTTGCTGGATGTCTTCACAGGGTTAGATAACCTCAGGATATTTCAGGAAGACAGATGGCGACAGGATGTCTCAGGGAGATAGATGGTTGTGGGATATCTCCCAGGCAGGATGTCTCCCAGGGGGCTGTTTCTTGTAAGTGTCAGGCTATTCTTTGAAGGAGAACTTCCTTCTAGGCCCTGACATCTCCCCCTTTCTTATATAAAATATTTGAAATACCTTACCGGCCATGTTTTTAGGGGGGGTTAGAAGCTCTGTTTGTCTAGGAGGCCTTAGAATATCTCCTGATCCAAGCAAGCATCTTTACTAGCAGATTTCGTGGTGGCCTTGGCATGTTTTTGGAGGAGATGGCCTTGAAGGGGAAGCATGCCAACGGCCATGCACCAGAGCATGTCACTCAGAGGTCTTGTGTTTGGGGATCCGTGGATCCATCCTTTTGCAGTCCTTCCTGCACCCTCCGATATTATGGCCTAACGTCCTCACTCCATGGGTGCGTCTTCCCCCAAGCCGAAGGGCCCATGGAGACGAACCCTTATGGCAAGGGCAGAAGATGGTTTGTCAGAGCTTTTACTTATAGTTTTATGTAAGAAAGAGAGATCTGTGGGGATGTAAACTTAAGAAATAAGCCTGTGAGAAGGGTAGAATATCCTTTTAAAAGTTGACAGCGTGGTCTTCCATCTCCAGATGATGATAGTGGATCTGTATGGGCTTAGAGGCCATAATATTAATGTGTTCTTTAATAAATTGTACCACACTTTTTATAATGCAGGGTCCTATGGTCACCATTAAACGTAAACCCAACAAAGGGCCTAATAGGGGAAGAAGGTAGGGTAGAAATCCATTAAGCTTAGTCCAGAGGGGATTTTCAAATAGTTCTCTTCATCTCTTTTCTAGATCTTCTTGAAGCTGCTTAAATTTAGTGCACACTATGACTGATTTATTGGCATAAAAGCAGCATCGTTCCCCTAAGGCCAATCAAATATCTCCCTGGTTAGCAGTCAGCAAATCTAAGCCTCGTGTGTTTTGAAGGAACACTTTTTCCAGGAAGTCTATTTGGTCCTACAAATCTTTAATGGTTTCTGATAGAGTTTGTACATCATTTTAAGTTGTTGAGACATGCGATGGTAAGGGTGTATAGCCGTGCCAAAGCCAGTGTACCTGTGCCCACAGCAGCTGTTATTCCAAGACTGGCAATAAGTGGTAAGGCCTGTATCACCCGCCTCTGTCTTTTGACTAAGATGTCTAGCCTAGAGGTTCGTCTCCTGGGACAATAGTTATATCAGGGAGTAATAAGGCAAGAACACAGTCACTGGTCCAATTCGCTGGAAGCCTGGGGAAGGCCACATTTTCTCCACACATAACAACTGTGCCATTGGGGGGACAAAGAGATGGGATGGGTGAGGAATAATTTTGTACTGTTGAGCAATTTCCAAAGGAAGTAATTCCAAAATCCATATCATAGGTATTATTCTGCATCGCACCTAAAAGACATAATGTAAAAGTGCCTATAGGCTATTTTTTAAAGGGAAATCCGGGTTGGCATGTATTATCATTGTCCATAGTAAAATTAATAGGAACTGCCATAGGAATGATTGCCCCTGTTGTCATGCAGAGCCAGCAATTACCAGCAAGGGTGGGGTTGGAATTACTAAGGAAGGAGAAGGTAGTTTGCAAAATATCTAATGTATTGGTATCTAAACCTGGGAACTGAGATTTCGGCTACATTAAGGGATGATATGTGAGCTCAGGGATTTGGGGTTTCAAAAGTTTGATTATCTGAGGATGCTTGACAGAATAAGTTGGTCCTCTACCATAAGAGACCCCTGTAGGTGCCTTAATGGGCCAGTCGGAAGGTTTTCCGACAGTGCCTTGACAAACAGCTTACTGTAGCTTGGTGTATTTGCCTTCTCCTCCCCGGTCAAAGAGAACGGGGGTATAATGAATAGTGGTCCCCCCTGCTTCATGAGTTTTAATTAGGGAGGGTTCAAAAAATCATTTTCCCTGCTTGTTAACACAAATTGAGGCCGACACATAACAAGAGACATGCATCGCCTGGGTATGCGTACGGGTTGCAGAACAATTTTGGAGAGCTTTACTTGTACTAGGGGGAATAATCTTTGGCTTGTTAACACATACCCATTTAGGCTGATGAACTCCTCTGAGTTTATGGTCAACCTCGGCACGGAGGTAAGCCACCTTAGTCATGCAGTCAGCAGTCTGGGTCCAACTAGTGGAAGCCTGAGTCCAAGATCCTCCCTTGCATTCACGGGGGCGGGGGGGCAAAAAGGTACTCCATGATGTTGGAAGGTGGAGGGCCAAGGCCTCCGTGCACAAACCTGTTCAGCATAAGTTCCTTAAGCAGGATCCTCACACAGATTGTTGGATGGATCCGAAAAAGAGGAAAAATTGTACTCATGGGGAGGGCCTCCGTCCCCGGTTTGAGGTAAGTCATTAACCTGTTTAACCAGGTGTTCTGGTAACCATCTTGGGGCTGCTAGCTCTTGGTCCAAAACACAAGCTGAGCCTCGTTCCCAGATGAGGACAGGATCTGGGGGTTTCCATTTATTTGTAAGGGGATTTCGCCACATAACAGGTGGGTGATCAGAATTGGAAAAGGGATGCCAGTGTCTGTCTGCAGCCGAAAGGCCTTCACTGTCTAGGGTAAGAAAAAAAATGGGCAAATAATGCATGGTTAAGGCAATGCCTGTGAGTGGTAAATACAAGGGCAGAAGCCTTAAGGCGGGATAGCCAAGTCTTTAAGGTAAGGTGGAACGTTCCACAATGCCTCGGCCCTGAGGTTTGTATTGAATTCCAGTAGTATGACAAAATTGCAAGGTACCACAAAACTGTTTAAAATTGGCACTGGTATTTGGAGGACAATTATCTGTTTTAATATGTATTGGTTTACCCATTATGGAAAAGGCTGAAACAAGATGAGAAAGGACATCTTTGGTAGCCTCTCCAGAATGTGGTGATGCAAAAATAAAGCTGCTGAAGGTATCGATAGAAACATGTATATATTTGGTTTATCCAAATTCAGGAAAATGAGTAACATCCATTTGCCAAACCTGATTTGGCAGTAATCCTCAGGGGTTAACTCCCAAGTGTTGAATCGGGAGAGAGAGAGCGCAAGCAGGGCATTCTTTTACTATTTCTCGTGCCTGTTGCCTGGTAATTTTACAAAGTAATCAAAGGCTTTGGGAATTTAGTTGGTGAAGATTGTTTAGCTCCATGGCCTTTTGAATGGAGCCACCAAAAATTGGAAAGATGGTAGGAGTTGCTGCATCAGCTTAAGCATTACCTGTGTTAGAGGACCGGAAAGATCAGAGTGTGCCCTGATGTGTCCTAAGAAAAATGGGTGTTGTTTGGCCTGAATTAGCTGCTGAAGCTGGTGAAACAGAAAGGCCGCATTGGAAGAAGCTTTAATGGCGGGTGAAATCTCCAGCAGGGGCACAGAATGAGCAATGTAGGCACTGTCTGTATGAATATTAACAGGATTATCACAAAATGTTATAAAAACTTGTGTTATGGCAAACAATTCCACAAACTGTGCTTAATGATAGACAGTATCAAAGGTGGTAGGCTGGTTATTTACAACAAAGACCGCACAGCCATTACTGGAACCCTCTGTAAAGACAGTAAGGGCTTGAGGACTGGGAGCCTTTTGAGTAATTTTGGGAAAAATGAATGGATGTATCTGGACAAAATGTAAAAGGGTGTCATTGGGGACATGGTTATCAATTGTTCCCAAATGGCCTGATTGGGCAATACCCCATTCATCCCCTCTCTGTAGTAAAAATTGGGTTTGGTGATTAGTATATGGAATTAAAATATTATCAGGGTCTTTGCCAAAATGTTGTCGAGAAAGCAAACGAACTTTAATAATAATAGAAGCTACCTGAGCAAGATAAACGGTAATAAACTTGGAGGATGTGGTGGATAAATGGACCCAAAGCAAGGGGAAGCCTTTATTTTTAAAATATAGATATCCTGTCAAAATTTTTTCTGAGGGTATATGAGGAGCGTGTAAAAGAACCAGAACCAGAGGAAGGTTATAAGAAATTTGTGTAACAAACTGTTTGGCAATGGCTTCTGTGACTTGGTTTAATGCCTGTCATGCCTCGGGAGTAAGCTTTTGAGGGGAAGAGGGGTAGGAATCACCTCTCAAAATATCATTAAGGGGAAAAAGTACACAAGTGGGTAATTTTAAATATGTTCTTAGCCATTGAATATCTCCCAGTAATTTTTGAGAATCATTAAGGGTGTGAAGATGGTCCACACGTAGTTGTATTTTAGGAATTTGGATCTGATTATCTTGAAGTTTAAGGCCCAAATAGGTATAAGGGTCCTGTGTTTAAACCTTATCAGGAGCTATCTGTAGTCTCAAGGTAGTGAGTGTTTTCTAAAGGTCCAAGTAACAATTATTAAGGTCATGGTAATTAGGTGCAGCAATTAAAGAATCATCCATATTATGTAAAACATAAAATTGTGGTCATCACTCTCTCACAGGGTCTACTGCATGAACAGCTTATTTTTAGCAAAGACTAGAGCTGTTGGCCATACCTTGGGGAAGAACCTTCCATTGAAATCTCTGCATAGGGCCGTGGAAATTAATGCAAGGGAGACTAAAGGCAAAATAGGGTCTATCCTCGGGATGTAAAGGAATGGTAAAAAAGCAAACTTTTAAGTCAATAACCATTTTACAATAGTTTTTGGGAATAGCCACTGGTGTGGAAATTCCAGGCAGTAGTGCTCCCATCAGGCACATAACTTTATTAATGGCACACAAATATTGTAAAAGACGCCACTTGCCTGATTTTTTCTTGATAACAATAGGAGTATTCCATGGTGAGGTTGAGGGCTCTACATGGCCGGCTGCCAGCTGTTCCTGCACTAACATGGAGGCAGCCTCCAATTTTTCTGGGGGGTAAGGGGCCACTGAACCACCCACACAAGAGTCTGAGTCTCCAAAATAATTTTATCTGCATGGGGTACAGGAGGGTCAGGAACCGACACTAAAAATCAGAATACCCAAGTCCATATGTATTTGTTTTTTTTTTATGGGTTTTATAGTCCCCACCAGTCCTTGTCTCAGTCTCACAAGGCCTGTACCAGGGACAAAATTCATACAAAGCATTTGATGAGTCACCATGGAATTGGGACTGGCAAGAATAACTTCCATTTGACTCAAAATATCTCGGGCCCATAGGTTAACAGGGAGGTCAGGAACAATGAAAAGAGTGACAGTCACCTTATTACCCTCTTTATCAGTCCAGCTAAAAGCCCTAGAACTGACATGGAAATTTTTTGACTCTTAACCCTTTTAGATCATTCAAGGATGGGGTGATGGGCCAACCTGATGGCCAGTATTTGTGAGAAATAATTGTGGCATCAGCTCTAGTATCTAGAATTCCTTGGAATTCCTTTCCTTCAATAAGTAAGGTAAGGGTGGGTCTATTGTGAGAAATGGGCTGAACCCAATATACATCAGAGGAGCCGAGGGAGGCTGTCCCCCGTTGTAGGTTTGGGCAGTGGAAGTGCCTCCTGAATTCAAGAGAAGGAATGTTAATTGTGCAAGTCTTGTTCCTGCTGGGATGGCCGGAACTCCATTAATAGCTGTTGCCAGTATTTTTATTTCTCCAGTGAAATCATTATCATTAATGCCAGGGAAGACCAGAACACCATTTAACGTAGCAGAGGCTCTTCCAAGAATAAGGGCACTCGTATGAGATGAAGGGGGACCCATAATTCTAGGGGGTATTATCTGGTGCCCTTGCATTGAGTCTAATATTGTATCGGTGGTAGCACAGAGGTCCAATCCTGCGCTGCCTGGGGTGGCTAGTTGGAGGGAGGCAATTGTGGGGAAGAATTTTGTGGTAGGTTTGGAGTTTGGGAGGGAACAAACCTTATTGCCCCTGGTTTTGTCCTGGGGGAGGTCGTGGCCAGGGGCTGGCCCCACAGGGAGTTTCCTGAGAAGCAGGAAGAAATAGACTGTCTGAGGCCATTTGTCTTAGATCTACACTTACTGGCCCAGTGATGACATTTACCACATCTAGAACAAAGGGTAGCTGGGGGCGATTTAGCCCCAGTTTGAGGAGACGATATTCCTAGGCTTTGTTTGCCTTTCGGACACTTGCGTGCAAAATGGCCAGGTTGTTTACAAGTAAAGCAAGTACATGAGCCAGGATTGTGAAAGGCCTTGGTAAAGGGGGCACGTAGGGCGAGACCCATGGCATGGGCTGCACCCACCCCTGAACAGAGTCTAATAAAGTCAGAAAGTTTCCCTTTTTCCTTATGTGGTCGAAGAACATCCTGACATGCCGGGTTGGCGTTTTCAAAGGCAAGATGTTTTACAAAAGTTCTTTCGCTTTGGCTTGGTCCAAGCAAGCAATCTGCAGCTAGGTTAAGCCGGGGAACAAAGTTTCTATAAGGGTCGTTGGGTCCTTGTCAAATTTTTGCCAAAGAAGTGGTAGCCGAGCCCGTTTGATGGAGGCATCTCCAAGCATGTAAGCCAGCCATCTGAATCTGTGCCAAAAGTCCAGCAGGGAAACGTGCCTATTTAGTTTTAGTGTCAAATGGCTCATAGCCCACTAGCTTAACATAAGTTCAGGATTTATAGGAGGCCTTAGTTAATTTTTTTTGAGCAGTTTCCTGACAGTGCTCCTTGAAATCTGCATTCCATAACAGGAAATCTCCGGCACTGAGGGTAGCTCGGTCTAAAAATTTCCAATCATTGGGAGTAAGCCATTGTGCGCTGTGGCTTTCTAATAAAGTCAACGTGTAGGGCACAGTGGGGCCATTGTAAGCACAAGTCTTTTTATGTTTTTCAAGAAAACGCAGGCTTAATTTTTTGTAGACACTCTGGGTTCCTTCCTGCCTAGGGGTGAACTCTTCATCCTCTGAGTCCTGATCTCCTTGATCCATTTCCCCCGCTTCCTCCTCTTGATCCTCCTCTAAATCTTTGACCTCAGCCTTTGCAGGCATATCTATCTGACTGCGGGTGACTGGGAAGGCGAGAACAGGCTGATGGAGTGGCTTAGCCTTTGTATTAGACCACCGTGGGCCAGCTTTCATTGACTCCATGCCTAAGGCTAATGAACAGAGCTCAGAGTCAAGGGATCTTAATTCTTTTAAAAGTTTGATCTGTTCCCGTCTATGTTGGAGAGACTCTCACAAGGGAGCCAGGCTAGGCAAGGGAAGTGGGGAAAAAAATATCTGGGTGGCATTTTGCTCCTGAAGGGCTGGAGCACAAAAGGCAGGAGGGATATAGGAGGTAGGTAGATGTGTAAGTCCTATAGGCTGTGGCAGGGTCCTGAGAGGTGGCGCATCTTCTGAATGGTAGCTTGCTGCTTCCTTCTCCAAGGTAGCCTCCGTCCCAGGGGTCAATGTGTCTCTGGGATTTAAAACTCGATAAAGGCGTCTGGTAACCATTAGAGCCTTATTCATTAGGGTGGTATTTTGAGGGGGACCAGGAAGGTTCCCAGGGTCCTGGGGAGACTGAGAAGGGTCAATGTCTATACTAACTGATGGGCATGCCTTGGGGAGACGAGAGGTGTTTTGCATAGTCTCTTCTCCAATCCTGACAAGTTGTAAGGTACCATTGTCAAAGGGTGAACTTTTAAGAATTTCATTAATTAAGTTCCAGTAAGAAATTGTGGGAACTGGCACTTTTTCTGGGCCAAAGGTTTAATAATAATGTTTTAAACAGTCTCTTACTCTAAGCCATCTTTTACCATCAATGGTCACTTCAAGGTGAAACCATGGACACAATTCTCCTATGTATTAGAAAAAAAATTTTAAGTCCTTTTTCTTAACACACATCCCCATGTCTTGAAGGACTCCTTGAGGCCTGACAAAAACAAATCATGTGGCGAAACTGCTTGTCCCATGGTGGGTCACTCACCGTGCGTCATTCCCACTCTCCTCCTGGATCTGTCTCTTGGTGGTGTCTGCTGAGGCAATCGCAAGCTCCACTTGATGAAGTCTTCCAGGAGGACGGGGTTCCCAATGAGTCAAAGGCTCGAGCCCCAGTCAGTGGGTGCCAGTAGTCCCTGCTGGAAAGACACATCAACAGGGGCAGCGAACCTAGATGCGGAGGAATGAAGGGACAAGAGACACGAGAGATGACAGCATGACAGGAGTTCTGATCAAGCTGCAAACTTTTATTTTTCACACAGGGGCATTTATATGCTGGAGATGGGAAAGCTCTCTTATCCGAATTTTCTGGATGTCTTCACAAGGTGAGATAAACTCAGGATGTTTCAGGAAGACAGATGGCAACAGGATGTCTCAGGGACACAGTTGGCTACATGATGTCTCCCAGACAGGATGTCTCCATGGGGGCTGTTTCTTGTAAGTGTCAGGCTATTCTTTAAGGTGAATTCCTTCTACCCCTGACAGTCAGGGATTCAGTATTTCGAATGGAAAATTGGAAAAAGAATCCAATGTGTATTCAAAACAATGCCTTGACATTACCTTCATCCCAAGTAAGACACAATTAGAGGAGAAGAGTTAGAAAATCTGTGAATACACATCTGGAATAGAAAATGCTCAGGAGTTCACAACCTTGGAGGTGGTATAGGAGTTTCCAAAAGTAAGGGACAGGGTAAAAACTCCACAAACATGGAGCTCTGCTGGCCTAAAGATTTCTTGAGAAACTTCATCTGAGGTTGTTTTTAGGAGCTTTAGCTTCCTTTGTAATGAGACGATCAAAGCTGGGTCAGAATCTATGTGACCTAGAGGACATTGTTTCTTATTTTCCAATGAACATGAGGCAGCAGTGCTGAATTCTCTCTTTGTAGGTAAACTGTGGCCACTGGTGGCTAAGTGTCTCCCAGTGTGGAATGTGAAGCCATTGGTCATCCTCCGATTTTTGTGGTGTTTCTTGCAGCTGCACTGGGAGTTTGATATTTGCTTCATGAAATACAAGAAGTTCAACTGGGACACAGTGATGGAGGGAGTTCTGTCACGTGTGGTGGGTAAGGGTCTGCAGGAGAATGCACCAACAAGGCTTCTATCCCACATAGCTTGCCCCCTTGACCATAGCAATCTGATTGTAAACATTGCCCTGAATCCTCTCCATATAACAAGATGCCTTTACATACAAGGCTCTGTGGCTTGTAGCATGTCAGTCACAAACCATTTGGAAGCGAAGGGCAGATGCAGATGACCCGACCACAGATGTTTTAACACACACCTGCACACCACTGCTCTAGGCCGACTACTCAGCAGGCTCCAAATTACTGGCATCTCTGTTCTACACCATTTTCATGAAATCCAGTCAATCAAGGCACTGTCTGGAACACTGATGGTCATCAATAGGACATCCAAAGGTTCTCCATGGCCACCTGGTCATGGGAATGTCAAAAATGTAAAGGTGTTTATCTAGCCATTTTTCAAGGGTGAACTTGGAGGCACTGTGGGTTTCAATTCATTCAGGAACGATTAAATGGAGAGGAAGCTCATTTCAATGAAAGCTCTGGAGAACTATCACACGCAAGGCTTCCCAAAGACAGGCCAAAAGGTCCCATGAAGCCAGACCTACTGATGTCTAAAATTTGAGGTCCATGTGTGTTTTGACTTGCAACTATGGCTGCCAAGTCTTTAAGAATAAAATCATGTGATATCCTTCCCGAGATTCCCAGTGCTCTGTGGAAAGCCAACCTGGGCCCAGATCTCACTTTCCAAGGGCGACTCTCATGTGTGGCCTCCTAAAATCCCAACACAATACAAGGCATTACTTCTTTGAGTTAAGTTCCAGAACTCAGTCTCTATGGAGAATCACAAAAGTGTTCAAGCCCAGGTGGACCCAGTCATCTATTCCAAGCGCCACACAAATGACCGCAATTAAAGTCAAGACACTACCACATGGCCCTCATTTTCTTCCATATAGACAATCATCATAACCTCTGGCTGGAGGTTTACATGAGGGGCACAGCCCAAGACAGTGTCCAAAATAAGCTCCCTTGCATCCATTTGCCTAAAGTCAGTGTGGCCGGGACATCCTTCCTGTGAACCAGGAGTGTTCAAAGAGGCCAGCCGTTAATATTGCTCTTATTCTCGATTTTGAGGCCTACTGACTGTGGGGTTTAGATTCTTTATGTTAATTGGAGTCATGAGAAAACCCAAGAACCTATGGTCTAGTGTCTGCAGGGCTTTGAAGAACTCATTTGACGCAAAGGATCTGTATTCTCAATGATGGAAGTCACAAACCTTACAGAGGAAGGTGAGAGACTTCATCCAAAATTACTGCTCTTTTGGCTTTTTGATTTGGATGCACACATGGGATTTTTCTTTAGATCCATCAGGTGCTGAGAATCTAAGCCACAGCCTCACACAGGGCCAAGAGGCTGATTCAGACACATCCCTTTCCAAAGCAATTAAGAAAGAGCCACAGGTAATGTCCATACATTTCCATTTGAAAACTGTTTTCTTCAGGCTTCAAAAAGGCGTAGCCTGAGGCAAAGACCTTCCTGACATTCAGGGCAACAGAAGGATATGTAAGCAAAAGGCCCAAAGCGGGGTTTCTCCACTGAGACTTTCCTGGTCACACTGATATCTGAGTTTTCTGAGATGCTCATCATTTCCTTCAGCTCTCTAGTGCATGGCCGTATCATAGAGCGTGTAGGTGGTACATATCTTGGACACAATACCATGAGCGTATTCTGGAGATTGCCCATAATTCAGGTAGAGAACAGGAACTTAAGAAGATATTAGGTGTTGCCCATCCATTAGGCAAGCCGCAGACCATTCATAAATTGGGCAGAATGAATGCTGGGAAGATTTCTACTAGAAAGGACACATGTATTTATGCATTCTCTTTTCTATTGTCTACAACCATGGACACAGTGGGATACACAGACATAGAAAGACTAGCCTTGTCAAACGACTTACTAGAATCGGTTCCCACCAAACCAAACAAACCGACTTTCTTACCTATTCTCAGAACATGAGACAAAACCACAAACAAATACCCACACCCACACCCACACAGACCCCCAAGTACGTCTGTGACAATATGGAGTGTCGTTTGATAGTGGGCCATAATAAATTCCCTCATAATCGGCTGTCCTGTCTCAGATCTAGTCTCTGTGGCAAACTTTGTGAAGCTGTAAGGAGCCAGTGGCGAGCCACTATCTGCTTTCTAAGGAAAGGCCCCTCTTCAGACCTTCCTGGCATTTGGCCATCCTCACATAAGTAGGTACCAAGAAAGACTGACTCTGTCTTTGGTAAATCCGAAAAATTTTGACCACTGGGACTGGGACTGGGACTGGCTCTGGATGCCTGGCTACCTGGATCCCAAGTTCAGAGAATGCCATCACCAAGGAAGTGAGGTGAGGTCACTTCCTTCAGGAACTGAATGAGGTCCCTACCTTGGCAACCACTTTGTCCTAACAGTTGCTTCCAAGGGTCCCATGAGATGGAGGCTGCACCTACTTACTCTGACATTTTCACAAGTTAGAATGGTATACAACCATAGGCACCCAGGAACAGCTCTCCACACAGGCCTGGTTTGCTGCATCTTCTTTACATTAAGAAGAGAGAGGCTGATTCCGACACAACCCTTCATCCTGACCAGGTTGTTTGCCATGGAAGATGACTTTTGCTCTCTGAGGTCCTTAATAGCTGCCTACATCTTCTCCAGGGATCATTTCTTTAATGACCTTTGAGGTTCTCAGCAGGTGAAAGATCCCTTAATTTCTGTCTTGTAAGACCAACTCTGTCCCTGCTCTTCTGTAAAGTTAGATTGAGGGAAGAGTGTATGGTTAGGGTTAATAACATGTTCAATCTGTGTTAGGAACTATTCTGCTGGATGAATAATGTTATTGGGAACCTACAATATTTATAAGAATATGTAGGTGAAATATATGTATGAAAACAGAAATCTAAGATTTGAAGCCCTGAAGGGCATTGGGCCCTTCATTGGGATACTTAGTGTTGACTTACTTTCTGCACAGATGTCTCAGATAAATCCATATACAATGGCATAGGACCTTGTACATTGGATGATTGAATGTGGAAGAGAACATCGAGTCAAAATGGGATAGTAGGTAAGATTAGGAAGATAGTTGGTAGGTTTTGGAAGGAGAGTGAGTATAGGATTTGGAAAAAAAAAACTTCTTTAGCAATAGGGTTTCTGTTAGAGGGTGAAGGTAAATGTCAGCACATATGAAGATTCAGTCACAACGATGAACTTTGGAAAATATGTAGGAAATCAGATAATAACAGAGACATTACAAAATCAGGGAAAGTATAAAGTGAGTGATAGGATTAGACATTTTGAACAGGGTTGAGTTTGACTATATAATCTTAGGAAGAAACAAATATGTAGTCACCAATAGGATTGACATTTGAGAGTATTAGGCAATGTGGACATGGATGTTTTTAGTAATCCCTGTTCACTTTCCTTTTAGGCTTTGGTACAATCATAAGTGTGACCTTTGCATTTTGTGTCCAGAATATTACTGTGATAAAATGTATATGTAGATCGTGTGACATGAGTATTTCTTCCAGCATTTCTGGGAGCAATATTTTGAAGTCCTATAAATTAGTATTGGTGGTACAAAGAGGTATACACTGTGTCTATGAATATAGAGATAGTGCATGAATAGACCACATTGTGAATAAATAATATAACTGGTCCCACTTTAAATAATAGATTGAATTCATATCTGAAAATATATAAGAAATCTTATATCGATATACCATCATTCATTCCAACCAGCAATAGATCTAATGGTAATATTAGGGTTATGGTTAATCACGAAGTGTCTTTGAGTTTTGCTTCAAAAGTGATCATGGAAATCGAAAATAATGTGTTTGGAAAGAAGTCTCATGAAAAGACCCATCAAAAACATGGAGGAACACACGTGTTCTGTAGAATAAAGTGATTGAAAGTGAACAAAATGCCTATAAATTTGCAAAGTTTTGGATGAAAAATATTTGCTATGATGAGCATAAACTGAAGAAATAGTAATGTACCAGTGTTGAATAAAATAAATGTCAAAATGCACAACATGTCTCATAGGAATCTACTTGCATTGATGTTAAACTGGTTCAGTTACTGTGGAAATATTAGGATTTGTATGCACCATTCACTGAAGATAGTTTTCAGTACTAGGAAACAAATATGTATTTCAGGTGAATGAATAATTTTGAGAATACTCTTGTGAAATTTTGATTATAAATATACATACTTGAATATGAATGAGTTTTGGGAGTGTATAACAAGATATATATTTCATATTTTGAAAAATCTGGAGAGTGTGTATATATATATATATATATATATATATATATATATATATATATATACATACACAAACACACAGACATTAAAAATAGCATAATATATTCCAATTGAAATTCACCATGAAATATATGTCATCTACAGATCCAAATATATTTATTTTATTGAATATAGATTTATGTATAATGTTGTTCAACAAGGAAGCTCACTCATAGATTGAATTTTCAGTTCCAACAGCGTTTAGGAGGAGTGATCTCTTACAATTTGTATCTGCCAAGTCAGTCACCTCACAAGAATGTACGTGTGGTATCAGGTAAGATTCTATAATTGCATGTAAAAATATATGTGCTGAATAGGCTACAGAGAAAGGGATGCCTTGACATTACAATCACCGAGACTAAGGCACAATTAGAGGAGAAGAGTTAGAAAATCTGTGAATAAATATCTGGAATGGAATGTGCTCAGGTGTTCACAACCTTGAAGACGGTAGAGGAGATTTCAAAAGTAAGGGACAAGGAAAACAGTCCACAAACATGGAGCTCTGGTTCCCTAAATCCTTCTTGAGAAACTGACTCTGAGTTTGGGCACTTGAAATATATGTTGTTGTCGGGAGATTTAGCTTCCATTGTAGTGAGACAATCAAAGCTGTGTCTGCATCTATGTTACCTGGAGGACATGGTTTCTTATTTTCCACTGAATATGTGGCAGCAGTGCTGAATTCTCTTTTGTAGGTAAACTGTGGCAACTGGGAGATAAGTGTATCCACATGTGGACTGTGAGGCCATTTGGTCATCCTCCACTTTTCGTGGTGTTTCTTGCTGCTGCACTGGGATTTTGGTATTTGCTTCATGATATACAAAGAATTCAACAGTTACCCGGTGCGTGAGTGAGTTCAGTCACTTTTGGTAGGTCAGGGTCTGCAGGAGAATGCACCAACCAGGCTTATATCCCACATGAGTTTCCCCCTTGACCATAGCAACCTGATTCTAAACATTGCCCTGAATCCTGTCCATATGACAAGATGCCTTTACATACAAGGGTCTGCTGGCTGCACCATGTCAGTCACAAGCCATTTGGAAGCCAATGGAAGATCCACATGGCCCCACCACAGTTGTTTTATTACACACCTGCCCACCACTGCTGTAGGCCCACTCCTCAGCAGGCTCCAACTTCCTGGTATCTCTGTTCTGAACCATTTTCATGAAAACCAGTCAATCAAAGCACTGTCTTGTAATCTCATGATCAGCCACAGGATATCCAAAGATTCTCCAGTGCCACCTGGTCATGGGAAGTTTCAAAATTTCTTGGTATTTATCTAGCCATTTTTCAAGGTTGAAGTTGGAGGCACTGTGTGTTTCATTTCATTCTGGAACTATTACATGGTTAGGAAGCTCATTTCAATGAAATCTCTGGAGAAGTCTCACAGGCAAGGCTTCCCAAACAGTGGCCAAATGATCACATGAATCCAGGCCCATTAGGATCTACATTGTGACATCCATGTGTGTTTTGACTCTCATATATGGCTGCCAAGTCTTTCAGAATAAAATCATGTGGTAACCTGGCTGAGATTCCCAGTGCTCTGTGAACAGCCACCCTGGGCCTAGATCTCATTTTCCAAGGGTGACTCTCATGTGAATCCTCCTAAAATCCCAACACCATTCATGGCAATACTTCTCTGAGGTGAGGTCCACAACTCAGTCTCTAAGGGGAATCACAACAGAGTTCAAGCCAAGGTGGACCCAGTCATCCCTTCCAACGCCCACACATGACCACAATTAAAACCATAACACTCCCACATGGCCCTCATCTTCTTCCATATGGACACTCATCATTACCTCTGGCTTGAGGTTTCCATGAGGGGCACAGCCCAAGACAGTGTCCAAAATAACCTCCATTGCCCCTCATTTGCCTAAAGTCAGGGTGGCCTGGACATTCGTCCGGGGAACCAGTAGTGAGCAAATAGGCCTGCTGTTAATATTGCTTTGCTCCTTCATTTTGAGGCCTACTGACTGTCAGGTATAGATTCTTTATGTGATTTGGATTCTGGAGAAAACCCAAGCACCTATGGGATAGCCTCTAAAGGGCTTTGAAGAACTCATTTGATCCAAAGGTTCCTATTCTCACTTGAAGGAGGTAAGGAACCTTACAGGGGAAGGCGAGAGACTTCTTCCATAATGACTGCTCTTTTGGCCAATTTAGTTTTGGATGCAAACATGGGATTTTCTTTACATCCATCATGTGCTGAGAATCTAAGCCAAAGCCTAACACAGGACCTAGAGCCTGATTCAGACATATCCATTTCCAATGCAATTAAGCAAAGAGTCACAGGTGATCCCCATTGATTTCCATTTGAAAACTGTTTTCTTTAGGCTTCCCAAAGGGGTGGCCAGAGGCAAAAAGCTTCCTGACATTGAGGGCAACAGAACAATAGGTACCAAAGCAGTATTTCTCCACTGAGACTTTCCTGATCACACTGATATCTAAGTTTTCTGAGATGCTTGCCATTCCCTTCAGCTATCCAGTACATGGCCATGTCACAGAGCTTGGTGGTGGTACACATCTTGGACACAAAACCATGAGCCTATTCTGGAAAGTGGCCAGAAATCAGAAAGAAAACAGGAACTTAGGAAGATATCAGGGGTTGCCCATCGATAATGCAAGCCACAGTCCATTCATAAATGGGAAGTATGAATCCGGGGAAGCTTTCTACTAGACAGGACACATCCATTGAAGCATTCTCTTTTCTAATGTCTACAACCACGGACACAGTGGGATACACAGACCCAGAAACACTTGCCTTTTCAAACGACTTACTAGAATCAATTAACTCCAAACCAAACAAACTGCCTTTCTTACCTATTCTCAGAACATGAGACAAAACCACAAACCCACATCCACACCCACAAATGCACCTCCTTCCCCCAAGTAGGTCTGTGACTATCCGGAGTGTCCTCTGACTGGTGGGTCATACTATGTTTCCATGAAATGGCCTGTTCTGTCTCAGATCTGTTCTCCTTGTCCAACTCTGTGATGTTGACAGGAGCCAGTGGTGAGCCACACCTGGTTTCTCAGGAAAGGGCCCTCTTCAGAGCTTTACTCGCATTTGGCCATCCTCACATCAGTAGGTACCAAGAAAGACTGACTCTGTCCTTGGTAAATCCAAACACGTGAGATCACTGGGACTGGGACTGGGACTGGCTCTGGGTGCCTGGCTACCTGGACCACATGTTCAGAGATTTCGAACACCAAGGAAATGACGTGAGGTCACTTCCTTCAGGAACTGAATGAGGTCACTGCCTTGGCAAACACATTGTCCTAATAGTTGCTTCCAAAGGCCCCATTAGATGGAGGCTGCCCCTAGTTCCTGTGACACTTTCACAAGTTAGAATGGTATATCATCCATAGGCACTCCAGAACAGCTCTCCACACTGGCCTGTTTTGGTCCATCTTCTCTACACTAAGAAGAGAGAGGCAGATTCAGACACATCCCTTCATCCTGACCAGGTCGTTGGCCATGGAAGGTGACTCTTACTCTCTCAGGTCTTTCATAGCTGCCTACATCTTCTACAGGGATCATTTCTGCAGGGACGTTTGAGGTTCTCAGCAGGTGGAAGATCCCCTAAATTCCTGTATTGTAAGACCAACTCTTTCCCTGCTCTTCTGTAAAGTTAGATTGAGGGAACAGTGTATGGTTAGGGTTAATAACATGTTCGATTTGGGTTAGGAATTGTTCTGCTGTATGAATAATGTTATTGGGAACCTGCGATATTTATAAGACTATAGAGGTGAAATATAAGTATGAAAACAGAAATCTAGGAACAATTGGAAGCCCAGAAGGTCATTGGGCACTTGATTGGTATACATAGCTTTGAATTACATTCTGCACAGATGTTTCAGTTAAATAGATAATCATGGTAATAGGACCTTGTACATTGGATCATTGAATATAGAAGAGAACATCCACTCAAACTGGGATAGTTGGTAGGATAAGGAAGATAGTTGGTAGGTTTCAAAAGAAGACTGAGTAAAGCATTTGGACCAAAAGTTCTTTAGCAATAGGGATTCAGTGAGAGAGTGAATGTCAATGTCAGCACATGTGAAGAGTCAT
Organism: Callospermophilus lateralis; assembly: GCF_048772815.1. Classification (NCBI taxonomy): domain Eukaryota; kingdom Metazoa; phylum Chordata; class Mammalia; order Rodentia; family Sciuridae; genus Callospermophilus; species Callospermophilus lateralis. The sequence continues at coordinate 685,408 of NW_027514537.1, read as the reverse complement.
TCACAATGATGAACTGGAGAAAATGTGTAGGAAAGCATTTATCAATAGAGACATTAGGAAATGAGGCAAAGTTCAAAGTGTGTGATAGGAAAATACATTTTTAACAGGGTTGAGGTTGAATATATAATGTTAGGAAGAAACAAATATGTAGTCACCAATAGCAATGATATTTGAGAGTGTTAGGGAACAAGGACATGGATGATGTTAGTAATACATGGTCACATTCAATTTAGGCTTTGGTACAATCATAAGTGTGACCCTTGTATTTTGTGTCTGGAATATTACTGAGATAAATATATATGTATATCAGGTGAGTAGAAAATTCATGATGAAATATATATCATCTACAGATCCAAAAATATTCATTTTACTTAACATGGATATATAGGTGAAATATAAGTATAAAAACAGAAATCTAAGTAAGATTTGAAGCTCAGAAGTGCATTGGGAAATTGATTGGGATACATAGCATTGAATTACGTTCTGCATACATATCTCAGATAAATCGATAAACAATGGCATATGACATTGTACCTTAGATGATTGAATGTAGAAGAGAACATCTAATCAAAAAGGGATAGTCGATAGAATCAGGAAGATAGTCAGTATGCCTTGGAAGAAGAGTGAGTATAGGATTTGGACCAAAGTTCATTAGCAATAGGGTTTCGGTTAGAGAGTGAATGTCAATGTCAGCACATTTGAAGGGTCAGTCACAATGTTGAACTGGGGAAAATATGTAGGAAAGCAGATATCAATAGAGACATTAGGAAATCAGGCAAAGTATAAAGTGAGTAAAAAAATAGACATTTTCAACAGTTTTGAGATTGAATATATAATCTTAGGAAGAAACAAATATGTAGTCACCAATAGGATTGACATTTGAGAGCATTAGGCAACCTGGACATGGATGTTTTTAGTAATCCATGTTCAGTTCCCTTTTAGGCTTTGGTACAATCATACGTGTGACTTTTGCATTTTGTGTCCTGAATATTACTATGATAACATGCATATGTAGAATCAGTTGACATGAGTATTTCTTCCACCATTTCTGGGAGCAATATTTTGAAGACGTATAAATTAGTATTGGGTGTACAAAGAGGTGTACCCTGTGTCTATCAATATAGAGGTAATGCATGAATAGACCATACTGTGACCAAATAATATAACTGGTTCCACTTTAAATAATGGATTGAATGGATACCTTTAACTAATTAAGAAATCTTATATTGATATACAATCATTCTTTCCCACCACTTATACATGTAATGGTAATATTAGGGTTATGGTATATCATGACGGGTTTGTGAGTTTTGCTTCAAAAGTGAAAATGGAAATCGAAAATAATGTGTTTGGAAAAAAGTCTCATGAAAAGAGCAGTCAAGAAACATGGAGGAATACATGTGTTCTGTAGCAGGAAGTGATTGAAAGTAAAAAAATGCGTATAAATTATCTAAATTGTGGATGAAATATGCATCCTATTATGTGCATAAACTGGAGAAATAGTAATATACCAGTGTTGAATAAAAATGAACGTCAAAATACACATTATATCCCATAGGAATATTCTTGCATTGATGTTAAACTGGGTCAGTTACTGTAGAAATATTAGAATTTTTTTTGGTGTTATAATACAATTTATTTTAGCACTAGCATGCCACAGAAGGTAGAGGGAAGAGCAATGGATTTTCAGTTATAGCATTAATTATCTAACATTAAATGACTCCTTTGGGGATTGTAGAAATTACATAAGGCTATATAACATTTTTTTTATTTAACATTCATAAAACCTTGGAATTATGGTAATATTTCTAGTTTTTTATTTTTTATTTTTTCAGTTTGTGATAGACCTTCATTTTATTTATTTGTATCTGGTGCTGAGAATATAACACAGTGCCTCACAAATGGTAGACAAGCATGATACCACTGAGCCACAAACCCAGCCCCTCCACTTTTATCTTATCATCAAACACTCCTCTCCCTCTTCTTTTCTCACTTTCTTCCTCATTTTCTTCCTTCTTTCTCTTCATTTATCATTATCCCTCCATATGTATTTTTCTCTCATGTCATTACAAACAGTAGTATGCTATGAAATTTACATTTAAGACAGTTTTTTATAGTCATTCTTTTTTCTTGAGAAAATTTAAAAATTATAATCACCTGATAGATATATTACAATACATTAATTATGCATAATATCTATATTCATGCATATGTATTACATATGTTATATATATATATATATATATATATATATATATATATATATATATATATATATATTTAAAAGTACTTTGATTAGCCTGTTTGAAATAATATAGACAAAATCTTTCTTAATTCTCAAGTCTTCCAGAATTAACATCTTACAGTGAAAATCAAATAAACATATTTAAGTAAAAGGGTATCATTCTTATTTATCAATACTGTGTCCATTATATTACTGTGATAAAATGTATATGTACATCAGGTGACATGAGTATTTCTTCCACCATTTTGGGGAGCAAAGTTTTGAAAACTTATAAATTAGTACTGAGGATACAAATTGTTGTAACCTGTGTTGATGAATCTAGAGATGATGCATGAATAGACAATATTGTGAATAAATTATATAACTATTTCCAACTTTAAATAATGGATTGAATTGATATCTGAAAATATATAGCAAATCTTATATTGATATACATACATTCATTCCAACCAGTTATATATCTAATGGTAATATTAGGGTTACGGTTTATCATGAAGAGTGTGAGTTTTGCTTCAAAAATGATTATGGAATCGAAAATAATGTGTTTAGAAAGAAGTCTAGTGAATAGACCATAAAGAAACATGGAGTAATATATGTGTTCTCAAGGAGAAAGTGATTGAAATTGAGCCAAATGTCTATAAATTTGTGTACTTGTGGATGTAAGATATATCCTATGATTTCCATAAACTGAAGAAATAGTAATGTGCCAGTGTTGAATAAAAATGAACTTCAAAATACACATCATGTCCCATAGGAATCTACTTGCATTGATGTTAAACTGGGTCAGTTACTGTAGAAATATTAGGATTTGTAAGCACCATTCATTGAAGTTAGTTTTCAGTACTAGGAAAGAAATATGTATTTCAGGTGGTTGAATATTTCTGAGAATAATCTTGTGAAAAGTTGATAATAAATCCACATACAGGAACAAGAATGAATTTAGGGAGTGTTTAATAATACACATATGTTTCATGTTTTGAGAAAAAAAATATATATATATATCTCATGGAGAAATATTACAAAGAAAATTTGACAAGATTTATAACACATACCCTTGATTAAGCAGAAGGCAAATCAAAGTATACACCATCCCTCCTATGGAAGGCCTGTATTTCTTTTCGGTTAGGTTTCTTTTTATCCATCATATTAGGATTAGTTTTCAGATTCTAGTCGGGTATGTGTTAGTGTCAGGGATCAGTATTTAAAATGGAAAATAGGAAAATGAATCTAATGTGTATGCAATCTTGCCACTCTCATCCAGAACAATTCCTTGACATTGACTTCACTCCAAGTGAGACCCAATTAGTGGTGAGGAGTTCGAAAACCTGTGATTACATATGTGGAACTGAAAATGCTCAGGAGTTCACAACATTCGATGTGTTAGAACAGTTTCCAAAAGTAAGGGAGAGGTTAAAAACTGCACAAACATGGAGCTCTGCTGGCCTAAAGACTTCTTGAGAAACTTCCTCTGAGGTTGGGCACATGAAATATATGTAGTTGTCAGAAGATTTAGCTGCTTTTGTAGTGACACCATCAAATCTGGATCTGCATCGATGTGACCTGGAGAAAATGGTTCCTTATTTTCTAATGAACATGAGGAAGGAGTTCTGAATTCTCCCTTTGTAGGTAAACTGTGGTCACTGGTAGTTAAGTGTCTCCCCTTGTGGTCTGTGAAACCATTTGGTCATCATCCTCCATTTTCGTGGTGTTTCTTACTGTGGCACTGGGAGTTTGGTATTGGCTTAATGAAATACAAGTAGTTCAACAAGGACACAGTGCTGGAGGGAGTTCTGTCACGTGTGGTTGGTCAGGGTCTCCAGGAGAATGTTCAAAACAGGGGTCTGTCCCACATAGCTTTCCCCCTTGACTATAGCAACCGGATTCTGAACATTGCCCTCAAACCTCTCAATATAACAAGATGCCTATACATATAAGGATCTGTGGCCTGCACCATGTCAGTCACAAGTCTTTTGAAGCCAATGGCAGATCTACGTGGTAAAACCACAGGTATTTATTCACAAACCTATAGTCCACTGCTCTACACCCACTACTCAGGAGGCTCCAACTCACTAGCATCTCTGTTCTAGAACATTTTCATGAAACCCAGTCAATCAAGCCACTGTCTGGTACACTCATGATCAGCAATAGAACATCCAAAGGTTCTCCAGGGCCACCTGGTCATGAAAATTTCAAAAAAATTCATGGTATTTATCTAGCCATTTTTCAAGGATGAATTTGGAGGCACTGTGGGTATCAATTCATTCAGGAACCATTACATGGTGAGGAAGCTGATTTCAATGAAAGCTCTGCAGAACTCTTTAAGGCAAGGCTTCCCAAAGAGTGGCCAAAAGGTCACATGAAGCCAGGCCCATTGAGGTCTTGAATGTGAGGTTCATGTGTGTTTTGACTCTCAACTATGGCTGCCAAGTCTTTCACAAAAAAATAATGTGATATCCTGGCTGAGATTCTCAGTGCTCTGTGGAAAGCCATCTTGGGCCTATATCTCAATTTCCAAGGGCAATGCTCATGCGTGGCCTCCTGTTATCCCAACACAATTCATGGCAATACTTTTCTGAGGTCAGTTCCAGATCTCAGTCTCTAAGAGGAATCACAGAAGAGTTCAAGCCCATGTGGACCCAGTCATCTCTTTCAACCGCCACACAAATGACCACAATTAAAACCACAAGACTCCTACATGGCACTCATCTTCCATAAAGACACTCATCATAACATCTGGCTGGAGGTTGCCATGAGGGGCACAGCCAAAAACAGTGTCCAAAATAAGCTCCCTTGCCCCTCATTTGCCTAAAGTCAGGGTGGCTTTGACACCCTTGTTGTGAACCAGAAGTAATCTGTAAGTGTAAAAGAAATTGAAATTAATGTGTAAAATTTAAAGTTTAAAAGACTGGGTGTTGCAAAGTTTCTAAGCTGCAAGGTCTGAGTTAAAATGTAAAGGACCAGGTATTGTTACGTTCCTATGCTATACACAAAACCTGAAATTCCTGTAGCTTGTAGGACAATTCCCGGACTGCCCAGTAAATTTTCCCCTGACTGCCTGATTGTTTAATATCCTAGTACCCTTTGTGGCCTGGCACATAGGCATCACAGGGCCTAAACCAATCAGTTTCAATGTGTACCCCACTTTAGAACTGACCTATCACTCCTGCCATACCTGTTCCCACCAAAGAATGAGCTAATCATCTTTGGAATTGTTGTTTGATTTTCCCGTGGTGTATGATGATTTTTTAAAAGAGACTGTGATGTATGTAAAGTCCCGCCCTCCCCAAAAAGTGTACTTAAGCACTGCTCAACTCCTGCTTGTGGCTCTGGGCTGCTCTCCCTTCTTGAGTGAGCACGGAGCCCCAGCATGATGGATTGGAACTCAATAAATGCTTTTTGCTGTTGCATGATCCGCGGTCTCTTGGTGGTCTCTTCCTCCGACATTCGCTGAACCCTTAATTTTGGTGAGTTGGCCGGGAATCGTGCAGCACCGAACAAGGAGATCCCAACGGACCCCTCTGAGGGCAAGAAAGGCGCCTCTTTCCATTTTTCCTTGTGATCACTCAGAGCTTTTTGTTCAGGTTTGGTTTTTCGGTTTTCGGTTTGGGTTGGCAGAGTGGCTGCCAGCAGAGCGTGTAAGTTCCCCCTGGCAGTGGTGGACAAACGTGTCCTAAAGCCACCGGCCACATTCTTGCAAGGGACACCTTGAAGGACTCGGGGAGGGACAGATGTTATCTCATTAGGTGAGGAGATACGGAAGTGCCCTCATTAGGTGAGGAGGGACAGATGAGCCCTCATTAAGTGACTCTGTTGCAAACCCATCAGGTCTTGCTGGCTACTTTTTTCTCTCAGGTTGAATTCACTGTCTGTCTTTGTGGTGTAACTCATCAGGTTATGCCAGTTACTGGGTTCTAATCTTTACTTCTGAACTCGTGTTAAACGTTAACTGTGTGCCCGTGTTTGTGTTACGTTTGTTTTGTCCTTGTCTCTGTTTGAGTAACTCTCATTATGGGACAAAGCCATTCCATGCCTCTGTCCCTGAAGCCTTTCCTGGTCGCTGCCTCCAATCTGACCCCTTTGCCCACAATCCTATAACTCAAACCTTCTGCTCCTCCCCCTCTTCCCTCCATTCTCCCTGAGTCACAAGATTGTTGATCTTGGGGTTGTGAACAAACGGGAGCTGCATGATGGTCTTTGTGTGTCTTTTTGTCTGTGTTTCTGTTAAATGTGATGGCATTGTTTGGACCGATGCAGAGTCCCGAGTTCCAACCTGCCTTAGATGTGTGGAAATAACTTTAGCTGAAATTTAACCTAAAGCTTCTTCTGTGAGGGACCAAAAGTCAATAGAACCACCAGCTTTTCTGTTCTCACCTTTTACACCTCTCTTAGCTGTGTTTTAAAGAACTTTGATAAACTTTTCTTCTCTTTGTTAAGCGAGATTAGGGAAGCAGTGATTTCTTTTCTTCCCATAGTTTGCTTGAGCACGCCCACTGCAGAAGGAAATGCCTGGGGTCTAAGAACATTGATATCTCGCTTAAACTTTTCTCAAAACCCTATCCTCATTATTTAATTGTTATTAATTGGCTTTGGGGATGGGAACCAAACCTTCAGTCATAAATTTTGACACACCAGTGGGGACTTTCAATGAACCACACTCTGCCCTCTTGGGGAAGCCTAGCACTCAAAACAATTGCAAGCAGAGAATGAATTTTTTGGAAGCTGACTACTGAAAAGGTGGGAGATATAGAATATGCCTGGTGCCTGGGGTCAAACCACCAGAAGGACTAATCCTGTAAGTAAATGGTGAGGCTAAGGGACTCCCAGCAGGTGCCAGAGCCATTTTGCTGTGGGGAACTCCCTTACTCCTTACCTGCACTTTAAGGATTGCTCCACCTCTGTTTACTTAACAAAAGGGACCATGAATGCAGTAATATGTTGATATTTTAGATTGTTTCTTGGGGATGATCTTGGCTGAAATTGTATTTAAAAGATGATATTTTTAATTGTAACAATCTGGTATCTGAATGTGTTTCTAAAGCATTGCACTATCTTACAGATAAAAGTTGGGTTTAAACAAGAGTTTAGTTTGATTTAAGATAGCTGATGCTAGAAAACTTAAATACTTCGGATAAAAAAATAATTAAAGAGTTTTAATTTTGAACTAGTAAGCCTGAGAAAATTTCACTATTTATACCAGTGCATTAACTTGGGCAAAGATAATAAATTATGATATGATATCTGTTCCCTTCAATGTGTAAGATTTTTTTAAAAACGTGCTAAATTAAAACGTTGGTCTGGCTTAGTGAAATGACATTAATTAGCAACAGTCTTGGAAATTTTTAAAGCTTAATTTGGGATACAAATGGTAGTCTGTGGTTGTTTTTAAAATTTTTTTCAAGAAATTTAATGTAGCTTACTACTACTTTAGAAACTTCAGAACAAAGAAAGTGGCTTAATGATCCTAGAGAAACTTCTTATGATGGTGGCTTTAATATTATCAAAAAATGATCATATTTTCAGTTTTTTGTGGTGACCCTAAGGGACTCCAGATTTTCTAGTGTAGAAAAACATAAAGATATAAAATTTTGGGAATTACATCTTAAACTTGCATCATAATTTTCAACATTCAAACCTGGAAATTATGACTTATAGCTAAAATGCCTTAGGCATGAGGTTTCTGCTCAGAACTCCAGCCTTTACAGTTTTCAAGTCCTCAGCCAGGACTTAAGTTGATATGCAAATAAAAGAAGCCTGCAGCACTCAGCAGGAGACAGATAAAAAGGAGTAAAAGTGTCTTTTTACCTGAACTCAAACTAGATCCAAACAAAAAGTACATTATATGGTATTTACTAATTACTGGCCAGTCATCTTTTTTGGCACTCTTGCTTTTTCTTAGATTCTGTATTTTTTATTTTTTGAGCTCATGATCTTGATCCTGCAGATGGGTTAATGTTTTCTGATCAGTTCTATTTTTGATCAACTGTGGAGTTTTTAAACATTGCAATGGATATTTCACCTGAAAAAGCTACATGGCCTTCACTATTGTGTTATGTGTTACACTTGTGTTACGTGTTGTATGTTGGTATGTCTGTATGTGTGTATGTCCATATATCATGCAGTGATATGACAATTGACAGATGAGGAGCGCTCATAAAATATTTAAAAATTGATATAAATATCTTGAATTCACGTGATTCAAATGGTTCAATTCAAATTGGGTAAACAGATAAAAATAAAGATGTCTTTAGAATTAGGCCTATAAGTTTTCTAGGTGTACAAACAGGCCCTAATAAAATGTTGATGTCTACAAAATAATCTGCTTAAATTCAGAAATTTATAAGTATTGTTTCAAAATGTGAACAGAAAGAGGTTCACAGATGGAAAAGAGAAACTAAAAGTTTCTAGATATAGATTTAATAGAGGGAAAATGTGTTTCTCGATAAGAGAGTCTATATGATTAAGTAATTAAAATGGTTTAAGTAAATAATAAAAAGGTTTGTGTAAGTTGGTTATATGTGTAAGTTTTGAGCAAGTAATCTTAAAAAATTAAACAGCTGGTTAAACAATACTGTTTTTATAAAATTATGCCAGGTTATTTCTTTAAAAAGCTAAACTTGGTTAATACAAAAACATCAATGTAATTGTGGTGTTAATGTGTTCATATCTTCCAGGTATACAAGTGTGTAAGGTAGAAGCTTCAAAAGAGCATTGTATCATGCTGGTGTTCTAAGGTTGTATGGTAATTCTAGGCTTAAAATAAAAACATGTTGGAGATTTATGTGTATCATTTGTGTTGTATAATTGGACTTGTTATCAAAAAGATATGTACAGTTACATGTTACTTTTTACACTTAGATACAATTTAAAAGTATTTTTAAGTTAAGTAGAGCCTAATCTCTGTGAAGGTTTTATTGTAAAACACAAAGGCAATGCCCATTCATTTCCATGTGAAAACTGTTTTCTTCAGGCTTCAGGAAGGAGTAGCCTGAGGAAAAGACATTCCTGATATTCAGGGCAACATAACAATAGGTAATCAAAAGGCCCAAAGCAGGGTTTCTCCACTGAGACTTTACTGGTCACACTGATATCAGAGTTTTCTGAGATTCTTGCCATTCCCTTCAGCTATCCAGTACATGGCCATGTCACAGAGCTTGGAAGTGGTACATATCTTGTACACAAAACCATGAGCCTATTTTGGAGAGTGGCCAGAATTCAGGAAGGATACAGGAACGTAAGAAAATAGTAGGTGTTGCCCAATGATAAGGCAAGCCACAGTCCATTTATAAAATGGGCAGGATGAATGCTTGGAAGTTTTCTCTTTGACAGAACAAACCCATTGAGGCATTCTCTTTTCTAATGTCTAAAACCATGGACACAGTGGGATACACAGACATAGAAACACTCGCCTTGTCAAAGGACTAACTAGAAACAGTTCACTCCAAACCAAACAAACCCCCTTTCCTAACTATTCTCAGAACATGAGAAAAAAACCACAATCCCACTCAAACACCCACAAAGTCACCTCCTTCCCCCAAGTAGGTCTGAAACTATCCAGAGTGTCCTCTGACTGGAGGGCCATACTATGTTCCCCAGAAATGGCCAGTCCTGTCTCAGATCTGGTCTCCTGGGTCAACTCTGTGAAGTGGTCAGGAGACAGCAGTGAGCCTCTACCTTCTTTCTCCGGAAGGGCCCGTCTTCAGAACTTTCCTGGCATTTGGCCATCCTCACATCACTAGGTACCACAAAAGACTGACTCTGTCCTTGGTAAATCCAAACAAGTGAGACCACTGTGACTGGAGCTTGGACTGGGTCTGGATTCCTGGCTTCCTGGTACCCAAATTCGGAGAGTTCCATCAACAAGGATGTGAGGTGAGGTCACTTCCTTCAGGAACTGAATGTGGTCACTGCCTTTGCAACCACTTTGTCCTAAAATTTGCTTCCTAGGGTCTCATAATATGGAGGATGCCCCTACTTCCTGTGACACTTTCACAAGTTCGAATGGTATAGAAACCATAGGCACCTGGGAACAGCTCTCCACACAGGCCTAGTTTGGTCAATCTTCCCTACATTAAGAAAAGAGAGGATGATTCAGACACATGCTTTCAACCTGACCGAGTTGTTTGCCATGGAAGATGACTTTTGCTCTCTCAGGCCTTTCATAGCTGCCTGCATCTTCTCCAGGGATCATATCTGCATGGAAACTTGAGGTTGTCAACAGGTGGAAGATCCCCTACACCCCTGTATTGTAAGACCAACTCTGTCCCTGCTCTTCTGTAAAGTTGGATTGAGGGAACAGTGTATAGTTAGGATTAATAACATGTTCGATTTGTGTTAGGAATCATTCTGCTGGATGAATAATGGTATTGGGAACCTGCAATATATATAAGAATATACAGGTAAAATATAATTATGAAAACTGAAATCTAGGTAAGATTTGAAGACCAGAAAGGCATTGGGCCCGTGATTGGGATACTTAGCTGTGAAGTATGTTCTGCACAGATGTCTCAGATAAATCAATATACAATGGTATAGGACCTTGTACCTTGGATGATTGATTGTTGAAGAGATCATCCAGTCAAAAACTGATAGTCGTAGGATTAGGTAAATAGTCGGTAGGTTTAGAAAAAAGAGTGAGTATAGTATTTGGACAAAAAGGTCTTTAGCAATAGGGTTTCGGATAAAGAGTGAATGTAAATGTCAGCACATGTGAAGAATCAGTCACTATGATGAACTGGGGAAAATATGTAGGAAAAGAGATATCAATAGAGACATTAGGAAATTAGACAAAATATAAAGTGAGTGATAGGATTAGACATTTTCAACATGGTTGAGGTTGAATATATAATCTTGGGAAGAAACAAATATGTACTCACCAATAGGATTGACATTTGAGAGAATTAGGCATCCAAGACATGGATGTTTTTAGTAATCCATGTTCACTTTCCATTTAGGCTTTGGGACAATCCTAAGTGTGACCTTTGCACTTTGTGTCCAGAATATTACTGTGATAAAATGTAATGTAGATCAGTTGACATGAGTATTTCTTCCACCATTTCTGGGAGCAAAATTTTGAAGATATACAAATTATTATTGGGGGTACACAGAGGTGTACCCTGTGTCTATCAACATAGAGATAATGCATGAATAGACCATACTGTGATTAAATAATATAACTCGTTCCACTTTAAATAATGGATTGAATTGATATTTGAAAGTATGCAAGAAATCTCATATCGATATACAATCATTCATTCCCACCAGTTTTACATCTAATGGTAATATTAGGGTTATGGTTTATCATGACGGGTGTGTGAGTTTTGCTTCAAAAATGATAATGGAAATCAAAAATAATGTCTTTGGAAAAAGTCTCATGAAAGGAGCAGTCAAGAAACGTGGAGGAATACATGTGTTCTGAAGCAGGAAGTGATTGAAAGTAAAACAAATGCGTATAAATTTGCTAAATTGTGAATGAAATATACATATTATGATGTGCATAAACTGGAGAAATAGTAATGTACCAGTGTTGAATAAAAATGAACGTCAAAATACAATTATATCCCATGGGAATCTTCTTGCATTTATGTTAAACTGGGTCAGTTACTGTAGAAATATTAGAATTTTTTTGGTGTTATAATACAATTTATTTAAGCACTAGCATGCCACAGAATGTCGAGGAAAGAGCAATGGATTTTTAGTTATCGCACTAGTAATCTATCAATAAATGACTATTTTTGGGAGTCTAGAAATTACATAAGGCTATGCAACAATTTTTTTTATTTAGCATTCATAAAAACTTGGAATTTTGGTAATATTTCTACTTTTATTTTAATTTTTTCAGTTGTTGATCGACCTCATTTTATTTATTTATATTTTGTGATGAGAATATAACCCAGTGCCTCACACATGCTAGCCAAGCATGTTACCACTGAGCCAGACACCCAGACCCTCCACTTTTATCTTATAATCAAACACTCCTCTCCCTCTTCTTTACTCACTTTCTTCCTCATTTCCCCCCTTCTCTCTCTTCCTTTTTCATTTTCCCTCCATAGGAGTTTTTCTCTCATGTCATTACAAACAGTAATATGCTATGAAATTTACATTTAAGAATGTTCTTTATAGTCATTCTTTTTTCTTGAGAAAATTTAATAATTATAATAACCTATAGATATATTACAATACATTTATTATACATATGTATCTATATTCATGCATATGTATTACATATGTTATATATATACATATATATTTAAAAGTACTTTGATTAGCCAGTTAGAAATAATATAGACCAAGTCTTTCTTAATTTTCAAGTCTTCCAGAATTAACATCTTACAGTGAAAATCAAATAAACATATTTAAGTAAACAGGTATCTTTCTTATTTATCAATACTTATCATTTAAGTTTTTATATTACATTAAGCTGTAATATGGCATATTAACTCTTATGAATTAGAGAAATTTCATTTGAACAACCTATTATTTAAGGACCATATGCACTGACATTTTAAATGGCTCTCTCGTGATTTTAATTTCTATCAATTGCATATTTATTGCCAAATACTTATATTATTAATTTTCATATTCATGATTGATATAAAGTCAATTGTTTAATTCTTCTTGTAAGTAGTTACTTATTACAGTAGGGACAGTATTAATAATTCTACATCTTTATAAGAAAAATGGTACAAAGATATTTTCATGCAAAATTAAGAATAATTGCATGCTCTAAATGTTTGATTGTTGATACATATAATAAAGAGCTTTTGATGAGTCTCTTCCCCAGTAAAACATAAAATGCAAAGATGTAGTTGGGTATGTATTTCCAAATAAAGATAAGGAAAAATACATATTATCAGCTAGAAACTATCAAATAAAAAATGAAAAGAACAATCCAACACATTGTACGAACTTGTCAGAAGAGGTAGCCTAAGACTAGACCTGGTCCATGACAAAATATTCACGAAAAAAATGAAATATGAAAAATATAGGAAATGATATGAATTTTTCATGAAGGTAGGTGGATTATCCTTTAATCTAAATATATGTTCATTTTTAAAAGCCAGTATTCTGGTAAAATAAATTTGTGATATTTACAACTACACAAAACAAACTTTCTGCTTATCAAAATGAATGCATCTCAACTCTTTTTTAGCTGATTTCTTCCCACTCAATTTTAAACCTTTTTTTATTTATTTTTATTGGTTTTTCAAAACATTACAAAGCTCATGATATATCATCTTTCATACATTTGACTCAAATGGGTTATGAACTCCCAATTTTCCCCAAATACGAATTGCAGAATCACATCAGTTACACATTCACATTTTTACATAATGTCATATTAGTGACTGTTGTCCTCTGCTACCTTTATTATCCCCTACTATCCCCCCTCCCCTCCCATCCTATCTTCCCTCTCTTCCTCATCTCCTATTCTTCACTTCTCTCTCTTGTTCACGCCTTTCCCCTCACAACGTCTTATATGTAATTTTATGTAACAATGAGGGTCTACTACCATTTCCATATGCTTTCCCTTCTCTCTCCCTTTCTCTCTCCCACTCATCTTTGTTTAATATTAATCTTTTCCTCATGCTCTTCCTCACTGTTCTATTCTTAGTTACTCTCTTTTTATCAAAGAAGACATTTGCCATTTTTTTAAGGATTGGCTAGCTTCTCTTAGCATAATCTGCTTTAATGCCATCCAATTCCCTGCAAATTCTATGATTTTGTAATTTTTTAGTGCTGCATCCATCGTGTATAGATGCCACATTTTTTTTATCCATTCATCTATTGAATTGCATCTAGGTTGGTTCCACAGTCTAGCTATTGTGAATTGTGCCACTATGATCATTGATGTGGCAGTATCCCTTTAGTACACTCTTTTAAGATCCTCAGGGAATAGTCCGAAAAGGGCGATAGCTGGTTCAAATGGTGGATCCATTCCTAGCTTTCCCAGGAATTCCCATACTGCTTTCCATGTTGGCCTCACCAATTTGCAGTCCCACCAGCAGTGTACAAGTGTCCCCTTTTCCCCACATCCTCGTAAACACTTGTTGTTTGACTTCATAATGGTTGCCAATCATACTGGAGTGAGATGGTATCTTAGGGTGGGTTTGATTTTCATTTCTTTGACTGCTAGATGTGGTGAGCATTTTTTCATGTACTTGTTGATTGATTGTATGTCCTCCTCGGTGAAGTGTCATTTCAGGTCCTTGCCCCATTTGTTGATTAGGTTATTTGTTATCTTATTGATAGTTTTTTTTGAATTCTTTGTATATTCAGGATATTAAGGCTCTATCTGAAGTGTGAGGGGTAAAAATTTGTTCCCAGGATGTAGGCTCTCTATTTACCTCTCTTATTGTTTCTCTGGCAGAGAAAAAAAACTTTTTAGTTTAAGTAAGTCTCATTTTTTTATTCTTGTTAATAACTCTTGGGCTATGCGCGTCCTATTAAGAAATTTGGAGCCCGACCCCACAGTATGTAGATCGTAGCCAACTTTTTCTTCTATGAAATGCAGTGTCTCTGATTTTATATCTAGATCCTTGATCCATTTTGAGTTAAATTTTGTGCATGGCGAGAGAAGGGAATTCAGTTTCATTTTGTTGCATATGGATTTCCAATTTTCCCAGCGCCATTTGTTGAAGATGCTACCCTTCCTCCATTGCATGCTTTTAGCCCCTTTATCAAATATAAGAAAGTTGTAATTTTGTGGATTGGTTTCTGTGTCCTCTCTTCTGTACCACTGGTCCACCTGCTTTTTTCGGTACCAGTACCATGCTGTTTTTGTTACTATTGCTTTGTAGTACAGTTTGAACTCTGGTATTGCTATACCTCCAGATTCACACTTCCTGCTTAGAGTTGCTTTTTCTATTCTGGGTCTTTTATTTTTCGATATGAATTTCATGATTGATTTATCTATTACTACAAGAAATGCAGTTGGGATTTTGATTGGCATTGCATTAAACCTGTAGAGAACTTTGTGTAATATTGCCATTTTTATGTTGTTAGATCTGCCTATTCATGAACAGGGCACATGTTTCCATCTTCTGAGATCTTCTTCTATCTCTCTCTTTAGAGTTCTGTAGTTTTCATTATATAAATCTTTCACCTCTTTTGTTAGGTTGATTCCCAAGTATCTTATTTTATTTGAGGATATTGTGAATAGAGTGGTTTTCCTCATTTCCATTTCAGAAGTTTTGTTGCTGTTATACAGGAATGCCTTTGATTTATGCGTGTTAATTATATATCCTGCCACATTTCTGAATTCAATTATTAACTCTAGCCATTTCTTTGTAGACCTTTTTGTGTCTGTTAAATATATTATCATGTCATCTGCAAATAGTGATACTTTAAATTCTTCTTTTCCTATTTTTATGCCTTTAATTTCTTTGGTCTGTTTAATTGCTCTGGCTAGTATTTCAAAACTAAATTGAATAGAAGTGGTGATAAAGGGCATCCCTGTCTTGTTCCAGATTTTAGAAGGAATGCCTTCAGTTTTTCTCCATTTAGGATGATGCTAGCCTGAGGTTTAGCATATATAGCTTTTACAATTTTGAGGTAAGTTCCTGTTATCCCTAGTATTTATAGTGTTTTGAACATAAAGGGATGCAGAACTTTGTCAAGTGCTTTTTCTGCATCTATCGATATGATCATATGGTTCTTGCCTTTAATTCTATTGATGTGGTGAATGGCATTTATTGATTTTCGTATATTGAACCATACTTGCATCACGGGGATGAATCCTTCTTGATGATGGTGCACAATTATTTTGATATGCTTTTGTATTTGATTCGTCAGGATTTTATTGAGAATTTTTGCATCCAAGTTCATTAGAGATATTGGTCTGTAGTATTCTTTCTTTGAAGTGTCTTTGTCTGGTTTCGGGATCAGGGTGATGTTGGCCTCATAGAATGAATTTGGAAGAGCTTCTTCTTTTTCTATTTCTTGAAAACGCTTGAAAAAATATTGGTTTTAATTCTTCTTTGAAAGTTTTGTAGAAATCCGCTGTATACCCATCCGGTCCAGGGCTTTTTTTTGGTTGGTAGTCTTTTGATTGCCTCTTCTATTTCTTCCTTTGTTATTGGCCTGTTTAAATTGTTTGTGTCTTCCTGACTCAATCTGGGCAGATCGTATGACTTAAGAAATTTATCAATATCTTCACAATATTCTATTTTGTTGGAATATAGTGTTTCAAAATACTTTCTAATTATCTTCTGTATTTCTGTAGTGTCTGTTGTGATATTGCCTTTTTCATCGCATATGTTAGTAATTTGAATTCTCTTTCTTCTTCTTTTCCTTAGCATGGCTAAGGGCCTGTCGATCTTATTTATTTTTTCAAAGAACCAACATTTAGTTTTATCAATTTTTTCAACTTTTTTTTGTTTCAATTTCATTGATTTCTGCTCTAAATTTAATTATTTCTTGTCTTCTACTACATTTGCTGTTGTTTTGCTCTTTCTTTTCTAGGTTTTTGAGGTGTAGTTTAAGTTCATTTATTTGTTGTATTTTTCTTTTTTTGAGGAAAGAACTCCAAGAAATGAATTTCCCTCTTAAAACTGCTGTCATTGTGTCCCATAGATTCCGGTATGTTGTGTCTGTATTGTCATTTGTCTCTAAGAATTTTTTTATCTCCTTCTTTATGTCTTCTGTAACCCATTGATCATTCAGTAGCATGTTGTTCATTTTCCATGTGATGTAGGATTTTTCCTTCTTTCTTTTCTCATTGATTTCCAGTTTCATTCCATTATGATCATATATGGTGCACGGTATAATCTCCATGCCTTTATATTTACTAAGAATTGCCCTATGGCATAATATATGGTGTATCTCTGAGTAGTATCCATGTGCTGCTGAGAAGAACATGTATCCACTTGATGATGGTTGATATATTCTATATATGTCGGTTAAGTCTAGGTTATTGATTGTGCTGTTGAGTTCTATAGTTTCTTTATTCAGTTCTTGTCTAGAGGATCTCTCTAATGCCGAGAGTGGTATGTTGAAGTCACCCATAATTATTGTGTTGTAGTCTATTTGACTCTTGAACTTGAGGGAGTTTGTTTTATGAACGTTGCACCTCCATTGCTTGGTGCATACAAATTGATAATTGTTTTTTTCTTGTTGGTGGATGATTCCTTTTAACAGAATATAGTGTCATTCTTTATCCCTTTTGATTAACTTAGGTTTGAAGTTGATTTTATTCCATATGAGTATGGCAAATCCTTCTTGCTTCCGAGGGCCGTGTGAGTGTTATGATTTTTCCCAACCTTTTACCTTCAGCCTGTGTATGTCTTTTCCTATCATATGAGTCTTCTGAAGGCAGAATATTGTTGGATTTGTTTTTTTGATCCAGGTCACTAGCACATGTCTCTTGATTGGTGAAATTAGGCCATTAACATTTAAGGTTACAATTGAAATATGATTTGTACTTCCAGTCATGTTTATTTATTTATTATATTTTAGTTTGGATAGTTTTTACTTTTTTGGTTACTTTCCTCCCGCTTTACTGAGATACTTCCCACTGTTAGTTTTGGGCACTATTTTTTAACTCTTCTTCTTGTAGTATTTTGCACAAAATGCTTTGCAGTGCTGGTTTTCTGGCTGAGAATTGTTTTAGCTTTTGTTTATCGTGAAAGACTTTAATTTCATTGTCAAATCTGAAGCTTAACTTTGCTTTATATGGTATTCTTGGTTGGAATTCTTTTTTTTTTTCAGCATTTGAATTACATTGTTCCAGGATCTTCTCACTTTCAATGAATGTGATGAAAAATCAGTTGTTAACCTAATTGGTTTACCCCTGAATGTAATCTGCCTCCTTTCTCTTGTAGCTTTTAATATTCTCTCCTTGTTCTGTATGTTGGCTATCTTCATAATTATATGTCTTGGAGTTGGTCTATTTTGGTTTTGAATGTTTGGGGTCCTGTAGGCTTCCAGGAATTGGCAATCCAAGCCATCATTCATCTCTGGGAAGTTTTATAGAATTATTTCATTTAATATGTTGTCCATTCCTTTGGTTTGAATCTCTATGCCTTCTTCTATCCTGATGACTCTTAAATTTGTTTTTTGTTTTTTTATGACATCCCATATCTTTTGAATAAATTCCTGGTGGGATTTAAGCATCTTTTCTGTGTTTACTCAATTCTTTTCAAGTTGATAAACTTTGTCTTCATTATCTGATGTTCTGACTTCTACTTGATCTAGTCTATTTGTAATATTCTCGTTTGAGTTTTTAATTTGGTTTATATTTTCCTGCATTTCTAGGATTACTGTTTAATATCTTTTTTAAGATCTCTATCTCCTGGTAATGCTCATTCTTTGCCATTTGAATTTGTTTGTTTAATTCATTTTCAAAATATACTTTTATTGCTTGGACTTGCTGCCTCATGTCTTCTCTAATATTCCTTTCCATCTGAGTTCGGTATGCCTTGAGTTCTTTCCCTATCCCTGTTTCTGATGCTTCAAGTTCCTCCTGTAGAATTAAGTTGTCCTGCATTGTTTGTACTCCTTTTTTGCCCTTGTTTTTTCATGATGTTCACGTTACTTTCCAGCTCTATTTGATTGCTGTGTTTCTGCTTTATTCTTTAGATTTGTTTTGGTGTTGTATATCTCTGTTGTCTCTCCTTTGTGTTGGTAAACTATGCCTGCTAAAGTGGATTCCGCTTGGAAGTAATTCCGAAGGCCGAGCTCCAGTGATGTCACCTCTCTGCTTTGGCGAGCCCCAGGCTCCTTGCCGAGGTGTCCGAATTGGGGGGTGGGAGTTGACTGTCTCTGGTTTGTTTCAGCTCTGGGTCACTGGCAGGCGGGTGGTCTCCAGCCGCCCAATTGCGCGGTTGGTCGCCAGTGGGCAGGCGGTCTCCAGCCGCCCAGTCACGAGGGCAGCAGGTGGGCTGTCGCCGTTGGGTTGGCAATCTCTAGCCACGCAGTCTCACGCTCGGTTGCAGGCGGGCGGGCATTCCTCAGCCCCCCAGTCACTCAGGCAGTGGGTGGAATGTCACGTGCAGGCCTGCGGTCTCCAGCCGCCCAGTCACAAGGGCCTGCCTTCTAGTCCTTTGGTTTCTCCTGCTTGTCCTGGTTTCTTTTTCTAGACCAGATTTCCCCTGAGTGATGCCTCTCGGCAGTTCAAACTGTACTCTGTGCCTGCCGTTTGTTGGGTGTGGAGGGTGTCTTTTGGGAACCCAGACACTTTATGGTTTTGATTTTTTTGTATATATACACACACACACACACACACAAACACACACACAGAGACATTAAAAAGGAGCAATATATATGCCAATCAAAATTCATCATTAAATATATAACATCCACTTATCCAAAAATATACATTTTACTGAAAATGGATTTATGCATAATGTTGGTCAACTAGGAAGCTCACCCATAGGTTAAATTTTCGGTTCCAACAGAGGTTAGGAGGAGTGATCTCTTCTCACAATTTTTATCTGCCATGTCAGCCACCTCAGAAGAATGTACATGTGATACCAGGTAGGATTCTATTTGTGCATATAAAAATACATGTGCTTAATAGGCTACAGAAAAGGGAGAGAGGAATTCACATATTTGTTAATTTTAAAAACACATGGAGAACTATGTCAATAAACATTAAATATATATTTTAACTCCTACACAATATAATCCAAAAGGGATGTCCAACTACATATTATGCCTTCTCTGAATTGCTGGTATTTGTATTCTGTTTGGGTTACTATTCTCCATCATATAAGGATTAGTAGTCAGAGTCTAGTAGGGTATGGGTTAGTGTCAGAGATTCAGTATTTCGAATGGAAAATAGGAAAGTAAACCCAATGTGTTTGCAAATATGTGCTACACAAAAATCTTCCCACTCACATTAAGAACAATCCCTTGATATTACCCTCGCTGGAAGAAATACACAATTAGAGGATAAGAGTTAGAAAATCTGTGAATACATACCCGGAATTTAATATGCTCAGGAGTTCACAACCTTGGAGGTGGTAGATGACTTTCCAAAAATAAAAGACAAGGTAAACACTCCACAAACATGGAGCTCTGCAGGCCTAAAGACTTCTTGAGATACTGCCTCTGAGTTGGGACACTTGAAATGTATGTTGTTGTTGGTAGCTTTAGCATCCTATGTAGTGAGAGCATCAAAACTGGGTCAACATCTATGTGACCTGGAGGACATGGTATCTTATTTTCCAATGAAAATGAGGCAGCAGTGCTGAATTCTCACTTTGTAGGTAAACTGTGGCAACTGGGGGATAAGTGTCTCTTCGTGTGGACTGTGAAGCCATTTGGTCATACTCTACTTTTCATGGTGATTCTTGCTGCTGCACTGGGAGTTTGGTATTTGCTTCATGAAATACAAGGAGTTCAACTGGGGGACACAGTGCTGGAGGGAGTTCTGTCACGTGTGGTGGGACAGAGTCTGCAGGAGAATGCACCAACCAGGCTTATGTCCAACATAGCTTGCCCCCTTGACCATATCAACCTGATTCTGAACATTGCCCAGAAACCTATCCATATAACAATATGCCTTTTCATATAAGGGTCTGCTGGCTGCATCATGTCAGTCACAAACCATTTGAAAGCCAACGGCCGATCCACATGAAACCACCAGAGATGTTTTATCTCACACCTACCCACCTTTGCTTTAGGCCCACTACTCAGCAGGTTCCAACTTACTGGCATCTCTGTTCTACAGAATTTTTTTGTGAAACCCAGTCAATCAAGGCACTTTCTGGTACACTCATGATCAGCAACAGGATCTCCAATGGTTTTCCAGTGCCACCTGGTCATGGGAATTTCAAAAATTTCATGGTATTTATCGAGCCCATTTTTCAAGGATGAAGTTGTAGGCACTGAGGGTTTCATTTAATTCAGTAACCATTAAATGGTGAGGAAGCCGATTTCAATGAACGCTCTGGATAACTCTCACAGGCAAGGCTTCCCAAAGTGTTGCCAAATGGTCACATGAAGCCAGGCCCATTGAGGTCTACAATGTAAAATCCTTGCCTGTTTTGCCTCTCAACTATGGCTGCTAATTCTTTCAGAAAAAAATTATGTGATAACCTGGCTGAGATTCCCTGTGCTCTGTGGAAAGCCTTCCTGGGCACAGATCTCAGATTCCAAGGGTGACTCTCATGCATGGCCTTCTAAAATCCCAACAAAACTCATGGTAATACTTCTCTGAGATTAGTTCCAGAACTCAGTCTCTAAGGGGAATCACACCAGAGTTCAAGACCAGGTGGAGCCAGTCATATTTTTCAACAACCACACTAATAACCACAATTAAAACCAGAACACTTCCACATGGCCATCATCTTCTTCCATATAGACACTCATTTTAACCTCTGGATGGAGGTTTCCATGAGGGTCACAGCCCAAGACAGTGTCCAAAATAAGCTCCCTTGACCCTCATTTGCTTAAAGTTGGGGTGGCCTGAACACCTTTCTGTGAACCATGACTGATCAAATAGGCCTGCCGTTAATACTGCTCTGCTTCTCCAATTTGAGGACTACTGACTGTGGGGTTTAGAATCTTCATGTGAATTGGAATCATTGGAATCACCTATGGTCTAGCCTCTGAAGGGCTTTGAAGAACTCATTTGACCCAAAGGCACCCTATTCTCACTTGATAGAGGTCAGGAACCTTACAGAGGTAGGGAGAGACTTCATCCACAAGGACTGCTCTTTTGGCCATTTTGGTTTTGGATGAACACGTGGGATGTATAAGGTGCTGAGTATCTAACCACAGCCTCACACAGGGCCAAGAGGCTGTTTCAGAAACATCCATTTCCAATGAAATTAAGCAAAGAGCCACAGGTGATGCCCATTCATTTCCATTTGAAAACTGTTTTCTTCAGGCTTCACAAATGAGTGTCCTGAGGTAAAAACCTTCCTGAAATTCAGGGCAGCAGAACAATAGGTAAGCAAAAGCCCGAAAGAAGGGTTTCTCCACTGAGACTTTCCTGGTCCCACTGATATCTGAGTTTTCTTAGATGCTCGCCATTCCCTTCAGCTATCCAGTACATCACCATATCACAGAGCTTGGAGGTGGTACATATCTTGGACACAAAACCATGAGGCTATTCTGGAGAGTTTCCAGAATTCAGGAAGAAAACAGAAACTTAGTAAGAGAGCAGATGTTGCCCTTCAATAAGGCAAGCTACAGTCCATTTGTAAATTGGGCAGGATGAATGTTTGGAAGCTTTCTACTAGACAGGACACATCCATTGATGCATTCTCTTTTCTAATGTCTACAACCACGGACAGAGTGGGATGCACAGACATAGAAGCACTCGCCTTTTCAAACGACTTACTGGAAACAGTCCACACCAATCCAAACAAAGAGCCTTTCCTTCCTATTCTCAGAACATGAGACAAAACCACAAACCCACACACACACACTCAAAGGCACCTCCTTTGCTCAAGTAAGTCTGTGACTATCCAGAGTGTCCTCGGAATGGTGGGCCATTGTATGTTCCCCCAAAATGGCCTGTCCTGTATCAGATCTAGTCTCCTTGGCCAACACTTTGAAGTTGTTAGGAGCCATGGGTGAGCAACTACCTGATTTCCCAGGAAAAGCTCCTCTTCAGAGCTCTCCTGTCATTTGGCCATCGTCACATCAGTTTGTACTAAGAAAGACTGACTCTGTTCTTGATAAATCAAATCAAGTGAGACCACTGGGACTGGGACTGTGACTGGCTCTTGGTGCCTGTCTTCCAGGATCAAACGTCCAGAGAGTTCCATCACCAAGGCAGTGAGGTGAGGTCATTTCCTTCAGGAACTGAATGAGGTCACTGACTTTGCAA